>NC_042972.1:54407979-54722912 GCF_901001165.1 Salmo trutta | reverse complement strand
GGCACGTCAAGGGAACAACGTGCCATGAGCCTACTTGAAGTTCATGTCTTGTGACTGTCGGATGTGTATAGTGCCTAATACTGCTATCATCCTCTTTTAACGCTTCACCAAATCTTTCCCAAAAAGGACTTTTACTCTTTACTTTCAACTCTCCATTTCGCAGCTTTTCCCTTATCGAATTACACTCCGACATTGTCCTTTTTGCCTCCATGGATCGACGTTAGCTTTTTCTGCCCGTTCCCAAAAGCATTTGGTGACCCTCTAAAAAGAAATCATACTGGACAGTTGAGGTAATTATGGACAAAGATACCTCTACAATTCCTCCAGAATTAAGATCATGGTCTTCATTAGAAACCAAGTGCCTGGTGGCATTGTGGTTGGATGCCTAAGTCCAATCGACATTAGATGACGCATATAGAAATAAATCTATTTATGAAGAGATAGAATATCATCCCGAATGAGAGAAGAAAAAAAATGCTCTGCCGTTCCCATGTTCAATGCCAGTGCAAAATCAAATATACGTAAACATCGTGCAGAAAGGCCAAGGACTGAAATAGCAGGAGTGGCAACGGGAAAACCCAATACCCATTTTAGTCTGAGCTGGAAGCAGTATCGGATGACCATCCCCACCACGCACCCTTCATTCTGGACAGTGCTGTGGAGGATAGAGATATTGAGCTGCTGAGTGCTTTAGAAACTTTTTTGTAACGTGAAGAATAGTCTAATTCAGTTGCTAGATCAGATTTGAAAATAGTAGGCGACAGTAATATTATAGCCTACAGTGGCTTGTCTATGGAAATGTTATCGAAGTCCACGCTGGCTAGATCTAAAGGTACAGGTGGAAAACTAAGCCTACACATTATACCTCGCCGTACACATGTGCTGTGACTCCATCATAGTCCGTCCCATGATCCCCAATACATTTGTAGTTCAGTATATCTAGATTAATAAAAGTGACAATGTTACTAAATTATCAATGATTTGGAGGAAATCAAACAGTCCTTTTTTTCAGCATGTCACATTTTTGTTGCTTTGGTAAAAACCATTTAGGCCTATAAACCTACTAAATAAGAATCTGACCCCTGAAACACAATGCACTCCTTTTTGATTTTATTATATTCTGTGATTATTTTAGCATTTTCCAGCCAAATCGCTAGCAATAGAGTGCAGAAGAGGCGTAAAGGTGCATAGCTTTCTGTAAGCATGAGCGAGGCCACTTCCACGATTACAAATCATTCGGAATAAAACAATGATCGTGAGCTGATGTAGTCCCAACATGTTCAGTACATACTGTATGAAGGCCTAGATTGCCTGGCAGTGAAGAAGAGTGAGGGCGAGAAGGATCAGTGGGATGAGAGGGTGTGAGGGTGTAAGAGGGGATGAGAGAGGGAGTGAGAGAGGTGAGTTCTATACCTGTCAAAGTCCCCATTGCAGAGTGCTCTGACTGCAATGGTGAATGACTGCCAAACTGGATTCAACGTATTTTTCACCACCTCTGTCTTATGACAGATAGTAAACCTGCAGGAGAGAGTGAGGGGGTAGAGAGAGGAGAGAGAGGAGAGAAAATAGAGAGAGTTGGGCAGGAGTAAAGAAAGGAGACAGGAAAGAAGAGAAGACCAGAGGGGAAGAGAAAGGTAAGTGAAGAGAGACACAGACAAGGACAGAATATATCCGGTTAAAAGACAGACAATTCAGTGTTGAAAACAGCAACTTCATGATAGCATCAGTGTATAATCTTTGTTTACTGACATCGCTGTCCAAACAAAGGTGTGTTTTGGCCTTCACTTTTACAATGACTCTCTCCTCCCTCACACAGGTGTGATACAATTTGCATATTGTTTTGATACTTGAGTGCCTTACCTAATGGGGACCGCACACCAACCCAGTATGTCCACCCACCACAATTCTGTTTGAGCAGATCTAGATTTGCACAATATTGTGTGTTCCCTCTTTTATCCTGAGCTGTGGGATTTACTTAATCTTGCCTCGTTGCCTTCGGTCCTTCGACCATTAGAACAGCATGGTCCATTTAGCAGCATCCGCCAAGTACTCATTTATATGTGTGTTTGTGTGTGTGCCGTGCCGCACACCAATTTGTCCCTCTCCTCTCTCCTACACAGACACTTTTAGCACATCTGTGCTGGCCACTATCCCCTCTTGTCACTTTAAGAAATGCCTGAATGAAGATAAGGGCTAAGAAGTGCAGGCTCTCTAAACCAGCGGCCCTTAAATGGTCTGACATCGCTCGCTGCAAGGGCCTCTGGGACAACAGAGTGCACTCTGGTAGCCTGTTAGGGGATTGGGAGGTGTTGCATAGCGCATTCTCTCTGGGTATGGCTCATGCACACACACACACGTACACACACGCTGGAAGCCTGTTAAGGAATGGGGAGGTGCTGTATGGTCCCTGGTGGGTTTGGCTCAGTCCTGCTGGTGTGTGTTTAATTTATTTATACAAAGACCTGTTCGCCTTCTGTGTGTTCTCTCTAATTGCATTCTCCACCGCAGCAATTCTCCACTGCATAATTTGTCACACTGTAGCGATACAGGAAACCAGTGTAATTGGTAATGGGGTCATTTTAGCAAGACATGGCACCCACCATTGTTCTGAAATAGTTTAGAAACGGATAAGATTAGCATTCCTGCAACATTATTTTGTTGGAATATAATTAGATTTCTGAGAAATTAAGCTAATGGACTTTTAATGTATAGGATTCATAGAATATTCAAGAAATATAGTACCTAACAAATGCTTTTCTAATAATGAGTAAGACATGAGGAATCCAAAGAAATTGTCAAAAGCCTCCCACAGACCTCCCAGACCCCACCCCAATCCCAACCCAACAAAGAGTATACAGTATCAGATCTCTATGTCTGACAAGTAGTTTGGCGCTGCGGCTCGGAGTATTGTTTCTTCATCCTATATAATGTATTCTCAGTGAATTTGATAAAAAAATAAAAAAATAAAAAAATGTGTTCAGAGAATTTTGTCATTAAAGTCATGTTTATGTCCCATCCTTTATGTCCATATCACCAGGTTATGACCACTAGGTGGTGTGGTTCCTGCTATTAGGTGATTTTTATTAATACCCCCCTCAATGTTAAAGGGATAGTTCACTGAAATTACACAATGACATATTGGTTTCCTTACCCTTTAAGCAGTCTATGGACGAGGTACTACAGCAACCCATGTTTTGTTTTTGTTTACCTGGCCACTGTTCCAAATGCTAACTTTTTTGCATTTGTGGCACAAATCCAATGCAAGTCAATGGTAACCTATTAGCATTTTTGCGTTTCATATCCACATTTTCTATAAGTAACATCATTGAGTTACACATTTGTTTTTTGATATTTTGGATGATTTGGACATGAAGCGTGAAAATGCTAACATAGGTACCATAACCAAAGCTTGGGTTGCTGTCATACCTTGTTCATAGACTGCTTACATGGTAAGGAAACAAATCCCTTTAACAGGATCAGGATACAGAATCACAGAACACAGAGCCTTACGTTCCGTCTTCGTTGCTCCTGTAGAACACCATGAAAGGATCTGACTTGCCAAAGAAGTCCTTCTTGTCCAGTTTGTTGGCACAGAACTGCATCGTTGCGCTGTCCTTTGGGGGTGCGGAGAGAGAGAGAGAGCGCGAGAGGGCAGAAAGAGAGGGCAGAAAGAGAGAGAGAGAGGGCAGAAAGAGAGAGAGAGAGAGGGCAGAAAGAGAGAGAGAGAGAGAGAGGGCAGAGAGAGAGAGAGAGGGCAGAGAGAGAGAGAGAAGGCAGAGAGAGAGAGGGCAGAAAGAGAGAGCGAGAGAGAGAGAGGGCAGAAAGAGAGAGCGAGAGAGAGAGGGCAGAAAGAGAGAGAGAGAGGGCAGAAAGAGAGAGAGGGCAGAAAGAGAGAGAGAGAGAAAGGGCAGAAAGAGAGAGAGGGCAGAAAGAGAGAGAGCGAATGAATAGAGAGCAAGAAAGAAAATATCTCAACTTAATGATTCAGTTGATTAATATTGTTGTTTGTGCTTCTTTTCCCTGTTTGTTGTAGTCACTCATCTGTTTCTGTCAAATAAAAGGCAAAATGCATTTTGCATTCTAATCAATTCACCACTACTGCCACAATTACAACCAAGCCACCTCCATCTCAGTGTGTGTGTTTGTGTGTGTCTATGTGTGTGCGTGTGTCCGTGTGCGAGAGCGCACGTGTGCTTGTGTTTCATCTCTTGCAGTAGGATGAATATGAGAGCTCATTAGGGGTACACCGGGAGCTCTTGGGAGAAACAGAGCCACATAAATTCTACAGTAATGATGCCTACACACCAACCCTACTCATCACCATGTTCCAGAGAAGGACTGTGTCTCAGAAGGCACCCTATTCCCTACATAGTGCACAGGGATAGGGTGCCATTTGGGATGCAGACGAGATGATGTTACAACCTCTCACTCCCTGGTGGGGGGGGTGGGGGGGGGGGGGGGGGTGCTCTCCAACCAGTCAGTAATCCCCAGTCGAACCAGAGGAGTAAAACTCCTCAGATCAGACAGTCCCACTAATGTCCTCTCAGACACTGTGCCTGATCGTTGACAGCAGACACTGTGCCTGATCGTTGACCATCACTAATGATGGTCAGACAAATAGCCTCCGCTGCCATAGCACTCTCTCTCCTGCTCTTCCATCGTCGCTGATGTAGACCTATCTGTCAAATTACAAATTCAATTACTACATCACCGAAAAGTTATGAGCTAAAACATTCCAAGACAATGACAATACATTTAAGGAGAAGTTTACATTTATACAACCAAATCTCTATTTTTTGAGAAACTTTCCCCACTCGTGATACACTTCCTCATTGCTCATTCTGCAGTACAGGGGGTGCGGATAAAAACACCAAATAAATATTGCAAAGCTCTCACGGTATAGTGATGTAGGGTCTTTAGATGTTGTACACATTCAATTGTGTCATTCTGAACTTTATCTGCAACGTTACAGTGCATTCGGAAGGTATTTAGACTCCGTGACTTGTTCCACATTGTTACGTCAGCCTTATTCTAAAATTGTTAGTTCCATTCAATCTACAAACAATACCCCATAATGACGAAGCAAAAACAGCTTTTTAGAAATTGAATAACAAACCCCCCCCCCCCCCCCCCGAAAATATCACATTTACATAAGCATTCAGACCCTTTACTCAGTACTTTGTTGAAGCACCTTTGGCAGCGATTACAGCCTTGAGTCTTCTTGGGTATGATGCTACAAGCTTGGCACGCCTGTATTTGGGGAGTTTCTCCCATTCTTCTCTGCAGATCCTCTCAAGGTCTGTCAGGTTTGATGTGGAGCGTCGCTGCATAGCTATTTTCAGGTCTCTCCAGAGATGTTCCATCGGGTTCAAGTTCGGGCTCTGGCTGGGCCACTCAAGGACATTGAGACTTGTCCCAAAGCCACTCCTGCATTATCTTGGCTGTGTTGGTCATTGTCCTGTTGGAAGGTGAATCGTCGCCCCAGTCCGAGGTCCTGAGCGCTCTGGAGCAGGTTGTCATCAAGGATCGCTTTGTACTTTGCTCCATTCATCTTCGCCTTGATCCTGGCTAGTCTCCCAGTCCCTGCAGCTGAAAAACATCCCCACAGCATGATGCTGCCACCACCGTAGGGATGGTGCCAGGTTTTCTCCAGACGTGACGCTTGGTATTCAGGCCAAAGAGTTCCATCTTGGTTTCATCAGACCAGAGAATCTTGTTTCTCAAGGTCTGAGTGTATTTAGGTGCTTTTAGCAAACTCCAAGCAGGCTGTCATGTGCCTTTTACTGAGGAGTGGCTTCCGTCTGGCCACTCTACCATAAAGGCCTGATTGGTGGAGTGCTGCAGAGATGGTTGTCCTTCTGGAAGGTGCTCCCATCTCCACAGAGGAACTCTATAGCTCTGTCAGAGTGACCATCGGGTTCTTGGTCACCTCACAGACCAAGGCCCTTCTCCTAGATTGCTCAGTTTGGCCAGGCAGCCAGCACTAGGAAAAGTCTTGGTGGTTCCAAACTTATTCCATTTAAGAATGACAGGCCACTGTGTTCTTGGGGACCTTCAATGCTGCAGACATTTTTTGGTACCCTTCCCCAGATCTGTGACTCGACACAATCCTGTCTTGGAGATCTACGGACAATTCCTTTGACCTCATGGCTTGGTTTTTGCTCTGACATGCACTGTCAACTGTGGGACCTTATATAGACAAGTGTGTGCCTTTCCAAATCATTTCCAAACAATTGAATTTACCACAGGTGGACGCCAATCAAGTTGTAGAAACGTCTCAAGGATGATCAATAGAAACAGGATGCACCTGAGCTCAATTTCGAGTCTCATAACAAAGGGACTGCATTTAAAAACTTGTTTTCGGTTCGTCATTATGGGGTATTGTGTGTAGATTGATGAGGGAAAAAACGAATGTAATCCATTTTAGAATAAGGCTTTAACATAACAAAATGTGGAAAAAGTCAACGGGTCTGAATCCTTTCTGAAGGCACTGTATATTCCATTTTGTTGCAACTCGAGCTAAACATCTGTCCATTCTAGCAACAGGCTACACGGAGAATGGAACAGCTGGATAGGGAAAACCACTCGAGTTGCACAAAATGGGATATAACATTGTGGATAAAGTTTGGAATCACACCATTTCATGAGTACAACATCTAAAGACCTGCATCACTACATTGAGAGCGTTTCCAGTTCAAAAATTGTGTATTTGGGTACAGAACGAGGATGAGGAAGTGTATCGCTGGTTGGGGTAAGTTTCTCAAGAACAAGTGAAATCACAAGAAAAATTATGTCTGGACACTTCTATAAATCATGCCATTTACATCCAAAATACAGAATTGGTTGTAAAAAAGCTAACTTCTCCTTTAACTTCACCGGGGTAGGGGGCAGCATTTTGACGTCCGGATGAAGAAGGTGCCCAGAGTAAACTGCCTGCTACTCAGTCCCAGAAGCTAGGATATGCATATTATTAGTAGATTTGGATAGGAAACACTCTGCAGTTTCTAAAACTGTTTGAATCATGTCTGTGAGTATAACAGAACTCATATGGCAGGCAAAAACCTGAGAAAAAATCCAACCAGGAAGTGTGGAAATCTGAGGTTTGTAGTTTTTCAAGTGATTCCCTATCCAGCATACAGTGTCAATGGGGTCATTTTGCACTTCCTAAGGCTTCCACGAGATGTCAACAGTCTTTAGAACGTTGTTTCATGCTTCTACTGTGAATGGGGAGAGAATAAGAGCCATTGGAATCAGATGACTGAGAAAATGACATGAGCTCAGTGGTGCGCGCTCCCGTAAGAGTTAGCTGTGTTCCTTTTCTTTTTTGAAGACAAAGGAATCGTCCGGTTGGAATATTATGGAAGATTTATGATAAAAACACCCTAAAGATTGATTCTATACATCGTTTGACATGTTTCTACAAACTGTAATTTAACTTTTTTGACTATTCGTCTGAACTAACTGCGCGAGCACAGTGGATTTGGATTACTCGACTGAACGTGCAAACAAAAAGGAGGTATTTGGACATAAAGGATGGACTTTATCGAAACAAATGAACATTTATTGTGGAACTGGGATACCTGGGAGTGCATTCCGATGAAGCTCATCAAAGGTAAGTGAATATTTATAATGCTATTTCTGAGTTTTGTTGACTCCACAAAATGGCGGGTTTGGTTTTGTGACTGAGCGCCGTACTCAGATTATTTCAAAGTGTGCTTTCGCTGTAAAGCTTTTTTGAAATCTGACACAGCGGTTGCATTAAGGAGAAGTGTATTTATAATTCTTTGAATAAGAGTTGAATATTTTATCAACGTTTATGATGAGTATTTCTGTAAATTGATGTGCTCATTCACCGGAAGTTTTGGGAGGCAAAACATTTCTGAACATTACACGCCAATGTAAAATTGGGTTTTTGGATATAAATATGAACTTTATCGAGCAAAACATACATGTATTGTGTAACATGAAGTCCTATGAGTGCCATCTGATGAAGATCATCAAAGGTTAGTGATTCATTTTAGCTGTATTTCTGGTTTTTGTGACGCCTCTTCTTGCTTGGAAAATGGATGTGTGGTCTCGGCGCTGTCCTAACATAATCTAACGTTATGCTTTCACCGTAAAGCCTTTTTGAAATCGGACGCTAGCGTCCCACATACCCCAGAGAGGTTTTAAAAATGTAAATTAGCAGTAAGACTTGAATAATTCAAGCGTTATTCTAAATTACTGTTGTTGTCTGTCTAACTTTGTCTCTCTCTCTGGGGACCATTATGTTTGTTTGCTTCAGACACTCTGAAGAAGCTATGGCCTGAGTCCCAAATGGCACCCTATTCCCTAAACAGTGCACAGTGCACCCAATGGGCACCGGTCAAAAGTGGTGCACTATGTAGGGAATAGTGTGCCATTTGGGACACAGAGGCAAAAAGAAAAAGAACCATTATTCTGTACGAGCTCCTTATAAATCAGCCCGGGCAGAGTTTGTAGCTGGCTAATCTTACCATGGGAGTACAGATTGAATAGCTTTGTTATCTAAAGAGCTGAAGTGCCAGCAGACAGCCAAGGCAGTGGGCATCAGGAAGATAAACACCTCTCCTGTTGTTGTTGGAGGGCCTGAGGCTGCTAATGGCTTTTTAATGTTGAAGCAGATCTGCCTTGTGTGAGTGTGATCGTTTGTGTTTGGGTGAGAGGGAGAACGTGTGTGTGTCGCTGTGCATGGTTTGTGTGTGTGTCTGTCCTAGGTCCTGTCTCATTATCACTCCCAGTCAAACTTAGACTGCAGGCTGTGTTCAGTGAGTACAAACACACTCCTCTCCACGGTGGCCCGACGTTTGAAATCACTAAAATACTATTTAACGGAATGTTTCTACCATTCATGTATTCTCCTAGGTATGGGTCTCAAACTTGTAAAACACGTCAACAAAACATTTATACAAATAAATTAGTGACATTCATGATGATCTGGGTCAAGAAACAAGATGCTTGTGTAACAGTATAGCTTCCGTCCCTCTCCTCGCCCCAACCTGGGCTTGAACCAGGGACCCTCTGTACACATCAACAACTGACACCCCACGAAGCATCGTTACCCATCACGCCACAAAATCCACGGCCCTTGCAGAGTAAGGGGAACAACTACTTCAGGTCTCAGAGCGAGTGACGTCACCCGATTGAAACGCTATTAGCGCGCACCACCGCTAACTAACTAGCCATTTCACATCGGTTACCCTTGCTGCACAGGAATGGGGCAACCATGCTGATCAGAGGCTGAGCAACACTGATCTGAAGTTGAGCTAAAACTGATTTTGACAAATTATGATTTACGACATCGGACACCGACGATCTGAAGGATTTGTGACTATTTACATGCATCAAACATTTGGCTCTATCTTTTATCAACCCTGGGAAAAGAGCATCTGAAAGAGGACATTCTCTGCAACATTTAGATAAGGAAAACTGTACTTACTGTACTGTATATGTTTACTGTACATACTGTAAAAGAGCCTAGTGACAAATTCCGTTACTTCTCAGGCTGCCTTTGGGGAGTTTTGACACCAAGGGTTTGTACGTTTCTGATAGCATTTAGCGACTTTTCCCACTGAATTCTGCCGCGAACGAGCGTGGGAAAAGCTGTCTGCAACAGAAGTCACAGCGAAGTCACAGCAATGTCACAGCATGAGTGGAGGGGGTGGGAGATGGGACAAAAACGCTATGACGGGTACTGCAGCTGTGCCGCAGCAAGACAAATTGGTGGTGTGACATTGTCATGGCAATGGCAAAACGTCATCTAGCAACTTCTAGCAACAAATCAAGGCGCCAATAGCGATGCTGACTGAGGAATAGTTGGCAACATTGAACGCCTCGTCAAAGAGATCGCATTTATTCTGGGAGACCGCAAAATAGAACTTCTATATTCAAGACAGGAGAAGTGAATTGTTTCAGATGATAATAAAACAATTTTCTTTTAGTTACTTTTTTCTCAACTTGTTTCTAATCCTTTCTAGCTCGACAAACTAGATTACACAGAGTAGCTAGCTAGCAAGCCAAATAGCTTTGAAGCCATTATTGTGCATCTTCCATTATTTAACTATGTAAATGGTAGATGTTTTACTTCTGTAAACAGGGCAGAGGAAAGCAACATTCACCACCACAGAAATGCTGTTTAGATTGATATTCATACTGAATTAAGCACTCAAGGGACCTCATGGGCACCATTAACCTTTTCACTTAATTTAAGGATACATTTGACCTTATTATGCTTTGTGCAACTGCTTTAAATGTAAGGACATGTTAATGGAAAAAGGGGAAAATGTACATAAGATGTTTTATGCATTATCTACAGAATAGGGTGCCATTTGGGACGGAGTCTGTATCTTTCCTATGGAGCGATTAAAATCGACTCAGTCCATTCTAAAATAAATATAAGAGAACGGAATTTCACATTGTCTATACATTCTACTTCTATGGTTTGACTTAACATGGTCACCACTCCCTCTAGCTCCTCTGTCATCTCCATACCCACTATACTGCTTATTTTTGTTCATAGTGCTTAGTTTTTTCAGATCAGCAGTAATACAGTTGAAAAGGGAATTTGGAAGGTCATTCAGGGCAACAGAGACACCATCTTGGATTGTTGAATACAGGTACCATTCTTTGGTGGAGGGAGCACTGAGAACTAGCAATGTCCGGCTACTAACTCAGACTAGCATTAGCGCCTTTGCATTCTCATTGGGAACAATGTTTAAACTAGTGCTAGTGTTGGTCAGTGTTAGCGCAACAGCACTCCCATTTGGATCAATGTCAGGATAGCATTAGCGCCTTAGTTTAACATTGTTCCAAATGGGAATGCTATCACTAAGGTTGGTCAAAAGTGTGGACACACCTACTCATTCAAGGGTTTTTCTTTATTTTTACTATTTTCTGCATATTATAATAATAGTGAAGATATCAAAACTATGAAACAACACATATGGAATCATGTAGTAACCCCCCAAAAACATCTGGTTTGCCCTTAGTGGGACTATAATTTGTTTTCAACAGGACAATGACCCAAAACACACCTCCAGGCTGCGTAAGGGCTATTTAACCAAGGAGATGGATTGCTGCATCAGATGACCTGGCCTCCACAATCACCTCACCTCAACCCAATTGAGATAGTTTGGGTTGCGTTGGACCAAATAGGGAAGGAAAAGCAGTCAACAAGTGCTCAGCATATGTGGGAACTCCTTCATGACTATTGGAAAAGCATTCCTCATGAAGCTGGTTGAGAGAATGCCAAGAGTGTGCAAAGCTGACATCAAGGCAAATGGTGGCTACTTTGAAGAATCTCAAATATAAAATATAGTTTAATTTGTTTAACACTTTTTTGGTTACTACATGATTCCATATGTGTTATTTCATAGTTTTGATGTCTTCACTATTATTCTACAATGTAGAAAATAGTAAAAAATTAAGAAAAACCCGTGAATGAGTAGGTGTGTCCAAACTTTTGACTGGTACTGGAAGGCATGACGTATTTGACGAATATCCACAGATCAGATTTGTTGAATGTGCGCCAATCCCGCATCCTTCTGCAATCCCCCAGAGTCTGCTTTCCATTGACATCTTTGCCACATCTACTGTATGATGGTATAAAAGGTCAGCCATTTTGCTAAAGGAGTTGGTCAACCATGGTTTGCCAGTGCTGTGATTAAGATATTGTGTAAAACAATGAATTTGAAGATTATCTGCACTGTATGTTTGTTAGCTAGCTAGCTAGACGTTTTAGAGGAATGATTACCAACATCACATTCAAACAATGCAGTCAATCCCCA
The DNA here is from genome assembly GCF_901001165.1 of Salmo trutta. Taxonomy (NCBI): domain Eukaryota; kingdom Metazoa; phylum Chordata; class Actinopteri; order Salmoniformes; family Salmonidae; genus Salmo; species Salmo trutta. Next base: position 54,711,108 of record NC_042972.1, on the reverse strand, counting down.
GACATACATACACTGGCTGAAATCAGTTTATGATAGGATTTAGACAAATTGCAGGGGACTTTCTGGGAATAACCTTTTCCGTTTTTTTGTTGCTGCAGTCATGGCAGCTGCTTCACATTACAGGCAACAAATAGAACAAGGAGCCAGTTATACAAATGTTTGATACTGGTACATCAAAAGTAATTCTCCAGTAAAACATAAACAAAAGGTCTTTCTTCGAAACTAAGCTAAAGCTGTTTTTATAGCCACATTGGCTAGCTAGCAAAATGAAATAATTTCTATATTCTGGAGGCAGTGGAAACACAATGTGAGCTAGCCAACCAAGGCCAGCCCATCCCGGGTTGACTTCAAAGTGCGAGCCGAATTTGAACAAAGAGGTACGCTACAACAGGACTTGCTCTTGGTTTGCGCCATTTCTACTGAAAAAAAATTCCCTGACTTTCCCAAAAACAGATGTTCCAACCTGTAAATGAGAGAGAGGCCTATTAGACTGGTTTTCAGGGCTGCCAACTTTTGAAGAATGTTTGGAGTGAGATTTTCTACGTGAATTTCATTCCCTGACACAACTGCTGGACTGGACGTCCTCCCCCAGGACTATTTTACTGTTTTAAAGCTCATTTCTTGCAATTCTACGACATGGCTTAGGCCAGGGTAAAAAACTTTTTTTTATGATAATAAATAAATAAAACACAGGACAGGTGTATTCAGGATGCCTTATATTAAATGAACACTCAAAATTTGACGACTTTGTTACTTTGAGATTTTTGGGGGGCATTACATTTAAAGTATGCTAATATTTTAAATATTTTTTTAGGTGGTTTGACACTATTCAGATAGTAATGAGATCGGGAGACAGGGAAATGTTAGAAACAGTGGAAGGTTGGAAGCAGAGATTGAGCCTTGTTGTGTTAGCCTTGATTGAGCCTTGCTGTTAGCCAGCCTGCCAGCTTAGTGGAGTCTGCCACTAGCACAGTTAGCGTAGTCAGCTCAGCTTTCTCCATTGAGACCGTGTCTGTGCCTCGATCTTGGTTGGGCAAAATTAAAAATGGCGGTGTTCGCTTCAGTAATCTTACTAGTATAAAGACCTCCTCCATTCCTGCCATTATTGAAAGAGATTGTGATACTTCACATCTCAAAATTGGGTTACTTAATGTTAGATCCCTCACTTCCAAGGCAGTTATAGTCAATGAACTAATCACTGATCATAATCTTGATGTGATTGGCCTGACTGAAACATGGCTTAAGCCTGATGAATTTACTGTGTTAAATGAGGCCTCACCCCCTGGTTACACTAGTGACCAAACCCCCCGTGCATCCGGCAAAGGCGGAGGTGTTGCTAACATTTACGATAGCAAATTTCAATTTACAAAAAAAAAAACAATGACGTTTTCGTCTTTTGAGCTTCTAGTCATGAAATCTATGCAGCCTACTCAATCACTTTTTATAGCTACTGTTTACAGGCCTCCTGGGCCATATGCAGTGTTCCTTACTGAGTTCCCTGAATTCCTATCGGATCTTGTAGTCATAGCAGATAATATTCTAATTTTTGGTGACTTTAACATTCACATGGAAAAGTCCACAGACCCACTCCAAAAGGCTTTCGGAGCCATCATCGACTCAGTGGGTTTTGTCCAACATGTCTCTGGACCTACTCACTGCCACAGTCATACTCTGGACCTAGTTTTGTCCCATGGAATAAATGTTGTGGATCTTAATGTTTTTCCTCATAATCCTGGATTATCGGACCACCATTTTATTGCGTTTACAATTGCAACAAATAATCTGCTCAGACCCCAACCAAGGAAGATTAAAAGTCGTGCTATAAATTCTCAGACAACCCAAAGATTCCTTGATGCCCTTCCAGACTCCCTCTGCCTACCCAAGGACGTCAGAGGACAAGAATCAGTTAACCACCTAACCGAGGAACTCAATTCAACCTTGCGCAATACCCTAGATGCAGTTGCACCCCTAAAAATTAAAAACATCTGTTATAAGAAACTAGCTCCCTGGTATACAGAAAATACACGAGCTCTGAAGCAAGCTTCCAGAAAATTGGAACGGAAATGGCGCCACACTAAACTGGAAGTCTTCCGACTAGCTTGGAAAGACAGTACCGTGCAGTATCGAAGAGCCCTCACTGCTGCACGATCATCCTATTTTTCCAACTTAATTGAGGAAAATAAGAACAATCCGAAATTTCTTTTTGACACTGTCGCAAAGCTAACTAAAAAGCAGCATTCGCAAATGGAGGATGGCTTTCACTTCAGCAGTAATAAATTTATGAACTTTTTTGAGGAAAAGATCATGATCATTAGAAAGCAAATTACGGACTCCTCTTTAAATCTGGGTATTCCTCCAGGGCTTCATTGTCCAGAGTCTGCACAACTCTGCCAGGACCTTGGCTCAAGGGAGATACTAAAGTGTTTTAGTACTATATCTCTTGACACAATGATGAAAATAATCATGGCCTCCAAACCCTCAAGCTGCATACTGGACCCTATTCCAACTAAACTACTGAAAGAGCTGCTTCCTGTGCTTGGCCCTCCTATGTTGAACATAATAAACGGCTCTCTATCCACCGGATGTGTACCAAGCTCACTAAAAGTGGCAGTAATAAAGCCTCTCTTGAAAAAGCCGAATCTTGACCCAGAAATTATAAAAAACTATCGGCCTATATCGAATCTTCCATTCCTCTCAAAAATTTTAGAAAAAGTTGTTGCGCAGCAACTCACTGCCTTCCTGAAGACAAACAATGTATACGAAACGCTTCAGTCTGGTTTTAGACCCCATCATAGCACTGAGACTGCACTTGTGAAGGTGGTAAATGACCTTTTAATGACGTCAGACCGAGGCTCTGCATCTGTCCTCATGCTCCTAGATCTTAGTGCCGCTTTTGATACCATCGATCACCACATTCTTTTGGAGAGATTGGAAACCCAAATTGGTCTACATGGACAAGTTCTGGCCTGGTTTAGATCTTATCTGTCGGAAAGATATCAGTTTGTCTCTGTGAATGGTTCGTCCTCTGACAAATCAATTGTAAATTTCGGTGTTCCTCAAGGTTCCGTTCTAGGACCACTATTGTTTTCACTATATATTTTACCTCTTGGGGATGTCATTCGAAAACATAATGTTAAATTTCACTGCTATGCGGACGACACACAGCTGTACATTTCAATGAAACATGGTGAAGCCCCAAAATTGCTCTCGCTAGAAGCCTGTGTTTCAGACATAAGGAAGTGGATGGCTGCAAATTTTCTACTTTTAAACTCGGACAAAACAGAGATGCTTGTCCTAGGTCCCAAGAAACAAAGAGATCTTCTGTTGAATCTGACAATTAATCTGGATGGTTGTACAGTCGTCTCAAATAAAACTGTGAAGGACCTCGGCGTTACTCTGGACCCTGATCTCTCTTTTGAAGAACATATCAAGACTGCTTCAAGGACAGCTTTTTTCCATCTACGTAACATTGCAAAAATCAGAAACTTTCTGTCCAAAAATGACGCAGAAAAATTAATCCATGCTTTTGTTACTTCTAGGCTCGACTACTGCAATGCTCTACTTTCCGGCTACCCGGATAAAGCACTAAACAAACTTCAGTTAGTGCTAAATACGGCTGCTAGAATCCTGACTAGAACCAAAAAATTTGATCATATTACTCCAGTGCTAGCTTCCCTACACTGGCTTCCTGTTAAGGCAAGGGCTGATTTCAAGGTTTTACTGCTAACCTACAAAGCATTACATGGGCTTGCTCCTACCTATCTTTCCGATTTGGTCCTGCCGTACATACCTACACGTACGCTACGGTCACAAGACGCAGGCCTCCTAATTGTCCCTAGAATTTCTAAGCAAACGGCTGGAGGTAGGGCTTTCTCCTATAGAGCTCCATTTTTATGGAATGGTCTGCCTACCCATGTGAGAGACGCAGACTCAGTCTCAACCTTTAAGTCTTTACTGAAGACTTATCTCTTCAGTAGGTCCTATGATTAAGTATAGTCTGGCCCAGGAGTGTGAAGGTGAACGGAAAGGCTGGAGCAACGAACCGCCCTTGCTGTCTCTGCCTTGTCGGTTCCCCTCTTCCCACTGGGATTCTCTGCCTCTAACCCTTTTACAGGGGCTGAGTCACTGACTTACTGGTGTTCTTCCATGCCGTCCATGGGAGGGGTGCGTCACTTGAGTAGGTTGAGCCAATGACGTGGTCTTCCTGTCTGGGTTGGCGCCCCCCCCTTGGGTTGTGCCGTGGCGGACATCTTTGTGGGCTATACTCGGCCTTGTCTTCGGACGGTAAGTTGGTGGTTGTAGATATCCCTCTAGTGGTGTGGGGGCTGTGCTGTGCTTTGGCAAAGTGGGTGGGGTTATATCCTGCCTGTTTGGCCCTGTCCGGGGGTATCATCGGATGGGGCCACAGTGTCTTCTGATCCCTCCTGTCTCAGCCTCCAGTATTTATGCTGCAGTAGTTTATGTGTCGGGGGGCTAGGGTCAGTCTGTTACATCTGGAGTATTCTCTTGTCTTATCCGGTGTCCTGTGTGAATGTAAATATGCTCTCTCTAATTCTCTCTTTCTTTCTTTCTTTCTTTCTCTCGGAGGACCTGAGCCCTAGGACTACCTGGCATGATGACTCCTTGCTGTCCCCAGTCCACCTGGCCATGCTGCTGCTCCAGTTTCAACTGTTCTGCCTGCGGCTACGGAACCCTGACCTGTTCACCGGACGTGCTTGTTGCACCCTCGACAATTACTATGATTATTATTATTTGACCATGCTGGTCATTTACGAACATTTTAACATCTTGACCATGTTCTGTTATAATATCCACCCGGCACAGCCAGAAGAGGACTGGCCACCCCTCATAGCCTGGTTCCTCTCTAGGTTTCTTCCTAGGTTTTTGGCCTTTCTCAGGAGTTTTTCCTAGGGAGTTTTTCCCAGCCACCGTGCTTCTTTCACATGCATTGCTTGCTGTTTGGGGTTTTAGGCTGGGTTTCTGTACAGCACTTTGAAATTTCAGCTGATGTACGAAGGGCTATATAAATAAATTTGATTTGATTTTGATTTGATTTATCGCTAAAGCAAGGCTCTGCATAGGATCTTTTAATATTAATGGTTGAGGGCAGTCGGTAACCAAATCATAGATTGCAGTCTCATTGTCCATAGACTGCTTTCAAGGTAAGGACACAAACATTTTGTAATTTGGGCGAAGTCGCAAATTTAAAATAGGGCTAATTTCACATAAATCACCCAACCTTGAAGAAAAATCGAATTAATATCAGTATTCAGGTAGTTTATTCCTACTAGTTGAAGATCCTGGCCATCATCTTACTCTACATAGACAAAATATGACGCGTTTATGAGTTGAGTCCCCCTACCATCTCTGCCTAGCATGTGCACAATAGTAAAATGACAATGTATTTTTGATTTCTGGAGCATTTCATGTCCATTGATTATTTGTATGACTTATTTAAAACAGTCCATGAATCACTGCAAAAATAAGTTGCCTCGTATAACTCATTTTCAAAAGACACAAGAAGGCATGTCAGATTTCAAATATGTGATTACAACGGCAAAATTGGGAAGAAGTGGAATAATAAAATAAGTGTGGTGAATAACAGTAGTTTTCTTGCTGCCAAGCACAGTAACTACCCCATATTTTAGCCCATTATTAAGAATGAGAGTTGTTCCTCTGATCAGGCTAAATAAAGTAAATAAATAATAAAAATCTCTTGAAGACAAGATGCCATAAATCTACCCTCACACCCTAACTCAATTATTTCTAGAATAAAACGTACAATTTTGGGTTTACAATGTTTGACAAAATTATTTGAATAGTTACAAATCAAGTCACCCTACCAAACTTCCCTGCTAAAACATACTGTATGTCTGTCTGCTGGCTTTTCATTGTCACAGCATAAATGCCAATCAACAAACAAGGGGACTAATGCAAGTGTGGATTAAATCGACTTTAGTACATGCTGTCAAAAGGCTGCATTCTGCAATAGGGACGGGAGTAACATCAACCTAATTTTGTTGCCAACATTGTACAAAAAATAGTCCTGTGGCAAGACACGACAATGATAGAGACTCTGCATGGGATGTACAATTGTAGGCGCAGACGCTCGAACTTCAAAACGATTTGGAGCACAGTTGAAAAGAATGCGCAGACAATACAATGGACTAATTAGAAAAATCAAAGCAGTACTTTTCAATGTGTGAGATATGAGGTATGCATTGAGAGTGTGACAAGATGGTCAAATGTGTGTGTCTCACGGCCAATGTGTGAGAGTTGGCAGCACCGGGTTGGATTTATCCCTGACCACAAAACAGTTTCTGCCATTTTCTGCCCATTCTGGAACTTTTAGGGTTTATGCCATAGCCCTCTAGTAATTTAGTAGGATCTCTATGGCTGTTCCAGCCTCATTAAGGAGCTGTGACACTTCCATGACACGTATAGTGCCTTGAAAAAATATTCATCCCCTTTTGCGTTTTTCCTATTTTGTTGCATTTCAACCTGTAATTTAAATAGATTTTTATTTGGATTTCATGTAATGGACATGCACACAATAATCCAAATTGGTGAAGTGAAATTCAAAAAAATAACATGTTTCAAAAAATTCTAAAAAATAAAAAATGGAAAAGTGGTGTGGGCATATGTATTCACCCCCTTTGCTATGAAGCCCCTAAATAAGATCTGGAGCCACCAATTACCTTCAGAAGTCACATAATTAGTTAGATTGAACACAGGTGGACTTTATTTAAGTGTCACATGATCTGTCACATGATCTCAGTGTATATATACACCTGTTCTGAAAGACCCCAGAGTCTGCAACACCACTAAGCAAGGGGCACCACCAAGCAAGTGGCACCATGAAGACCAATGAGCTCTCCAAACAAAATACAGATCAGGGTTGGGTTATAAAAAAATATCCAAAACTATGAACATCCCACAGAGCACCATTAAATCCGTGATACATTTTTTAAAAGAATATGGCACCACAACAAACCTGCCAAGAGAGGGCCACCCACCAAAACTCACAGACCAGGCAAGGAGGGCATTAATCAGAGAGGCAACAAAGAGACCAAAGATAACCCTGAAGGAGCTGCAAAGCTCCACAGCGGAGATTGGAGTATCTGGCCATAGGACCACTTTAAGCCGTACACTCCACAGAGCTGGGTTTTACAGAAAAGTGGACAGAAAAAAGCAATTGCTTAAAGAAAAAAATAAAGGCATGTGGGAGACTCCCCAAATATATGGAAGAAGGTACTCTGGTCAGGTGAAACAAAAATGTAGCTTTTTGGCCATCAAGGAAAACGCTATGTCTGGCGCAAACCCAACACCTCTCATCACCCCGAGAATACTATCCCCACAGTGAAGCATGGTGGTGGCAGCATCATGCTGTGGGGATGTTTTTCATCGGCAGGGACTGGGAAACTGGTCAGAATTGAAGGAATGATGGATGGCGCTAAATACAGGGAAATTCTTGAGGGAAACCTGTTTCAGTCTTCCAGAGATTTCAGACTGGGACGGAGGTTCACCTTCCAGCAGGACAATGACCCTAAGCATACTGCTAAAGCAACACTCGAGTGGTTTAAGGGGAAACATTTAAATGTCTTGGAATGGCCTAGTCAAAGCCCAGACCTCAATCCAATTGAGAATCTGTGATATGACTTAAAGATTGCTGTACACCAGCGGAACACATTCCAACTTGAAGGAGCTGGAGCAGTTTTGCCTTGAAGAATGGGCAGAAATCCCAGTGGCCTGATGTGCCAAGCTTTTAGAGACATACCCCAAGAGACTTGCAGCTGTAATTGCTGCAAAAGGTGGCTCTACAAAGTATTGACTTAGGGGGGTGAAAACTTTCCAGTTTTTTTGTCTTATTTGTTTGTTTCACAATAAAAAATATTTTGCATCTTCAAAGTGGTAGGCATGTTGTGTAAATCAAATTATAACCCCCGCCCCCCCCCCCCAAAAAAAAAATTTTTAATTCTAGGTTGTAAGGCAACAAAATAGGACAAATGCCAAGGGGGGTGAACACACAGGAGGTAGAGGAGAATGACGGAGAGAGTGAGATCTGAAAAGCTTGGTATTGTGAATGCTGGGTATCATATGTCATGTCTGTGGTGGTGAAGAGGAGAGGGAATGGGATGAAGAAAGGTTTGGTAATGTAGAAGGCAGCAGGGTGGTGGTGATGAATGAAGAAAGGGTTGGTAGAGAAAGAAGGGGACAGGGTGGGTGATGGTGGTGTAGAGGAGAGAGAAGGGGATGAATAAAGGCTTTTTAGAGAAATAAGGGAACAGGGTGGGTAGTGGTGGTAAGTTGGAATGCAAGGAGAGATAGGCAGGAAGGACAGAAGGGATGCAAGTCCTCTGCTAGTTCTATACCTGCTGCTTTAATGGAGGGAGGCATGAAAGACACATGGAGCAGAGTGAGAGAGAAATAGAGAGAGAGAATATAGAAAGACATTGTGGTTCATTTAGAGCCCCTGTTGAAGGAAGAGGCTGGGGAAGGAGGAGAGAAGGATGAGAGAAACATGATAAGAAATCCCCGTGTTAGTTTGTTTGGTGCCACATGGGGTTACTATAGGGGGTATGTATATTGTGCGTATGTTTGTAAATGTGTGTGTTTGGAGAGTGTGTGTGCATGCATTGCTGTGTTTGTGTACGTGAGTGTGTGTGTGTGGTCTCTCTCACTGTACCGGCTTTGTTACTGTACATATTGCTAGTCAGTGACTAGTCTACTGGTCCTTTTAACAGCTGTACTGTAACGTTATTGTCCCCCAGTCAGTTTGATACAAGGTCAGTCAGACGGCTGGGTTTTAATTAAAGCCCATTTAGTCACACATTACGATTAGCTGTAGCAGCTTTTATTACAGCCAGAGCTGCACAAAGCATCAATATAATCCACTATTGATTCCTTCATCTCGGTCTGTCATTTCTTCTCTCTTTCTCTTTGTCTCTCTCTCTCTCTCCATCTCTCCCTGTATGTTTCTCTCTATGTCCCTTCTCTGTATTTATTTCCCTATCCTCTCCCCCATCTATTTCTCTTCTTCTCCTCTCTCCCTCCCTACCGCTCCTCTTTCTCTGTCTGTCTCTATATGTGTCTCACATCAGTGTCAGATCTAGCCTAGTACTGAGCCATATACATGACAAAGATTACAGAGCCTAGAGATGACAGAGCTTAGATATGACATAGATATAATCTGTCGTGCCATAGCTCAGTGGAGCCCAGTGGAGGGCCTGTAGAAGCTGAGGACAGCCAGAAGAGATAGGAGAGCCAAGGGGACCATTCAGCCTCCTCTCATCATCTCACTGTGTCATTTCATTAGATACACACCGTTCCACTGATATATCACACACGTCCAAGGCTACAGTGACAACTAGCCTAGGTGGTTAAGAGCGTTGGGCCAGTAACCGAAGGGTCGCTGGTTGGAATCCCCGAGCCGGCAAGGTGGAACAATCTGTCTTTCTGCCCTTGAGCAAGGCAGTTAACCCCCCCAACAACACCTGCTCCCAAGGTGCCAATGACATGGATGTCAATTAAGGCAGCCCCCACACCTCTCTGATTCAAAGAGGTTGGGTTAAATGCGGAATGCACATTTCGGTTAAATGCATTCAGTTGTGTCCACTATTAGGGTAAAGGTGGCCGCATACATCGGTTCGGTTGGCACCTAGCAGAACTCGGCTAAAAAATTTGAAAAAAACTGCAATATTACTGTTGTTTGTACCTCTTGGGCCACCGTAGCAACAAGATAGCCAGAAACAATTCCTCAAAAGACTAAATGAATCAAAGAAGTATCAGGAACTCTGTCATTTATTTTGACATTGTGGCCGAAGAGGTCTTAGTCTTAATCTAACTATGATGTTTGGTGCAATATTTCGCAAGTGAAGAAATGTGCTTGAAAACTAGTCGTCTCTCACTCCATGACAACAAACACTTCATGTTCCCACTCCTAAAAGGTGTAATACTGTTGACCAATCACCTACGAAGGGGCGTAGACTTCGGCTACCGCACTTTGACTTGCCTCAAGAATTTGTTTTGTGTGCACAAACTGTTTAGACTGGGAAGCATACGGTAAGCTTAAGAGAATGTGAATCTGTGTGTGTGCGTGTATACGGATAAATCAGCCCCATCCCATTCTAATAGCTGAACAGGGACGCTACATCCTTTGTTGCTTCACTAAACGCTTATAAAGGTTATAAACATCAACTGTCTTTCAGCTAGTTTGAAAGTCTCCCAGACAACTCCAAGGATGTTCTGTGCTGTATATCCCGTTTGTCTCCTTTATGGATCCCATGTGCTTAAATAAGTAAGTGCTTCACTTTGTGACCCGTAGACCCAAGGACCCAAGGACCCAAGGATATGTATGTATTCCATCATTCTGATCTGTGAAATCTGTCTGAACATTTTGGCCTCAAGTCAACTATAACGTTCTGCATACATCTAAAGGGAGTACTGTAGCTAGAAACCTTATTCACACTGTATCTACAATCAGACAGTCGGGCAGTAACAGACTAACACTGAATACAGTGTCAACATGATGAGCTATTAAGGATGTCTTAGAAGCAATGATAAGCGGTAATATCTCCGTTATAAATCAGCTATAAGCAATGATATGATTAGTCTAGGGTATTCCAATCTTACCCTCCTACAAGGTCTGGAGTACTGCTGGTTTGCTGTTCTAACGGACAAATATAATTGCACCCACCTGGTGTCCCAGGTCTAAATCAGTCCCTAATTTAGATGTAAACAATGAAAAAAAGCAGTGGGACTGGCTTCAAGGTCCAGATTTGAATTTGAGGGGTATAGGCAGTTGTAAGAGTAAGCAGCAGTGCTATGATATTTATATGATATTGTGTGCCGTAACAGCGATGGTAATCTAAGAAGGTAGATTTGTGCTTTCTCTGCAGTTACATACAGTACAGTATAAAGATATGCAGTGACAGGTAACAGTTATTGGAGAATTATGCTTAAGTTGTAGTAGTGACAAGGCAGTCAAAAGGAATATCAGAAGATAGTGGTGCTCACAGTCTACAGTCTACTTTTTAGTGATAGTATTGTCATAAGATAATAGTAGCTCTACTTACTCTACAGTTTCCCAGCTCCTCTGCAGATAGAATTATGCTGCCACATTTCTTCCCAGCTATCCCCCTGTAGAAAACAGAGAAAGAAAGAGAGAGGACAACACATGGTTACGTTTGGCCAGGTGCAGGTGTAGCGGTGTCTGTACAGTAGAGGTGCCAAGTTCCAGTCCTCCAGGGCCAGAGTGTCTGGATCTGTTGGCACATATTGATCAGGAAATGTCAATTGCCTCGAGATGAAACACACCTGGTTGTCCAGGTCAGAATGAGACACTGATTTGCATGCGCCAGAGTCGGCACGCTACTCTGTGTCACTGTCCATGGTGCTGAACCCAACCAGCGCGCAAGGTGGAGAGTTGTTGCCCGTGGTGCTGTCTCGAGTTCTCCTCTCTACCTCTCTTTTTAAACACCATCTGCCACCCTTCAGCAGTGCCTGCAGCTGCTCTTTCTCTCCGTTTAGGAGACATAATAACTGGACAGATTAATGTTATGATCCATATGATTCGTTTTATTCTAATGCCCTCCAACGAGCGTGTTATGAATGTCATAATTTCAGTTTCTACAGTTTTACAGATCAGTGAACAAAGCAGCCACCAGCCAAAATATGGTAATATAGAAAGAGAGAGATGGAGAGAGAGCGAGCGAGAGGATCGCTTAGGAAGATGACAGACAGAGAGGAGAGGAGAGGTGGGGAAACACCTGAGGCTGAGTGAAAAGCACCTTCTGACTTCTCACTCTCTCTTTGTTTTTCTCTCTCTTTCTCTCTCTGTCTTTCTCCCCTCCCCCCCTCTCTCTAGCGACTGTGTGTATAAGAGCCTCGGTACCAGCCCTCATTAAAACCCATCATGGATCCATTGTGCCTCTACCAAACACTACAGGCTGCTTCTCCAATATCCCATAATTCCTCTGACCTTTGTAATAACCCAGCCGTGAGAGTTACAGCTGCCATTAAAGTGAGTTGTTAGTTTGTGCTGTTCATTATGCACTAGAGGGAAGTGGTGTGTGTGTGCGCGCGCGCGTGTGTGTGTTTGTGATGTCTCTCTGTTTGACCAGGGGGTTTAATGACACCGGCGTGGCTGTCTGCTAATTTGCTCATTCATCAATGGACGTGTGTCACGAGAGGAGGGGGCTGTAGCTTAACAATGTGACAAGGACTGAGAATGGGTGAGGTGGCAGGGCAGGGTTTGTGTGTGTGCGTGTGTGTCATTCCCCAATATCCTTATCCATCTCTCGCTTTGCCTCAACTTCTCTCCCAATATCCCCTCCCTCCTAGATGGTGAAGATGATGTTCCAGTATGAAGCTCGTTGGTGCTGGTTGGAGGACAAAAAGGCAGTTGTCCCTAAGGATCCCTTCAGAGCGACACTGCCAGGTCACCCAACGAGAGGAGAGGGTCAGGGAATGGATTTATTTATTAATTTAGGGCCCAATTCAGACTAAGGAAATGCGCACTTCTCAGTGATTGGTATTCAGACTTACCTTATGTAGGTACGTAATGGGCTTTGCAGACGGGATTCCCTTGCATGGGCTGAATAAATTGCCGGCCAAAATAATTTATTGTGGTGTTTTAATTCAATAGGGTTTTCAGTACATTTATCTAAATCCATCCCTTTAAATTTGGTGTACCTTTAATTTTATTAAGCCATGTAAATCAGTGGAGGCTGCTGAGTGGAGGACGGCTCATAATAATGGCTGGAGCAGAGTGAATGGAATGCAATCAAACACATGGAAACTATTTGTTTGATGTATTTGATACCATTCCACTGATTCCGCTCCAGCCATTACCACGAGCCCGTCCTCACCAATTAAGGTGCCACCAACAACCTGTGATGTACGTACACACACGTCTCCTTTTCAGCACCAATGGGTTGATTTTAAAATACTCTGATCGTGTAGATTATTTAGGGTTGGAAAAGTATGTATGAATCATACATAAACAGGGTTGGAGAGCCTTTAAACAGTAAATATATTGATTAATAAAAAATACAGTAGTTTGATTCATCCTGAAAGTTGCCATATTCAATTGATCAAACCATTAAATATTGGAATGTGAGAAAAGTGGACAATAGGTTGAACAATACTCCTATAAATCTTCCCTAATCCTCACTAATCAAGTAACTGTGATGACAACATTCCAGTCATCGTGAACTGTGAGCCAGGCTCCAGGTTTAAACTTCTAGGTATGGTCTGCCTTCCACAATGATTCAAATACTGTTATGGCACAACTTCTAATACGTTAGCCTAACATGATCCACTATTGCTAGCGATCCTCAGGAACAACCGCATAGACCTGACAGAGGAAAGAAAGGTAAACTAACGATGTAATGGAATGATGCAAAATGTAGGCTACAAATTGAAGGAAGCTTAAGATCACTGCACAAGTGACAGTTATTATTATGCATGTGGGTATTACTGATGGTGGCTACTGATAGTGACTCATATTTAATATGATGGAAATTGTTAAAATACTGTGTATATATATATATGCCCTTTTGATATATACATATATATATACATATATATATATATATATATATATATGTATATATATATGTATATATCAAAAGGGCATATAAATAAAACATTCTACAGTGCATAAATTAACTCAGTAGGTTTGGCGCTAATGTCAGTGCGCAAAGGTTTCCATAGGCTACAGCCTCGGCTTGGGTCTCCAAATTTCACCCCTGCAAATTATGAAGCCATAGGCCTACAATAAAAATGTGGAATATCGACATAGCTATTTATACTTTATTGTGGGAAAGAGGCCCGAAATACCTGTCATGCTTTTCAGTTTGCTGAAATGACTATTTTCACATTTGTCTCCAGCAATCATAAGGTAAAATAGATCTAAAACAACTGTCCTTTTTATTTCAAATCCCCTACTTATTTACCTACAGATTTTAATTTGAGCCAGTTTGCTACAGCAGGAAGAGAATCCCGCAGCAACAGGAAACATTGTTGTTATTGTAGGGGTTGATACACTTTTTGTTAGGGCAAATCAAGTCTGATATTTTAAAGTGGAAATTACAAACTTTAGAAGCCTTTTTAAACCTTGAATACATTGTATATTGTATTACAATATGCCAATGAGGCAATATTTCATTAAATATGCACATATTTGCATATCACACAAATACAATTTTTGGAACACTGGATGAAGTCAGCCTAAATATTTTGGCTTTATTTTGTTGAGACACTCCGGGACCGGACCTGTCCAGAGCAAATTGTGGAAAAAGACGTACAATGCATTTTTGGTGCATTTTTTTCAAAGAAAATGTTATCTAGAGAATATGAACCGGCCTTCATTTGGCCCAAACAGACATTTATTTATGTTTGGTTCCGATTTTTTTGCCCGGTCTGAACCAAAGTAATGGTAAGTAAAGTATATTTCAGTACAATACAGTCCAGCACAGTAGAGTATAGTACAGTATAATAAACTGTATTGTACCCTACTTTACTCTACTGAATTAAATTGTACTGTACTCTACTGAATCAATCTCTACTGTCTTGTACTGAACTGTGCAGTACTGTACTATGCTGTTCAAAATTGAGAAACATAGCCTAGACGTCTATGATTCGTTCAGATTTGGTCTGGTCCGGACCAACCACATTTGTACTTGTTTGGGGGGTTGGAGCCCATTAGAATAATAACCAGAATGCTTTGCAAGTGTTTGTTTTTGATTTACATTTTGGTTATTCAGCAGATACTCTTATCCAGAGCGATTTACAATCATTGCATTCAACTAAGGTAGATAAACAACAACATATCACGGTCATAGCAAGAAAAATATATTCTGTAAATATACTTCTGTAACTGTTACTGATAATGCTATTGCTGTTGAAGTGGTCTGTTCTGTAGGTTGAGGTACTTTGAACATCATCGCTGACAGTTTTAAAGCTTTTGAAAAGTAAGTAAGTGCATGTGACAGATGGGAGCAATAATAAATATACTATGCTGTGATCTTCAGTTGGCTCCTCTTTTTTCTATATTAAATGGATTTAAACGTAATTATTGTGATATAATGCCTACGTCATTGAGAATGTATGTGCAGTTGAAATCTGACCATTGATTCTGCAAAATACATATTTTCAACATCTTTAAATTACATCCTTTCAACTTCAATTCAGAACCGAAAATGTACCGGATTTCAACGTCTGGACAATGCGCATTTTAAACGTCTGGACAATACGTATTTTCAACGTCTGGACAATACGCATTTTCAACGTCTGGACAATACGCATTTTAAACGTCTGGACAATACGCATTTTCAACGTCTGGACAATACGCATTTTCAACGTCTGGACAATACGCATTTTAAACATCTAGACAATACGCATTTTCAGCGTCTGGACAATACGCATTTTCAACGTCTGGACAATACACATTTTAAAAATCTGGACAATACGCATTTTCAGCGTCTGGACAATACGCATTTTCAACATCTGGACAATACGCATTTTCAGCGTCTGGACAATACGCATTTTCAGCGTCTGGACAATACGCATTTTCAACGTCTGGACAATACGCATTTTCAACGTCTGGACAATACGCATTTTCAACGTCTGGACAATACGCATTTTCAGCGTCTGGACAATACGCATTTTCAGCGTCTGGACAATACGCATTTTCAGCGTCCGGAAAAGATGCCTTTTCGCCTTTCATTCAGAATATAGAATGAACCTAACTTACTTTGCCTACTGGGTGGTAAAGTGTTAATGCTCTGAGCAGCAAGATTGAGAGAAGACAGTGCACTACGTCATTATAGATCTTTCGTAGAGAGAGATCACACAAATAAACCCTCCCCTTCCCGCTATCGGCTATTTCATCACCATTCCACGAGTTCTGAGAAAACCTTCAAAGGCCACTGAAACCCCAAGACACACACTCTCGGTCGCTCTCTCTCTCTCTCTCTCTGTCTCGGTCTCTCTCACAACTTTATGGTCCTTTCAAAACAGCCTCAGATAATGAGCAGTTGCTCCAGTGCAATCTGTCTCCTTGCAGGATCTGAACACTCCTTTCTATCTCTCCCTTCTATCTCTCTGTGTACGTGCGTGTGTGTGTGTGTGAATGTAGATAATAGGAGACAGTTCGCCTGTGGAGGAAACCAGGGAACTAGAGAATGGGAGAAGATCCAATCAGATCCTATTCACTCCGCACCACATACATACACTTCTGAATGAGAGACACAAAGTTCCACAACACCCCTGTCATTATTGAGAACCTGCCGCGGCACCACAACATGAAACCAAACCCACAGACGACCCAAAAGACCCAACGCAATAAGCGGTGCTATTTGAACCTTGCAAGATGAGATACGGAAAGGAAGCGGCTCTCCCCACTGAAGCAAAGCGAGGACCACTGAAGAAGTGAACAGTGTTCCCACAACACCGCTTAAAAAAACTTAATATAGAGAAAGCGACGGTGCGGCCATGTCCTCTCCATCTCCCTGCATGTGTAATACAGCCATTAATACACCGCTTCAGAGCCTAGGGAGAAGACAGGGGGTTGAAGATTAAAGTAGAGCACTGTTAAAATGCAACTGCGAAATGGATGGAGGGCAAAATGGGGTGTGGGTGCTGGGTGTGCATACGCACAAACACACACTTTACTATCAGCGTTGACAAGCTTTAATTACCGTACAATACTCTTGAGGGAGACAACAAAGAAAAACAAATAGAAAACGCTATGAATATGAAAACCTTAACATATTCCTCTGACTAGAGAGAGGAAGGTAGAGACGTCATTAGAAAGCAGTGAAATATCACGGGGGAAAACACGCCTGTGTAAATTTGACTTAATTTCTCATTTTCAAAATACATTTTAGAAAGTACGATTAAAGTGTTTGATTATTACATAATATTTCAACGACGGTATTGAAAAGACGGTGTTATATCTCCATACTCAGGTTAACACCCCACGTACATTCAGTGCTAGCCTCTCTACATTGGCTCCTGTAAAGGCTAGGGCTGATCTCAAGGTTTTACTGCTAACCTACAAAAGCATTACATGGGCTTTCTCCTACTATCGCTCCAATTTGGTCCTGCCGTACATACCTACACGTACGCTACGGTCACAAGACGCAGGCCTCCTTATTGTCCCTAGTATTTCTAAGCAAACAGCCGGAGGCAGGGCTTTCTCCTATAGAGCTCAATTTTTATGGAATGGTCTGCCTATCCATGCGAGAGACGCAGACGAGGAGATCTTCGTGGGCTATACTAAGCCTTGTCTGAGGGTAGTAAGTTGGTGGTCTGTTGATATCCCTCTTGTGGTCTGGGGTTATATCCTGCCTGGTTGGCCCTGTCCGGTGGTATTGTCAGAAGGGGCCACAATGTCCCCAGACCCACCCGTCTCAGTCTCCAGTATCTATGCTGCAATAGCCTATGTGCCGAGGGTCAGGGTAGATACTTGAAAGTAGCCACCCTTTGCCTTGATGACAGCTTTGCACACTCTTGGCATTCTGTCAACCAGCTTCACCTGGAATGCTTTTCCAACAGTCTTGAAGGAGTTCCCTCATATGCTGAGCACTTGTTGGCTCCTTTTCCTTCACTCTGCAGTCTAACTCATCCCAAATCATCTCAATTGGGTTGAGGTCGGGTGATTGTGGAGGCCAGGTCATCTGATGCAGCACTCCATCACTCTCCATCTTGGTCAAATAGGCCTTACACAGCCTGGAGGTGTGTTGGGTCATTGTCCTGTTGAAAAACAAATGATAGTCCCACTAAGCGCAAACCAGATGGGATGGCGAATCGCTGCAGAATGCTGTGGTAGCCATGCTGGTTAAGTGTGACTTGAATTAAATCACTGACAGTGTCAGCAGCAAAGCACCTCCACACAATCACACCTCCTCCTCAAAGCTTCACGATAGGAACTACACATCCGGAGGTCATCCGTTCACCTAATCTGTCCATTGTTCATGTTTCTTGGCCAAAGCAAGTCTCTTCTTCTTAGTAGTGGTTTCTTTGCAGCAATTCGACCGTTTTGTATTTTGGTATTTTATTAGGATCCCCATTATCTGTTGCAAAAGCAGCAGCTACTCTTCCTGGGGTTCACACAAAACATGAAACACAGAATGACATAATACAGAACATCAATAGACAAGAACAGCTCAAGGACAGGTGTGTTGGGTCACTGAGATGTTGAGATGTGTCTTACTTGAACTCTATGAAGCATTTATTTGGCGCTTGATGGTTTTTGCGACTGAAACTTTCAAAGTTCGGATTGACTGACCTTTGTCGTAAAGTAATGACGGACTGACGTTTTTCTTTGCTTATTTGAGCTGTTCTTTCCATAATATGGACTTGGTCTTTTACCAAATAGGGCTATCTTCTGTATACCACCCCTATCTTGTCACAACACAACTGATTGGCTCAAATGCATTAAGAAGGAAATAAATTCCACTAATTAACTTTTAACAAGGCACACGTTAATTGAAATGCATTCCAGGTGACTACATCATAAAGCTGGTTGAGAGAATGCCAAGTGTGTGCAAAGCTGTCATCAAGGCAAAGGGTGGCTACTTTGAAGAATCTCAAATATAATATATATTTTGATTTGGTTACTACATAATTCATATGTGTTATTTCATAGTTTTGATGTCTTCACTATTATTTTTTTATTATTAATGTAGAAAATAGTAAAAATAAAGAAAAACACTTGAATGAGTTGGTGTGTCCAAACTTTTGACTGGTACTGTAAGTATTCACACCCCTTTGCTATGACACTCCAAATTGAGCTCAGGTGCACTCAATTTCCTTTGATCATCCTTGAGGTGTCACTTCAACTTGATTGGAGCCCACCTGTGGCCAATTCAATTGTTTGGACACCTGTCTATATAAAGTCCCACAGTTGACAGTGCATGTCAGAGGAATACAGTTCTTGTTCAGGAAAAAGATGGCAAAGGTGGATGCTGGGTTCGAATCAACCAGCGCGTAAAGTTGGTGAAGACAAATCTTCTGAATGGACAACAATAGTATTGGAGTGGAGGATGCATGTATTAAAGATAATGAATCGCTTCTTGTTGGTATGCTTTCGTTGAGTAAGGATGCATAAGTGGGAAATCCGTTTGAGGTGTCAAATGGTGAAGTATGTGCTACGAAAAGTGGAGTCTGTCAGAGTGACCAGGAGTGGTCTTATTTGGATGAATTGTGTTTCTGAAGAACAGAGGAAGATAGCAGTGAGCCTCAAAATAATCAGAACAACAGAAGTGTTGTGTTTTGAACTTCGGAGAAGAGCACCCGTTAATGGAATAATCTCAGGGGTGATGCCTTATGTTCAGGTTGAATACCTGAAGAAAATTCCTGGTGTGGATCGTGCTCAGCATCAGCAGTCCTGTTGTTTTTTGCTAAAGAGCAAATACCTACCAGTGGCGGTCAGTGCCGTTTAAGATGAGGGAGGACAATTTTTTTTCATGAGCATGGCCTTATTTCTATTACAGGATACTGGATGACTGTCATTCATATTCCATTCATCCATTTCAATATAACAGCTTTAGGTTTAGGCTAAATTATACTTAAATTTTCCCTATACCCATTATGAGATTGCTACAACCTAGCCTATGAATGCAAGTTTACAATATAGGTGCACACAGTTTGAGAGACACATTTGAGGTGACAGATAATGACATATGGACAGACAGTGACATTCAATACCAACTTGCACACTCTTGCCTGCATGTAGTTGATATAGGGTGTAATCATTAGTCCAACAGTTGAAAACGAGAGTTTCTATTGGACAAATTCAGGTATGTTTATCACCGTTTTGTTCCGTTTGCTTCTGTTTAAGAAATGTTTTTGAGCAGAATCTTGGAATGAATACACCCTTGATCAAGCGTAAACGCAGTTAACTTTCATAGCAGCCACGTTGTATTCCTTCTCGCATCTATGCACTCTCTTTCTCTCACCTCTTCCCATCGCTTGTGGACTTCAATGCACAACACATCAGCTGTATGTGACCAGGCAAAATCATTGTCACCATAGTAACATCATAGTTAGTTAGTAAACCCGCTACATTCATGCAGTAACGTTATAGTGTACAGTCAGTAAGCACTTACACCGGCAGCCCCGGTGGCAATAAATTAGTTTGACCAAAAGCATACACTTTTCTGTTAGTTAGTGATATGCAGCTGGCTAACATAGCATCCCTCTGTTTGAGCATGGTGTTTCAGTAGGCTAAACTAGCTACCTGTATTTGCTAGCTAAGTAAGTGAAACAAAGTGAAAAAAATGACACTATAAAATAGTGCTTTTTGAATAAATTATTCTGTGACATGATTATATCTAGTATAGTTTTATCTAAAAAGGATAACTTTTAAAAAATCCTCTCCTTCCTCCTCTGAGGAGCCTCCATTGATACCTACGCATGTGAAGCTTGGTTATGTAAGATACGCTGCAAGAGCTTTTTGTCCCCAAACCATTGCAGTGTAAAAATTGTAAAGGATTTGACCATGTGTCAAGTGTGTGCAGATGGACAGATCATATTGAAGAACGGTGTGTAGAAGGATGACGGTGTTGCAATTGTGGTGGGGATCATAAGTTCCTGGAATGCCCTGTAAGGGTGAAGGAGATTGAAATGGCAAAAGGTAAAGCGGTTAATCAAATCTCCTATGCGGAGGCGATTAAAATAATTGAGAAAACAAGTGATGCTAGTGAAAATATGGTAGTGGACACATCACAGCCTGTAGTAAATGTTTGCTGCCATTCAAAAGATACCCTGTGTGTTAATTAAAAAGGTGGAATTTCTGGCGTTCATTGCCACAGTTATAAACTGTACGGCACAAGTCTCAAAGAAGTCTAAGAAACTCGACATTATTGTGGCTGCGGCAGAAACATTTTGGGGATTTAAGGAATTTACATCTGAAGACTTGCAAGGGGTACTGGCGCTGGAAGACCTGCCCTCCCGCATTCCCCCTGAGCCTGTGTAGGGATCAGATCTGTTTTATTTTTTTACATAACATTTGTTTATTTAGTTTAGTTGATTCATTCATTTATTTTTGTATTTTGTAACATTTTTGGGAATCCTGTTTCCATCCCGCACAGTAGGTGGCGGGATGCACATTGAATTGTGCCAATATACCATAGAAGAAGTGCATGTCAGAGAGCACGTGTCATCACCTGCTGTTGAAGTGGTTTTGTCCATAGCATTGTTTTGACAGGCAGCAGGGACTGCTGGAGCCGAGAAGTCAAAAATGGTGGCGAGTAGTGTGGACAAAAGGGAGGAAATTGATAAAAGTTGGTGAAGCAACATCTGTGCTGGGTGTCAGTTCTGATGGTATGGAGCGGGAGGATGAGGGTCAAGGACCGGAATGGTCAGTAGTGGAAAGATATAGGAAGAAGAGAGATCATGATACAGAAAGCAGTGGAGCGTAAAGAAAGCATAAAGAGGGCCAAGGTAGGAAGCAAATATATGTTGAAGTGGAAAGTGGTGATATTGTCTTTTTTTAAACTTTTACTCCTTTTTCTCCCCAATTGGTAGTTACAGTCTTGTCACATCACTGCAACTTCCCTACGGACCCGGGAGAGGCGAAGGTCGGGAGCCATGCGTCCTTCAAAACATGACCCTGCCAAGCCACACTGCTTCTTGACACACTGTTCGCTTAACCCAGAAGCCAGTCACATCAATGTGTCAGAGGAACCACCGTCCAGCTAGCGAGTGCAAGTCAGCTTGCAGGCACCCGGACCACCACAAGGAGTCACTAGAGCGTGATAGGACAAGGAAATCCCGGGCCGGCCAAACCCTCCCCTAACCCGGACGACGCTGGGCTAATTGTGCGCTGCCTCATTGGTCTCCAGGTCGTGGCTGGCTGTGATGCCGGCTGTAACACAGCCTGGGATCGAACACTGGTCTGTAGTGATGCCTCAAGCACAGCAATGCAGTGCCTTAGACCGCTGCGTCACTCAGGAGGCCCCAGTGGTGATAGTGTTTGATGAGACCACAGGGTCTCACTTACACCGTATCCGACTAACTAATGCCGTAGAGACGGTGGTAGGTGAAGTGAAATTAGCTCGGTTCATTGAAAATGTTTGATTGTTAATATTTTGTGGGAGCCAGGCTCAGCAAGCGAAGATTCTGAAAATGGAAAAGCTTAATGGGAAGAAGATTAAAAGCCATGTCCCTGGTGCGTATGCTAGATTGAGGGGAGACGTTACTGGGCTTTCAATATCTGTATCCATAGATGATATTAAAGAAAACGTGAAGGGAGGAAGAATGATTTGAGGCCAAAAGGTTGATCAGTAGGAAAGAAGGTCAAAGAAGTGAAAGCCTATCAGTGCCAGGGAAAGTACCGATAGGATTCCTTAGTTTCAAAGTCAGAGAATTTGTCCCATTCACGTTGTGTGTTTTAAATGCCAAAGAATGGGGCATGTAGCTGTTCAACGTAAAGGAAGGAAAAGATGTGCCAAGTGTGGAGGGGAGCATGATTGCGCTGAATGTGGGACCAATGTGAAGGTTAAGTGTTGTAATTGTGGGGTGCATAGCCCAGCATTTGGTGGATGCCAGGTGCAGAGAGAAGCTCAGAGATATACAATTACTCATGATGTATTGTATACAGAGGCTGTAAGACAGATTGGTGGAACTAGTGTGGCATGATGGCGCTTCCATGGCTGCTCCTGTAGTAAGTGGACCTAATGTCGGGGCTGGGGTTTCTGCTGGTCCTGGCATGGTTGGGAGGCCTGTTCAGAAATCTTGACCCCTCATGAATGTGCGGTATCAAAGGAAACTTTGATAATGAATAAAGTTGACTTCATAGCTTTTATTGGTAAGGTTATCAATACGACTCGGGTTGTGGAAAGCAGAAATGTCGGGTTGAAGGTTATTGTAGAGACGGCAAAAGAGATATTGGGGGAAACAGATGTTACTGTTAAAATGGTTGTTGACATGCTGAACAATCCTAAGGGTGGAGTGGTTCAGCATGATATAAATCAAGTTTAATGGGGCAGGGGGGTTGGGGAGGAGTTTTGGGGGTGAGGGAGACAGTGTGGTAAAAGTTAAAAGGGATTTATTTGTTTATTATTTTATTTTCATGTTATTACAGCATTGGGCAGATCGTGATTGATCGTACATTCCAGCACAGTAGGAGGCGGCATGCACTTAAACAATTGTTTGGGGACTGCCATGATATCAAAGAAGAAGAAGTAGTGCATGTCAGAGTAGGAGTTTGAAGTGGAGGGAGTACAGGGCTTAGCATGTCTCTTGAGGAGGCTAAAAAGAGATTTTGGCTTGGAAGAGTTGAATATTTTCAGGAGTCGGGTAATTGGTTATGGGAGGAGGCTTGGAGGGAAAGAGAAAGGAGGTTGAAAAGACTGAGGGAGGCAGAGGACGGTTTGAATCTGTTGAAGCTAGCAATAACAAGGGATAGGGTATGTCGAAAAAGATTGGTGTCAAGTTCAAACAGAGTGAGCCGGATGCCAGTTCGAGTTCGGGAGGTGAAATGGAAGGCGTAGAAGGTGTTGTGAGGAGCTTGGTGGCTTTGCATTGATGGGCATGGTAATAATTAAGATAAGTTTGGTCCAGTGGGAGTGAGATTTTTGAAGAGGATGGAACCAGGCCTTTTGGCTGAGGTTTCAGGTTTCAGGTTGGGCCCTTCATGGGAGGTTTCAGGTTAGGTGGAAATGATTGATGGGTGCTGTTGAGTCGGCAAAGGTAACCCGAAGTAGGCTTGTGGTGTTTGTTTTTGTTTCTTCAGATCAGAGGGAGCAGGCGCTCCCGTGGGACACCTTTTGGGGAAAGACTTGTATCTTGCTTTCTGCTTAGGTATATTGCACCATTGAAGGTAGTGATTTCTGGTGTAGTTAAAGTGTGAGGTGTGCAATTGAAGTTGAAGATTCCTGGTGTTTGTGATACGGTGTTTGTGATGCCTGGTGTTTGTGATGCCTGCCGTTTGGTGCGACACAGATCTGTTGGGGAGCGTGGTGAAACAGAGGTGACACAGTCTGTTCTTTTGAGCTTTGATTCAGAGTCTTTACCTGACAAAGTAATGTTAGGATAGATGAGTTATTCTGTTAGAGCTTATATGCCGAATACACTGCGGTGTTATAGGTGTCACGTTTATGGGCAGCAGTGTGTAGGAGGGAGATTTCAAGATGCGGGATGTGTGCAGGAGGACATGGGACAGAGGAATGTGTAGTTTTGGTGGGAAAAGTTGTGTGTGTCAACTGTAGGGGTGCCCATGTTGCTTGGGGATCGGAGGTGTCCGGTGCGAGAGGGGCAGGTTGAGGTGGCCAGGGTTAGAGTAGTACAGAAGATGTTGTATGCTGAGGCAGTGAAGAAAGTAGAGGAGGGTGGATCAAAAGGTGAGGGATTCTGAGAGGATCCTTCTGAATAGGAGATCTGTGCCAGAACAGAGGGTTAGGCCAATGAATGATATGTTTCAGTAAGGTTGGCTTCTTAGCTTTCATGGCTATGGTTATCAACTGTAACGAAGAGACGGAACGTAAGTCACAGAAAATAGATGTGGTAGCAGCTGCAGAGAAGTACTTGGGGGTATGAGATTTGTAACTTCAGAAGAGTTACAGGGTGTGTTGAGAGGTAGTGTCCCGTCCTCTCAGGCCGTTGGCCTGGGGTAGGATCAGATAGGGTTAAAGTAGTGGAATAAGGTGGTGGGTTTGATGAGTTTAGTTGGCTGGTTAGTTGGCAGGGTAATTAAATGTATATTTTTATTTAATTTTTCCCGTTTCCCCTTTTCGTACCACAAAGTGTAATGATTCATACTAGAGTTCAATTGGGGGCGCAATGCAACATATTGGATGCCAACTGCCTTTAAATTCCACTGAAGAAGAAGTGCATGTCAGGGCAGAAACTATACCATGAAGTCCCAAGAACGGTCTGTAGACCTCTGAGATTGTGATGAGGCATACAGTACCAGTCAAACGTTTGGACACACCTACTCATTCGAGGGTTTTTCTTTATTTTTACTATTTTCGGCATTATAGAATAATAGTGAAGACATCAAAACTATGAAATAACACATATGGAATCATGTAGTAACCAAATAAGTGTTAAACAAATCAACATATGTTATATATTTGAGATAATTGAAAGTAGCCACCCTTTGCCTTGATGACAGCTTTGCACACTCTTGGCATTCTCTCAACCAGCTCCATGAATGCATTTCAGTTAACAGGTGTGCCTTGTTAAAAGTTCTGTCAACCAGCTTCACCTGGAATGCTTTTCTAACAGTCTTGAAAGAGTTCCCACATATGCTGAGCACTTGTTGGCTGCTTTTCCTTCACTCTATGGTCCAAATCATCCCAAACCATCTCAATTTGGTTGAGGTTGGGTGATTGTGGAGGCCAGGTCATCTGATGCAGGACTCCATCACTCTCCTTCTTGGTGGTCAAAAAGCCCTTACACAGCCTAGAGGTGTGTTGAGTCCTTGTCCTGTTGAAAAACAAATGATAGTCCCACTAAGCGCAAACCAGATGGGATAGTGAATTGTTGCAGAATGCTGTGGTAGCCGTGCTGGTTAAGTGTGCAAAGCACCATCACACCTCCTCCTCCATGCTTCACGGTGGGAACTACACATGCAGAGGTTATCCGTTCACCTACTCTGCGTCTCACAAAGACACGGCGGTTGGAACCAAAAATCTCAAATTTGAACTCATTAGACCAAAGGACAGATTTCCACCAGTCTAATGTCCATTGCTCGTGTTTCTTGGCCCAAGCAAGTCTCTTCTTATTATTGGTGTCCTTTAGTAGTGGTTTCTTTGCAGCAATTCGACAATGAAGGCCTGATTCACGTAGTCTCCTCTGAACAGTTGATGTTGAGATGTGTCTGTTACTTGAACTCTGTGAAGCATTTATTTGGGCTGCAATTTCTGAGGCTGGTAACTCTAATGAATTTATCCTCTGGGTCTTCCTTTCCTGTGGCGGTCCTCATGAGAGCCAGTTTCATCATTGCGCTTGATGGTTTTTGCAACTGCACTTAAAGAAACTTTCAACATTTGGATTGACTGACCATTATGTCTTAAAGTAATGATGGACTGTCATTTCTCTTTGCTTATTTGAGCTGTTCTTGCCATAATATGGACTTGGTCTTTTACCAAATAGGGCTATCTTCTGTATACCACCCCCTACCTTGTCATAAAACAATTGATTGTCTCAAACGCACTAAGAAGGAAAGAAATTCCACAAATTAACTTTTAACAAGGCACACCTGTTAATTGAACTGTATTCCAGGTGACCACCTCATGAAGCTGGTTGAGAGAATGCTGTGCAAAGCTGTCATCAAGGTAAAGGGTGGCTACTTTGAAGAATCTCAAATATAAAATATATTTTGTTTTGTTTAACACTTTCTTGGTTCCTACATGATTCCATATGTGTTATTTCATAGTTTTGTTGTCTTCACTGTTATTCTAGAAAAACCCTTGAATGATTAGGTGTGTCAAAACTATTACTGGTACTGTGTATATATTTTGTTTAGTGTTAAAATACATATTTTATATCTCTCAGAAATAGGACAGACACTTCAGAACAAATTTCCTTTCGATTTTTTGGGGGGGACTATCTCTTGTCGCATGTACAGAATCTGTTATTCAATGTGTTTGTATGGACTAATAGCAGTAAGGCCAAAAACAGTTATTCATCAAATACTATTTTTAGATATTTTTTTATACTTCAAGGGGTCTTAAAATTCTAAATCAAATAGCTAAATAATCCTTGGTATGACCTTCTTAAAACAACTCCATCTAGCTTACTAGAACCCCCTCCCCCCTGGCTTAGACAGGGCTTAGACTCTTATGGGTTAAGATCCTTTCACAGTAGCTACTAGCCGCTGAAGTGTGGATATGTAATATTCCTCCATCTTTCGCTTTACTACAGCCCTTGGCGTCCCTAAGCGTATATGTGGCCTGTGTTGGCCACTGTTTGTGCCCGCAGTCTACCCAGAGTTTTTTCAGGTTAATGTACCTACAGCCCTGGGTCTGAACTCCTCCCTATGTAACTTGGTCTTAGACTTCCTGATGGGCTTCTCCCAGGTGAAGGTAGGAAACATTACCTCCTCGACTCTGATCCTCAACACAGGGGCCCCACAAGGGTGCGTCCTCAGTCCCCTACTGTATTCTCTGTATACCCACGTCTGTGTAGCCTCACACAGTTCCACTCCATCATCAAGTTCGCTGACGACATGACAGTAGTAGGCCTGATCACCAACAACGAGGTGTTTGTGTGTATGTATGTGCGTAGGCTATCTACTGTTTGTGTGGAGGTATGTGCGTAAGTAGGGAGTGAGTTATAAAATGACATGCCTTTGTATTGTGGACTTTAGAACGTTCTCGTGAATAAACTGTACAAACCTTTTGCATAAGCTGAGTCTTTGCCTAATTATTATAAAATCCAGGGTCTTACAAACCTTGGGGATTGGTCAAAGCTTAATTGATTGTTAGTTATTATCATTGGGATTGAAAATTCTCGTGACACTTACCTTACCTGCTACTCCCCATATGGACATTCTTTCTCTTTCCTGCTGAATCTTAAACCACATCTTAGGCTCGGGTCAACTTTTTTCCACTGTCGCACCTATGGCTTTTCACCTTCACGTCGTTGTCCAGTACATCCGGTGCGCATCTACTGGGATTGTGGGAGAGCTCAGGCAAGGGTGTTAAGCTCTTCGCTCATCGAGCTACTACCCTCATAAGTGGGTGGGCCCTTCTCTCTTCGATGATGTCCTGCTGGATATTAAATTGATTTATAATGGCTAGGGTGGGGGTACTGTTTTTGGGTAATTCTTCATTAAACTGAGATTGTGTGCCCCTTGTATTAGGCTTTGTTATGAGGTTGTTGTTTTTGTACCCTCCCTCAGTTTTGTGACCTCTGAGCGTTGCTGATGTTAGGACTACCCTGGCTGCAGAGAGCATGTCTTTGCTGTACGGGAGTTGTGAGATATCGAAACAAATAACTGAAAGAGAACTTAAGGGGTTACGCAAGTAACCTTGAGTTATTCCCTATAGAGACTTTACCTTGACTGGCATTTCTCTGTACAAAATGATGATTGGTGAAGCGCTAAAGGAGTCAAATGGTCTTCCAAGGGTCAGGTAGGGAGAGGCGATAGGCAAACACGTGCGTCAGAGTGAATGCACCGAGAACCCACAGGCCGTGAGAACACCAACACATACACACTCATCGAACAGGCACACACACCCCTACATACAGACACACCGATACAATGACACAGACACACACTCTACATCTCTGGTATGATTGCAGCATACGTATCTCTGAGTACCCGCTGCTTCATTTGTAGTATTTGATCTTCACCCGCCAAGACACCTCCTCTTTAATATAAGTACACTATGCTGTGATATAACATCAAAGGGTCTATTAAATCCACCCAATATATTCTATTATACATTCTAGGGATCTGGTTACAGACAAACATACCAGGAAGCATGGAATCAACAATGCAACTCACCCTGATATCCTTTGTTGATCATGACTCACAATTACACCACACTGATTGCTGTGGGTGTTACATAATGAACATGGGTCATATCCAGTCTAGTTTCAGATGCTTGATTGACAGGGTAAAGTATTGATGAATGATGATCAGTCCATTCTGACTTGACATTAGACCTGTCAATCACGAAGTATCTTTCATTGCAGGAAGGTCTCTTGAGGGCTAGAGGTGTACGCCTGATCTAGCTAGTGATATACTGTGGCTGGACACTGACAGGTGTGCAGGATTTGGTTCCACGCCAGCAACTCATGTCAGTATAATACAGCCTCACCAACCTACATACAGTACCAGAGATACAGTACTGCACTGCTACACCAGGCAACAGTCTCTCTCTCTGGCACAATTACTGAGAAACTGCACCAAAGTATTTCGAAGCACTAATTCAAAGCATGCGCATAAAGAGCAGCCAAGTCCCACCAGATCCCTTGCAGTATTAGATGTTTGTCCTGGTCCCCAGGACATCGGGAGATGCCTTCAATACCATCCACTAGGGTCAACATGAGCACCTACTACCATCTAGTAGGCTCACGGCTTGCTAGGGTGTTGTGGACAGGGATAGAGGAAGGGCTTAACACTAGAACTGCAAAAGCAGTCATTTTGACCGCTCATTCATTTAAAAAAAAATATTACTCTGCTATTCATGCCCTCCTCCGTCCTTGACTTTTCCTAACTAAGTCTATATAACATACTGTTGTTTTTAGAATGTCAATCTCACAAACAGACCTGGCGTTTTAGGAGGGCATGTCATTTTTTGAATGGTTTTCCCCGTTGCCCCTCCCGACAGTAGGGCCTGCTCCGCTCCTTCTCCTGAAAGTGCCGTGTCCAGCTGATAATCACCGGATAATTGTCTCGAAACTGAACCTAAACTATACCATAACTAATTTCACACATATAACAAAAGATTTAATACATTAAGTAAAGTATGATGCTGCGAAAGGGGGAGAATGGGTGAGTTGATGAGCGAGGGGAAGCGAACTATACATAATTATGTAATCAAAATTGTGAATGAAGGAAAGGGCAGGCCATTCTATTGTATTGATCAATTCTAATTATAATCTCAAAATGGTATGTACCCTATATCAGTCCACCGAATCCAAGAAGTCTTATCAGTCTACTCTGACCTACCCGGAGTAGGCTACACAGTGAGACTGTGTAATTGTACATGCTGAACGGCTTTCCATATCTGGGAAAAGATCCACACCAGGCAGCAGGTGAGCAAATGAACTTTACGTTGGCAAGGGGAGAAATGTCACCATGGACAATTTCTTCACTTCACTGTCATTGGTGAATAAGTTGCTTGCAAAGAAAACAAGCCTGGCTGGCATCATGAACAAAGTGAGACGGGAGTTCCCTTCCTCTGCGCAAAATATAGCAGCTGCACAGCTGTTGTACTCCACAATGGTGCTGAAGAATGACAAGACAACGGGGCCCCACCTGTATTGAGCCCAACATTTTTTGTTGTCTGTTTTGCATATTCTTTTGGAATTAATAGGTGTCACATATCAGTTTGTAAACAATGTAAAAAATACATAAAAATGCATTGAGTTAAAAAACCTCCATGGCTTCTTTTTTGCTTTCTCGAGTAAGGCAGCTCCAAAATGTAGGTGTTTCAGCCTAGCTCAGTGCTTTCTGCGATACTGGGGCAGCCAACAGAAAATACAGAGCGTAGGGGTTGGTAATGATCTCTAGATGCGCCGTGATTGGCTCAGTGTTCTGTCATTCATGGGGACACTACGTCACTGCCAAATTTAAGGGTAGAGCTAGAAATGTCAAGCCCCTTGGGTGCTGCCATAGAGTTACATTATAAGTGCCCATCCAAGAAGGCTCAAGGTCATTGGCCACAGATGAAATGACGTCAAATCACGTTATATCTACAGTAGCTTTGATTGGACTGATCATGTCAACATCAGACTTTCCAAATATTAGCTAGCAGTCAACATCATGAATCATCATGTATCGACAATCTACTGGCAAATCCTTTTTAATAGTTGTCATATGAAGAGAAATAATGGGGAGAAATTATAGCTAAAATGTATCGGTGCTCATCGGCCATTGGACATAAACATTACACAGTTTGGAAGGTTTCAATGGTTAACTGCAAGCATTGCAAAGCAATCACTAGCCTACTATTCGGTGGAGTGGGTGTGTGGTCCCAATTCTTGGTTTAAGGGTCTATTTTCAAGCTTAAAATGCTAAACATTCAACATTGGCCATGCTGTCAATCCAGCATGATTTCTTCCGCGCTCAAAACAACTGTTAACTCAGAACTGGGAAATCTGAATTCAGTGAGATCAAGACAACTGGGAACTCAGGAAAAAACGATCTCCGACTGGGAAAATACGTTTTGAACGGTGATCCAACACAGAATTGTAAGTCGGGAACTCAGGCCTCTTTCTAGAGCTACAACCTGAAGATCACTGATGTCATCATGATTCAACCTCGTTTTTTTCCCCGAGTTCCCAGTTGTCTTGAAAGCACCATAAATCCAGAGAATGACAGACTTTGATGACAAAGTTTGATCACGAAGGACCACCATGCCACCTTCCTGTTCAAGTGAGCACAGCACAACAAGGTGAGTCCAAAGATGTGTTGTATGCTGCTGCATAAATTATGTAATATGCCAGGGAGATATGTATACTGTAGCTAAGAAAGTAATACTAAATGTATGTTGTGTAGTAAGCTGTTAGTAGCCCATGTGCCTCACCCTAAAAATTTGGTCTATTTTCCCTTCTTAATTTCGCCTACTGTTCTGACTTGGTGGTGCACATGTAGTCTATAAGTTTTAGAGAAAAGTAATCATCGAATATTGTAAGAGCTTTCATTGTCTGATTATATACCCCCTTTATTTATTCTGCGGTTCTGACTTTGTGTACAGGGAGAACACTGTAAGAACAGCCCATGTTTCAAAGGTGCTGAATAAATAGTTATACTTCCCGCTAGCCATGATTGGCTGAGATAATGAATGGGCTGGACATGCTGAGAGATGAGTTTTTGATTGGTCTGCTGTGTAGTATCTTCTGTCTATAATATGAGCTGCTCATTATGTGTAGAAAATTATTTCTACTGCAGTTTTTTTTAAAGATATAACGTTAGCAATGGAGAACTGCAAATGTGTTGCTAATGCTCTCAATAACATTGCTGCCCTGAATTTATCAGGCACTATCGACAAAGGTCAGTGGGGAAAAAGTTGTGATGGACTACTTTCAGGAGGACGATCGTACCGTGCTGACTCTGAAAATAAATCTCGACGATGAGGAAATCCTTGATTTTAGGTAAAAACATTTTCATTGAAGAAGACATTGTAAAGTCTTCTGATGACAGTGATGGGGAAGAAACGGCGATCAACAGTGTTGTTGTCACGGAAGAAGTTGACTGAGTTTTGAAATCAGTGGAATGTCGGGTGGAAGCATAGTATGATAATACAATTCTGGAGTTTGATTGCAAATCCAGAGGGAGTCGAAAAGAGAACACAGAAGGCTGTTGTCTAAAACACCTGTCTCCAGATTAAATCTTCAAACTAAGGGCAACCATGGCATCCGTGACAGAGAAGGAGAAAGATCTGATGATTCTAATGGCATTGTACACGGTCAGTGTGAACTAGAGTGACTTGACACAACGGGCCAAGCAAGCTGTCCAAACAAAACGAAAACGACACAGGACATCTTATTTAATGAAAGGGGTTGCAGTCTGCCGTGAACTGTTCATCCATGTATACAGTCTTGTTACAGTTTCAGATATTATATGTTTCTAATTTTGTCAGAAAGTTGTTTTCATTGCAAGTTAAAGCTTACTGTTAGCTAGCTGACGTTAGGTGGCTAGCTCGCTAGCTAACATTAGCGTTATGTGCATGATTTGTATCGTAAAATTATCTCAGAAAGCCATTTGCATTGCTAGTTATAGCCTAACTTTAGCTAGCTAACTAGCTAACATTGAACCTATTTGGCTAACTTTAGCTAGCTATGACATTTGGTTTGTATTGCGATTATGGTTCATTGTTTAGCTAGCTAGCTAGCTACATGTCTAAACAAAATACCCCAAGTTAAAGCGTACTGTTAGCTAGCTAGCTGACATTAGATGGCTGGCTCGCTAGCTAACATTACGTGTATGATCTGTGTAGTAATATTATCTCAGAAAGCCATTACGGCTATCTATTGTATAATAATGCTAAAATATTTGTATCTGGAATTTGTCTTTCAGCACCAGTAGAACACGCCTGACTCTCCTCCACCAGTCATACAAGGAGAATGGTCTAATGCCTCCCATCAAAAAGAGAGCTGGCCCAAGCAAGCACAGGTTACACCTGAAGCATGAGGACTTGCAGCGAGCTGTGAACATCATCAACAACTATGCAGAGGATAGTGCAATAGTATTGCCAGGACACCACCCAGGACACAAACACTCTGGTAGAAAGCTGCTGCCATCTCATGTGACAAAAGCAGAGGTGTGGCATTTCTACAAGGAATCGATGACAACACTTTGTCACACCCTAATCTGTTTCGCCTGTCCTTGTTATTGTCTCCACCCCCTCCAGGTGTCGCTTGTTTTCCCCAGTGTATATATCCCTGTGTTTCCTGTCT
Source organism: Salmo trutta (assembly GCF_901001165.1). Classification (NCBI taxonomy): domain Eukaryota; kingdom Metazoa; phylum Chordata; class Actinopteri; order Salmoniformes; family Salmonidae; genus Salmo; species Salmo trutta. The sequence goes on along the minus strand of NC_042972.1, from coordinate 54,678,018 downwards.
CTCTGTGCCAGTTCGTCTTGTATGTTCCAAGTCAACCAGCGTTTTTTCCCGTTCTCCTGCCTTTGCTATTCTCCTTTTTCTAGTCCTCCCGGTTTTGACCCTTGCCTGTTTCTGGACTCGTTACCTGGCTGCCTGACCATTCTGCCTGCCTTGATCTCGAGCCTGTCTGCCACTGTACCTCCTGGACTCTGAACTGGTTTTGACCTTTTGCCAGTCCATGACCATTCTCTTGCCTACTCCTTTGGGAATATTAAACATCTTAGACTCCAACCATCTGCCTCCTGTGTCTGCATCTGGGTCTCGCCTTGTGTGATGACACACTTAGTATGTAAAGCATAAACAACACGTTTTGATTATTTAATTTACCTCCAACATGAAGGTCTGGGTAAGCGTCATCTAATATTTATAAAATATTTTTTATCTGGATACTTTATGTTTACCTGGAATGTTTCCTTTTGTAGACTACTGCTTGTATTCTTAATCTTTACCACACTACATGACCTTTAGCACATGACCTCACAAGTGAATCCTTAAAGAGATGGGTGGGGCTAAGTCTTAAGAGTGTGTGAACAATGCCGAATGGGTGTAGACGAAGGAGAGCTCTCCAGTTGACACCAAAACATTTAAGGGCCATTTTCTCAAAAAGTGAGGTTACAAGTTGATCAACTTTCAAAGCAGAACTACTTTCCCATTGTTCCCCAAATGCAGTGTCTGATATACCATTTTCTAGCCCTGAGTCTCTACTTTTATCTAATGTAAAAAAAACACAATTTCAAATTTTGCTACATAAGACTGAATCAAGGTGGTCGGTCACATTTGTTAAAGCAAGTCAGCCATATCAGCTATGCTTTCTTTAAAGGCAGTAAAGGAGGCTGAATCAACTTTCGCTGCCATACAAGGCTCTGCTGATAGCCAGGTGTAGCAGTGGTAAGGTGTTGGGACTGCTGTTGGGACTCTGCTGTTGGGACAGCTTTATGTAGGTATTAACAGTTTGTGGGTACTGTTTATCACCGTTATAATGCAATTAATGTATTGTTTAGTGTTGTGCACTGTAGTGGCTTTGCTGGCATGCATCCCCAACATTGTTTTTTTTTAGCCCCACCAAGATAAGATTTACATTCTAAAATTGCCACTGGTTGGGTTATTTTGTTTTTACATATAGCCTACAGTAAAATAAACTAATGAAAATAGTATTGTGTTATCTGTAGGAAAACAATTGTATTGTAATCATCAGGCCTTCATAAACACAACCAAATTATTATTTATGTGATAGCATTTACACTATATGTACAAAAGTATGTGGAGACCCCTTCAAATTTGTGGATTCGGCTATTTCAGCCACACCTGTTGCTGACAGGGGTATGAAATCGAGCACACAGCCATGCTATTTCCATAAATAAACATTGGCAGTAGAAGGGTCTTACTGAAGAGCTCAGTGATGTGGCACTGTCATAGTATGCCACCTTTCCAACAAGTAAGTTGGTCAAATTTCTGCCCTGCTAGAGCTGCCCTGGTCAACTGTAACATGCTGACCACACCACTTGCGTCGCGTGCACGAGCGTTGCAAAATGTATTTACACATACATGTTATTCAATCATTGCACACACACTGCTCGCACGCGTCAATGAGAGTCTGCGTAACCAGGCGCTAAAATAGAACTTGGTTCTATTTGTGATGATTGACGCGCTGCAAGTCCCGTCTCTCCCATCTCCACATTGGTTTTTAGGACCATATACCCACGTGCCATTTCCTCATTGGTTTTTAGGAGAAAATACCCATGTGGGTGATTGAAAGATGAACTGAGGTCCACACTCCAGTACAGTTGGTAGTGCTAATGCACCTTAAAGTTGGTTGCCATCCGCCCATATAAAGTCCAAAGAAGAAGAAGCCTGAAGAAAAAGAGACTACTAGAAACAAACTCAGTTTACCTTTTTATCTGTGGATTAATTATCGGAGCAGAAGACGTTGTGCATTTCAGGTCAAATAACAACCAAATGTTTATATCCCAGGACAAATTAGCTAGCAACAGCAAGCTAGCTAGCTAAATTGCCATAAATATTTAATGCTTTTCGACCTGTCCCCAAATGAATATAGTTGGTTCAGAGTTCGTTTTGATATTTCTACCTGCATGTCCTGATCATGTCTGGTGTAGGTGGACAAAATAAACATGCGTGCAATGGCGCACACGGGTCTGGTCAGCATGTAAGTGCTGTTATTGTGAATGGAAAGGAGCAACAACGGCTCAGCCGCGAAGTGGTAGGCCACACAAGCTCACAGAACGCGACTGCCGAGTGCTGAAGCACATAGCAAGTAAAAATCATCTGTCTCTGGACTCTGGAGCAGTGGAAATGCGTTCTCTGGAGTGATGAATCACGCTTCACCATCTGGCAGTCCGACGGATGAATCAGGTTTGGCGGAAGCCAGGAGAACGCTACCTGCCCCAAAGCATGGTGCCAACTACAGTATAAAGTTTGGTGGAGAAGGAATAATGGTCTGAGGCTGTTTTTCACATCTCTTTAACATCATCCTCAGCTCTGGCATATTCCCCAATATTTGGAACCATGGACTGATCACCCCAATCCACAAAGGTGGAGACAAATTTGACACCATTAACTACCATGGGATTTGCGTCAACAGCAACCTTGGGAAAATCCTCTGCATTATCTTTAACGGCAGACTCGTATATTTCCTTAGCGAAAACAAAGTACCGAGTAATTGTCCAATTGTCTTTTTACCAAATTACCGTACGACAGACCATGTATTCACTCTGCGCACCCTAACTGACAAACAAACCAAAACAAAGGCAAAGTCTTCTCATGCGTTGTTGATTAAACAAATAAAAAACATTCTACTCGGTATGGCATGAGGGCATGCTATAGAAATTGATGGAAAGTGGTGTTGGGGGAAAAACATATGACATTATAACACATTATAACACATTTCTTTTCACAGGGCCAAGGGAGTGAGACAGGGACGCAGCTTAAGCCCCACCCTCTTCAACATATATATATCAACAAATTGGCGAGGGCACTAGAACAGTCTGCAGCACCCTAGCACCCTCACCCTACTAGAATCTGAAGTCAAGTGTCTACTGTTTGCTGATGATCTGGTGCTTCTGTCCCAAACCAAGGAGGGCCTACAGCAGCACCTAGCACCACATCTTCTGCACAGATTCTGTCAGACCTGGGCCCTGACAGTAAATCTTAGTAAGACAAAAATAATGGTGTTCCAAAGAAAGTCCAGTTGCCAGGACCAGGAATACAAAATCCATCTAGACACCGTTTCCCTAGAACACACAAAAAACGATACATACCTCGGCCTAAACATCAGTGCCACAGCTAACTTCCACAAAGGTGTGAATGATCTGAGTGAGCGGTCCATCCAAAGGAACATCAAATTCGACATACCAATTAGGATCTGGCAAAAAATACTTAAATCAGTTATAGAACCCATTGCCCTTCATGATTGTGAGGTCTGGGGTCCGCTCACCAACCAATAATTCACAAAATGGGTCAAACACCAAATTTGGACTCTGCATGCAGAATTCTGCAAAAAATATCCTCAGTGTACAACATAAAACACCAAATAATGCATGCAGTGCAGAATTAGGCCGATACCTGCTAATTATCAAAATCCAGAAAAGAGACGTTAAATTCAACAACCACCTAAAAGGAAGCATTTCCCAAACCTTCCATAACAAAGCTATTACCTACAGAGAAATTAACCTGGAGAAGAGCCCCCTAAGCAAGGTGGTCCTGGGGCTCTGTTCACAAACACAAACAACCCCCACAGAGCCCCAGGACATCAACACAATTAGACCCAACCAAATCATGAGAAAACAAAAAGATAATTACTGACACATTGGAAAGAATTAACAAAAAAACTGAGCAAACTAGAATGCTATTTGGCCCTAAACAGAGAGTACACAGTGGCAGAATACCTGACCACAGTGACTGACCCAAAATGAAGGACATCTTTGACTATGTACAGACTCAGTGAGCATAGCCTTGCTATTGAGAAAGGCCGCGCACACTGCCCACAAAATGAGGTGGAAACTGAGCTGCACTTCCTAACCTCCTGCCAAATGTATGACCATATTAGAGACACATATTTCCCTAAGATTACACAGACCCACAAAGTATTTGAAAATTCATCACATTTTGATAAACTCCCATATGTATTGGGTGAAATACCACAGTGTGCAATCACAGCAGCAAGATTTGTGACCTGTTGCCACAAGAAAAGGGCAACCAGTGAAGAACAAAAACCAATGTAAATACAAACTATATTTATGTTTATTTATTTTCCCTTTTGTACTTTAACTATTTGCACATCATTACAACACTGTATATAGACATAATATGACATTTGAAATGTCTTTATTCTTTTGGAACTTTGTGAGTGTAATGTTTACTGTTCATTTTATATTGTTTATTTTACTTTTGTTTATTATCTATTTCACTTGTTTTGGCAATGTAAACATATCTTTCCCATGCCAATAAAGCCCCTTAAATTGAAATTGAATTGAGAGAGAGGTAGAGAAAGAGAGACAGCTACACAATATAGCTAGAGAGAGAGAGAAAAAAGAGAGAGATATATAAAGAGAGAGTCAAAAGAAAGAAGGGGAGGGGAGATCCACTTCCTAATTTACAGGCTGCTGATCCCACAAAGCCCCAGCCAGCCGAGACCTCCTCCAACTTTAATAGTAGGATGGGAGAGAAAATTCCATTAATAAAGAATAATACAGAGACCCAGACAGCCACAGAGGGGAAACTGAGGAACACAGGAGGAACCAAAAAGGCTGGCGCTGTGTCTTTTCTGTCTCTCTCTCTCTTCATCTTTCTTTCTCTCGCTCTGTGTCAATATGAAACCAGCAGATGCCAATGAGCTTCCTCCTCTCCTCGTCTCAAACAGAGCCTATTTCAAAAGGTCAGCTCTCTGCCGTGTCTTACTTATAGCGCTTTCTGTAGGGCTGTAGTTCCCTGGCAGTTCCCTGGCTGTAGTTCCCTGGCAGTGAGGCACAGAGGCAGTGAAATACTAAGATAATTAGCTCCAGTTCATCCTTTGATTGATGTCACCATTATTATTCACACTGCTCATAAAACATATGCTTTATTTCCTTTGTAACAGGTTTTTCTTTTCTTTTCTAATCCCAGTCATTAAAAGCTGTGGCATCATCCATTTTTAAAATATAATTTATTTACGCGGCAAATGAGGCAAAAATAATAACCGTTTTGAAAAAGAATCCTAATATTCAAAGCAGTACATCTAAAGCATCACATTTAAAGCATCGCACACTACCTCACATCAGACAAGCTGAGAGAATTAATTCCATTCCATCTGGTTTAGTGGATTTATTTTCTCTCTAGTTTGCTAAGCAACAGGGGAAGGTGAAGCCAAGGCAATTATTGTTTTTTGTAGCACCTGTTGGGGAGAGCAAATTATACCCCAGGCAATTAGTGTGTGTGTGTGTGTGTGTGTGTGTGTGTGTGTGTGTGTGTGTGTGTGTGTGTGTAACAATGACAAGGCAACCAAACTATCTATGCTTTGTTTGCCATCAGGGCTGCTGGGCCTGTTAATTCATTTGGAGTTTGGAGGGAAATCAATGTTTGTCGACGGAGTCAGAACAGAGAGCCAGGACCTGATCCTAGAACTGTTGCTTTGTGTTATGTTGAATAGGGAACTTTGTTGATTCTCTCTCTCTCAAATTTAAGCTGAGTTTTTGGGGGGCATGAAAAACAACATTACAATAATGATGTCAAAAAAGTGATAAAAAAGTAAATATAAAAATACAGAAATAATATAAATAACAACAATAGAATGGTAACAATGATTAGTAATCTCTCACTCTCTCTCATAACAAGGCTAATTGAGGTCAAAAAGGCCCTAATACAGCAGAGACCTACCAGAGGTGAAGAGGTTCAATGGTTCAAAGGTCAAAATTACCCATGAAACATTAAAGGCCCAATGCAGCCATTTTTATATCAATATCAAATAATTTCTGGGTAACAATTAAGTATCTTACTGTAAAAGATTTCCAATAAAATAAGCAAAAATTGTTTTTCAGCAAAAACTATTTCTCAAGCAAGGATTTATCTAGGACTGTCTGGGAGTGGTCTGAGTGGGGAGGGAAAACTGAAATCTGTTATTGGCATAGATGTTTGGAACTCTCTTTGTTATTAGTCTATAAACCAATTTACCACATGGTGATGTCATCATGGAAAGCCAAAACTCCCTCTCATGCCAATCTGCTGATTAAACAGTCCTGTGTAGATTGTATTTTCAACCAGCAGCAAAATATTATATAAAACACAGGAAAATATAATTTGGACTGCACTGGGCCTTTAAACACTATTTTCCCTCCACAACTTCACTTCTAAATATGTTTAGTGCTATAGAGCAGCCATTGGGCCACTGCCATAGGAACTGTGATTGATTGTTTTACCTCAGCTAGCTACACCCCAAGAACACCACACGCGCGCTCACACACAAACAGCCAGACTAACAGATAACAGATGACACTAGTGTGAGAAACTTGATGAATTCTGCCTTCTAAGAGGAAATGGTTTAAAAGGACTCCTGCCGTGAAGAGACTAAGACACAGGACTTTCATATTGGCCAAAGGATGATTCTTCCTCCTAAAAATATGTTGTCTGTACAAATACATGACCTCCGGGATCTCACTCTCTCTCTCGCACGCACGCACCTATTGACAGAGGATGTTTTTTTCCTCCTGACAAATACACAGCCTCCAGAGATCAAACCCATAATGCAGTGAGAGACAAGACGGATGGTTGTCAGTCGCTGATCTATCAGGGTATCGCCACGATAGGCTTACAGCGACATGCCGTTTATCATCATGAACCACACACACACAAATTAAACGAATGAACGCACATGACACTGACACACACATGCATGAACACAAGGAGACACGCATGCAGGTATGTACACACCTACACACACAAGTTTGACGAAATATCTCAAAGACATATGGACTATGTGAAGTGTACATAATGTTGTGTATATACAAAATATTCTGCAATTATTCTTCCAGCAGAAGAATGAGCAGGCAAGCTGAGCAGCTGAGACAGCAAGACGACAAATCATTCACCTTCCTCCCTTTCTCCCTCTAATATATTAAAAGTTTGTTTCTGCTCTCCCAAAAGAGAACAAAATCAATTTTCTCCAACCTGCGTCACTGTAGAATATCGTAATTAAATTCTCTATTGTCTATTTCTTCTAAGAGTTAGAGTCAACTGTTATTAAATCCCTTAAAACAGTTTAATTCAAACCCCCTCGCTTAATTCAAGACAAAAGGTTACCTTTTAAGTAATACCCTTTCATTACCCAGTAAAAATGTTACATTAGCCTACATTCCAAGGTTGCCTTTTAGGTGCACTACCCATCAAAGCTAGAACATTAATAACCTTTTACTGAAGTGGGCTGAATCAGGGTCACACAGAGTGATTCTCGGTAGTCTTCAACAAATCTGCTTTGAAACAAAAGTATACACCTCACACACATGGCTATGGGCGTAAAAAATGAAGACATCTGTACCATGTCAGATATAGAGTTGAAATGGATTCCATTTTGAGTTTGCATCCCAATATTACACTCAATAAACACCAGATTTTAGTTGTTTAAAAAAAAGAAAAAGTTTATTAATTAAGTTATGAAACATGAATAACATTCCACCCATGAGTCCAAAGAGGGCGCTTTTGGTCATGGACTGCAGGTTAAGGGCTACCCTAGAGCTTGGATATGTAACAGTTGTTTAGACATTCTCTGCTGGTAGTATCAGTCTATCAAGCTGGTGATTGGCCTGTGAAGCCTGTAGGGAAATATCAATCAGCCATCTGTCTGTCTAACAAATATCAATCAGCCATCTGTCTGTCTGTCCAAACCCCAACCGAAACCCCTGCTGCTGCTGGACCGGGCCTGGTCTCTGGAAGGTTGTTATGAGCAGCACAGCACCAGCTGTAGTTTTTGGGCTTAAAGAGACAGCTCACCGCTAATAAGACAGAGGCAATCATTTCCAAACATTTTGGAATATGTAATATAGAAGTTGGAACGTGGAATATGACAGCCAGGACAGGCACGCAGGTGTTTTGAAGCCAGGGCTAATACGCACAGGGCTCCAAGCTCTCCTCCCAGCATTAGTAGTGCCATGCTCTGTTCTGAACCTTGAACTATTCATTTTACTTCCCACAGAATAGCACACACAGCTCTCAATCACTACCTGCCTTTAGCCTCACATGTCACATCTCATCACTCCATCAAAGTCCTCTCATCCATGTCAGAACAGACAGAGGGAGAGTAAGAGTAAGGGAGGCGCTGCTTTTCTTCCATCCCTCTGTTTTTAGGGCTATTCTCTCTCTTCATCAATGGCAGATTTAGAACAGATCCTACACTCTCTCTGCTAGGTCAATATATGATGAGTCTCATCAAGCTCAAGGGACACGTCAACACGCGCGCACACACACAGAGGCACAGACAGACAGAGAAACACCAGAACAAATTAAAGCCCTGGCCTGCACAAATCTCCAGTAAATCTCCTGGTTGGTAAAGAACCTGTTGTGGTTTTACAGCTCCCTGGACATATAGATGCTGTGTCCCAAATGGCATCCTCTTCCCTACGAAATGTGTTACTTTTGACCAGAGACCTATGGGCCCTCATCAAAGTATATATATATAGTATATTGGGAATAGGGTGCCATTTGGGGACACATGTAGAGAGTATCAGGAACTACCGTAGTAAAACCATCACACTGCTGCTCAGGATACAGTGAGGATAGAGAGAATGAGAGAAGGGGGGGATGAGCCATTACCCTTCTCATCCGACCACCCAGACCCCCAGGAAGGAGAGAAGGAAGGAAGGAATTGATGAGGCGTGAGCTCATCCCTGTTCCTCCTCCCCACACATAACCAGTGCTGGACCAGTACCAGACATACACACCTTCTGTAACTACTAACCTAACCCTACTAACCCAACCCTTTTCTCCCTTTGCAATTCTCTCTCTATTTTCCTCCTTCTGCCTTTTCAACTCCACAATAGGGACCAGAGACCTCATCACTGCATCGGCCAGACAGGAAACCGTGGTAATTGGACCTAGGTTTTCGGGGGGGGGGGGGGGGGGGTGAATCTTCTAACACGTTGTACCAAACTCCAAAATCAAGACAAATTACAGAAACATAGCATCACTTAATGTGCCCAACTAAATCAAACAAGGCTGAGCTAGAGCTGTGCTTCGTGCTGCCGCTCACATAGACAGCACCCGCACTGATAATACTACCGACAACAACAACCACAGTGCTTACACAACCCGCGGTAGCCTTACGCCATCCCTATCGCACTGTTTACCAAACGGGACAACAGTGACATATCAAAGGATGTGAGTGCGACAGTGTACTCTCAGCGTACTCTGTGTAGGAGAGAGCGTACTTTTTGTAAAACACTTAGGGACGATAGAAATTCACACAGTGTGATGCTATTGGATAAGCAGCCCACTCCCTCGGACATAATAAGCCAGTAGGTTCCAAACATAAGTATACAGAAACACAACCATTAGGCTAAGGATTTCCCAATCAAATAGTACAACTATTACTTCCCATTGCAAACATGTTTTTCACATTCAGAACACAAAGTAACCAGTGATCTAAAGTTGAAATGCAACAATGCTATCTACAAAGAGAAAGCTAACAACAGCAAGTGATCTGCAATAGAAATCACAGTTCCCCTCACCAGATGATGATAATTTCAAACTGAACTTTTTTTAAAAGTGAATCTTGAAAAGGGTGATGCTAACAAATTAGCCACAACATCCTTCCTATAAACACGCACACACACACGCACGCACACACACACGCACACACTCCCCAGTCAACCTCATTACATATTAACGGACCAGTCCTGTGCTGGGTTTAGAGTGTGAGCGATGGAATTCATATGTGGACTGTACCAGTTAGAGATAATCACTCCTCCAACTGATCCTGATGGGCGGAAATTAGGGAGATATAAAGATGTAATCATGAGGGTTCTGGAATGGCGCCTTACGGAGGAAGAGAGGCAGACTGGGGTCATAGACTCGCAAGCTCGCGGGATCAGGTGGCTTGCGAGGCTAGGCATTATTTGCGGTAGTTATGAATCGCTTCTCTTTTGTTGTGTTGCCTTGCCTTGTGTTAACTAGCCCCGGAGGAAGTTGGGGTGGGATGGAGAGGGAAGAAGAGAGCGAAGAGAGGGGAGAAGAGAGGGTAGAGATAAAGAGAGCACAGATGGAGGGGGAGAAGAGAACAGAGACCATCAAGATCCCAGATCTCCACTGGGGCTCTATCTGCTGTAGTACCATGCCCGAGGAGGAGGACGAACATAGATGGGGGGTGTTAAGACGCCATGGGGGTGTCCCTTTTCGACTAGGGGGTTGGTGTGTGCTCCTGGTGGGGGGTTACTGTCACCCCAGTGACTGCACTGGCACCCCTACAGCTCCAACTCAGCTTAGTCACTATGTGGGGAAAATCTAAGGTGAGGTAGGGGGTATTCGGAGGGGAGCAGAGTTCCTCAAAGGAGGAAAAATAAACCCATAACTCCAAACCAAAGGAGCCAGAGTCTTATAGTGGCAGCATAGAGCGCCAGCATCTGCTGTCTCCTGGCAGCCTCTTAATCCTGATCAAAGGCTCCCAAACCCACTCCTTCCACCAGGAGGTATATTTTTAAGCCTTCTGAAAAAGAAAGTGAAATCTCTTCTTCTGGCCCTCTGCCTGGTCCAGGCATGTGATCTACTGTGGTTCTGAAGCTGTAAGGAAAACTACCTGCCGTCTGAAGACACATACTGTACAGCCACCCAGAGAGCCTGTCTGCGTCCCAAATGGCACCCTATTTCCTTCAAAGTGCACTACTTATGACCAGGGCCCATAGGGCTCTGGGTGGTGCACTATACAGGGAACAGGGTGCCATTTGGGGGGGACAGCCTGAAACCCTGGAACCATGACAATCACACAAAGAAGTAGATCCAAAGCCCCTGAAGTCCCTGAGCCCAACGAGCCTCCCCTCCACAGACACAAAATGTCAATCTGTCCAACTCCTTCACAAGAGCTAAAAATACAGCCCTTATCGCACCAAAATGCCAGCCAGCACAGAGCCAACTGTAGCGGTTGCAACAGGACCCTATTATACGGGTATGGGTTTGTGTGCATCTGCATATTCCAGATAGGTAATGACAAGGCCCACCGGAGCTGCAGAGGGTTAGAAATAGCTGGTAGCCATGCAACAGAGTAGAGACATGCTGCATTGTGACAGGTAGGAGGGGGGGGGGATAGAGGGAAGACAGAAAATGAGAGGACGAGAGGGGAGAGAGAAGAAGGAGAGAGCAGAAGAGAGAGAAAGCGGGGGAGGAAGTTAGATGAAGCAAGAGATGTCACTGAACAGAGAGAATGAGAGAAGAGAAAGGGAGAGAGAAGCCTTTGAACAGATAGAGAGAGAAACAGAGAGAGGACGGAAGAAGAGACAGATCACTGAAGCGAGGGAGGGATGGAGTGAGAGAGCAATGGAAATGTAAAGGGAGTGTTCAGTAATGTTTATTTACCTGAAGAGCATGCCACAGTGCAGCCTACGCATGCTGCCTTACGAACGACTGTCATCTTATAGGTCATAACAGTGGGCGTCATACACCACCTAGCTTCTTATTCAACAGATGTAAATGATCAAACTTTTCATGTATTTCTCAAGGACCATGCACAATGTTTGCATTGCTATATAGCTTAGCTATGAAACTAATTTGTCTCTTGTACATCTACAGTTCCTGGCTCAACCCATGCCCCCAGCTTATTGCCTTATTATAGGGGTGCAGAAGTGAGGTTCAGCTAGCTAGCTGCTCCTGTGACACCTAAGAAAGGCTTCCGGCATATGGGAAGAAGGCCCGGAGATACAGTATTTAGTAATAAATACAATGTAAGAGGAGATTGAACCAGAGTTCCCGCCAGGTTAAAATGGGGTTTTATACAAATGATACCGGAGGATCGAACTCTGGCAGAAAAGAACAGTCTGGGGTTGTGAATGTGATCCCTGAGATAATGGATCAGGAAAAAGTTCTGAGAACAAACGGATCGGGAAAAAGGTCTGAAAGCGAATGGATCGGGGAAAGGTCTAGTGGAAGACAGGTTGGAATCAAAGGTTAGACAATGTCTTAATGGTGGTGATAGTGGTGGGCGTGGTGTGTGTATGGGGTGGGGGAGCATTAGATTGAATGCCGTCAACCTTACCCTTTGACCCTAACCTTTTAACCTGATTGGTCAATTCTCCCCTGATCGTTTCTTTGTCTAGCCCGGCCCTCGGGAGAGTTTGACTAATATCATATCTTCAGCCGGACCCATGGGACAAGGATGAGCTCTAACATTTTACTGTAGCTGAGGGCTTGGTGTGTCTCACACACAAGTCAACTATTCCTATTTATTGTATTTAAAAATCTTTATCTTTAACTCTGCATTGTTGGAAAAGGACCCATAAGGAAGCATTTCACTGTTAGTTTACACATGTTGTTTACGAAGCATGTGACGAATAAAATTTGAGTTGGATTGACTTCATTTGATTTGGACACACACAAATACATACACAGACACACACACACACACGCTCGCACACACACAAAGTTTAACAGAAGGTCGTAAAATGGGCTCTTCATCATGTTTCTCACGCTGACACTCTCGCTCTCTCTCTCACATCCCCACGCACCAGTTATTTCTCACATTAGACAAAGCGATAGCAATATCTGCCAAACGTCAAGACCAGGCAGAAAAGCCACTTGAGGGAAAATCAATAATGAGCATTGCTCTTTCCTCGCTCCGTGTAAACTGTAGGAGGCAGGATCCCTGTGCAGCCCCAAGCATCGAGCATTACCTATCTTTAACTCCCTCTCTCTACCTCTCTCAAATTCAAATTTCCTGTACCTCTCTCTGCCTGTATCTATCTCTCTCCCTTTCTACCACTTTATTCATAAAAGCAATTTAGGGGGCTAATACCAGATAAAGGTCTTCAGTTTTACTTGCCGCTCCAAAGAATTGCCAGTGGCATTTCTGTAATTGTTTTCTCAAATCCGCCACCTCGGTGAACATTAAAATGCATCTCCACATATGGCTTCCGCTTCGACTCCGCTCAAAGTCAGGCATGCGCGCACGCATGCACACATGCACGCATGCACACACACCTGTTTTAGAAGGAATGCATCCTTCATGGCTTCAGACAATTTCACTGCCCTTCCTCTATGTGGTAAAACAAAGCTTGGGTCCTTTTTCCTTTGCTTATTTATCCTTGGTGATCAGAAGAACCAACAATTTTACACTTCAACACGACAATTATGGTAAACATAGAAATCACAGACATCTGTGCTTTTTAAAATAGAAACTTAATGGACGGGTTCTAACATGGGAGGCAGCTCCACTCCCCGCAACATTGACATGCATTTCTCCACGCTGCCATGGTGGCTGTAATAGTAGTGTTATCTTAGTGTTCCTGATCCCGATCAGGGTGTTATTATGGTGAGATGGTTGGGTTTTATATACACTGCTCCAAAAAATAAAGGGAACACTTAAACAACACAATGTATCTCCAAGTCAATCACACTTCTGTGAAATCAAACTGTCCACTTAGGAAGCAACACTGATTGACAATACATTTCACATGCTGTTGTGCAAATGGAATAGAAAACAGGTGGAAATTATAGGCAATTAGCAAGACACCCCCAATAAAGGAGTGGTTCTGCAGGTGGGGACCACAGACCACTTCTCAGATCCTATGCTTCCTGGCTGATGTTTTGGTCACTTTTGAATGCTGGCGGTGCTTTCACTCTAGTGGTAGCATGAGACGGAGTCTACAACCCACACAAATGGCTTAGGTATTGCAGCTCATCCAGGATGGCACATCAATGCGAGCTGTGACAAGAAGGTTTGCTGTGTCTGTCAGCGTAGTGTCCAGAGCATGGAGGCGCTACCAGGAGACAGGCCAGTACATCAGGAGACGTGGAGGAGGCCGTAGGAGGGCAACAACCCAGCAGCAGGACTGCTACCTCCGCCTTTGTGCAAGGAGGAGCACTGCCAGAGCCCTGCAAAATGACCTCCAGCAGGCCACAAATGTGCATGTGTTTGCTCAAACGGTCAGAAACAGACTCCATGAGGATGGTATGAGGGCCCGACGTCCACAGGTGGGGGTCGTGCTTATAGCCCAACACCGTGCAGGACGTTTGGCATTTGCCAGAGAACACCAAGATTGGCAAATTTGCCACTGGCGCCCTGTGCTCTTCACAGATGAAAGCAGGTTCACGCTGAGCACGCCGTGGAGAACGTTCTGGAGAACGTTCTGCTGCCTGCAACATCCTCCAGCATGACCGGTTTGGCGGTGGGTCAGTCATGGTGTGGGGTGGCATTTCTTTGGGGGGCCGCACAGCCCTCCATGTGCTCGCCAGGGGGAGCCTGACTGCCATTAGGTACCGAGATGAGATCCTCAGACCCCTTGTGAGACCATATGCTGGTGCGGTGCTAGACCTCATGTGGCTGGAGTGTGTCAGCAGTTCCTGCAAGAGGAAGGCATTGATGCTATGGACTGGCCCGCCCGTTCCCCAGACCTGAATCCAATTGAGCACATCTGGGACATCATGTCTCGCTCCATCCACCAACGCCACGTTGCACCACAGACTGTGCAGGAGTTGGCGGATGCTTTAGTCCAGGTCTGGGAGGAGATCCCTCAGGAGACCATCCACCACCTCATCAGGAGCATGCCCAGGCGTTGTAGGGTCATACAGGCACGTGGAGGCCACACACACTACTGAGCTTCATTTTGACTTGTTTTAAGGACATTACATCAAAGTTGGATCAGCCTGTAGTGTGGTTTTCCACTTTAATTTTGAGTGTGACTCCAAATCCAGACCTCCATGGGTTGATAAATTGGATTTCCATTGATTATTTTTGTGTGATTTTGTTGTCAGCACATTCAACTATGTAAAGAAAAAAATATTTAATAAGATTATTTCATTCATTCAGATCTAGGATGTGTTATTTTAGTGTTCCCTTTATTTTTTTGAGCAGTATATATATATATATATATACACTACCGTTCAAAAGTCTGGGGTCACTTAGAAATGTCCTTGTATTTGAAAGAAAAGCACATTTTTTTGTCCATTAAAATTACATCAAATTGATCAGAAATACAGTGTTGTCACAACTTCTGCCGAAGTCGGTCCCTCTCCTTGTTCGGCGGTCGACGTCACCGGCCTTCTAGCCATTGCCGATCCACTTTTCATTTTCCATTTGTTTTGTCTTTGTCTTACACACCTGGTTTCAATTCCCCAATTACTTGTTCATTATTTAATCCTCTGTTCCCCCATGTTTGTTTGGTAGTAATTGTTTATTTGTGATACGGTCCGTTATTGTGGGCTCGATTTATTGTGTTGTATTTTGTGAATTCTGAGTAAAACTACGTTTATTACTCATATCTGCTGTCCTGCGCCTGACTCCTCTACACTAGCTACACACAGGTCTTATCACAAGTGTAGACGTTGTTAATGTTGTAAATGACTATTGTAGCTGGAACCAGCTGATTTTGAATGGAATATCTACAGTACATATGCGTACAGAGGCCCATTATCAGAAACCATCACTCCTGTGTTCCAATGGCACGTTGTGTTAGCTAATCCAAGTTTAGCATTTTAAAAGGCTAATTGATCATTAGAAAACTTTTTTCCAATTATGTTACCACAGCTGAAAACTGTTGTTCTGATTAAAGAAGCCTTCTTTAGACTAGTTGAGTATCTTGAGCATCAGCATTTGTGGGTTCGATTACAGGCTCAAAATGGCTAGAAACAAAGAACTTTCTTCTGAAACTCGTCAGTCTATTCTTGTTCTGAGAAATGAAGGCTATTCCATGCGAGAAATTGCCAAGAAGGCCAGCATCCTGGAGTCGCCTCTTCACTCCTGATGTTGAGACTGGTGTTTTGCGGAGTACTATTTAATGAAGCTGCCAGTTGAGGACTTGTGAGGCATCTGTTTCTCAAACTAGACACTCTAATGTACTTGTCCTTTTGCTCAGTTGTGCACCGGGACCTCCCAGTCCTCTTTCTATTCTGGTTAGAACCAGTTTGCGCTGTTCTGTGAAGGGAGTAGTACACAGCAATGTACGAGATCTTCAGTTTCTTGGCAATTTCTCGCATGGAATAGCCTTCTCAGAAAAATAAAGTTATTTTTTCTAGCCATTTTGAGCCTGTAATCGAACCTACAAATGCTGATGCTCTAGATACTCAATTAGTCTGGTAATAAACTAGTCTGGTTGACATGCAAAACATTTTGGGACTATATCGACAATGGACTAATGAAACAAATACCAAAACAAAGCTTTTAGGTCGAGTTTACCTTTAAGAAGGTCATTCCTCACTTACAAAAACATATATTTTTTTTGCAATTTGAGAACACAAGTCCTGCTTGTTAAATTGGCTAATCTCAAGCACTACTTCTTAACGAGGTTAGTTGTAGCTCCTCTCCTTTTCGTCTTGATGGAGTGTGTGTGTGTGTGTGTGTGTACCTGTGTGTGCTTGAGACATCCACAGAGCACTTGTGTGGCTCTCCGCCTGTTCCTTGCCTCCCCTGCAAGGCACACACAGCCTAATTCAAATTACCGAGCAACTAAACAAACTAATTCTAGCTTGCGGCCCCTTATTATCAACCATCATAGTAATTATTTCTCACATAGTAAGAGTTAGAGACAGAACACCGGAGTTGTTGTGGGGGAAAATAATAAAGATGCTATTCAATCAAACACAAAAACCAGGTGGAACCGAAGATACAGTGAAAATGTTGTTTTTTTATGGAATGTTAGCATATTGCCATTCCGATAAAACTGTTTGACTAGCTAGCAAACAAATATAAAGTGCAGATAAATTCTTCAAATTCATTATTTTACACAATATCTTATCACACTCCTGATAAACCTCAGTTGCTCGGCAACTTGGCAACAAGCAAAATTTGCCTCTGAAAAAGATCTTAAAAATTTAGAATTTGATTTTTTTTTTTACAGAATAAGAAAAACAATAGTTGTCATAAATCCATAAACCTCAGAGGAAGAAGCACAGAAGGTAAGACGTCTGAAATACCAACAAGAAAATAACTGAAAGCTAACTTAGCATTAGCTAAATCAAAAAACAAGCTCGGAACACATGCTGAACAAATGCTGATGTGATATTGAAGAACCAAGCCATATACCCAGGGTGCGTTCAGCAAGGGAAATAGTTTGCAAACACTGGCTAACGTTAACTAACATATTCCATGTTT
Organism: Salmo trutta; assembly: GCF_901001165.1. NCBI lineage: Eukaryota > Metazoa > Chordata > Actinopteri > Salmoniformes > Salmonidae > Salmo > Salmo trutta. Next base: position 54,660,710 of record NC_042972.1, on the reverse strand, counting down.
TTTGTTAGCCATGACCATTCGCTAATGTTAGCTAACAGTCTGAGAAGGTGGTGTACAGCAAATGTAAGTGTCTGTTTTGGGTCTAAACTGCCGCTAAAAATATTAAAGTGGCCATGTAAACTTTCTACTATATTTAGTAGGAAAAGATAAGTCATTTTCAGTTTGAAATTCTCGCCTCCAGTCGGTATAGAATGTCGGGACCCTGTCCGCCTGTGGGGAAAACAACCTGTGGTTACCTAGGTTACCACATTGGTTCACTGCAAAAAATTGACCTTTGTCAAACGCAATTTTCTTGTTGTCTACTTGTTTTAGTCAATTACAAAACTACATTTAAGAAAAGTACATGTCTAAACATTACTTTTCAACATTGCCTGCTCCCTAGCGTTCTCACTACTTAGAATAATGTAATATTGCCATTTTTCATGATGATGCTAGCAGCCATTTGAGTGAGTGCAAGGTAACTACATTAAACTTAAACTAGCCAAGACCAACAACACAAACAAACAGACTACACAGCTACAAACGGACTGTTCTAAACAAGTGAAATGTCTTACCTGTGATTAAATGTTTTCCACACACATAGCTACGTGTAGCCTACTTGGACACCGCACCCCCACATTTCCCACTTTCCCACACCGAATAGCCTGAAGCCATAGGGCTCTTCTCGCAGGCTCTATTTCCCTATATGGGAGCATTGAGAACGGTAGGCCAGGATGTTTGACCTGGCTACATGTTGTGGAGGAAAGTAATTAATGACATACTACGCTGTTTAATTAGGCATACTATGCTGTTTTTTACTTAAAGAATTGTTATATGCTTGTATTTTTTCCTGATACAAAACTCTCGTGTGATTTAGTCATAAATCTGAACATACAGATTTATGAGCCATTTGGGTACGAACGCAGTACGTGACCTCCTGTGTTAACAATCGGCAGGAATTTATCTATGTGGGAATTGCAGGGAGGAACAAAGAATGGTGCCGATACCAGCTATCTTGCTTTGCACTGATGAGCTAAATTACTTTTCACAACTCTGTTCCCCGGCCCTGTGTCTCTACATCTGCTAACTGTCACATAGATAAGAGTATGTACTTTCTATAAAGGAGAGAGCCAACTCTGTTCGTCAGGCTTTTCAACTAAACTATGAGTGATGTTGATTGTTCCATTTTTGCAAATCTTGTAATAAAATTGTTGTTAGAAGAATCTACAGTCGTTCTCTTCAGAAAGTATTCATACCCCTTGACTTATTCCACATTTTGTTGTGTTACAGACTATTTGTTTCTCACCCATCTACACACAATACCCCATAATGATGATGTGAAAACATGTTTTTCGACATTTTTGCTAATTTATTGAAAATGAAATACAGAAATATCTCATTTACATAAGTATTCACACCTCTGAGTCAATACATGTTAGAATATACATGTTAGAATAACCTTTGGCAGCGATTACAGCTGTGAGTTTTTCTGGGTAAGTCTCTTAAGAGATTTGCGAACCTGGATTGTACAACATTTGTCCATTATTCTTTTCAAAATTCTGAAGACACATTTCAGTTCAATGCATTCAGTTGTACAACTGATTAGGTATCCCCCTTTCCCTTCCAAGCCCCAATTGGTTTGTTGATTATAGCCAGACAACCATTTTCAAGCAGATTTAAGTTAAACTGTAACTTGGCCACTCAGGAACGTTCTCTTATCTTCTTGGTAAGCAACTCCAATGTACATTTGGCTTTGTGTTTTAGGTTATTATCCTGCTGAGAGGTTACAAGGATACCCATAACATGATGTAGACACCACTATGCTTGAAAATATTGAGAGTGGTACTCAGTAATGTGTTGTTTTGGATTTTCCCCAAACATAGCCCATTGTATTCAGAAAAAATAGTTGATTGCTTTGCCAATTTTTTTGCACTATTACTTTAGTGCCTTGTTGCAAATAGGATGCATGTTTTTGAATATTTGTATTCTGTATGGGCTTCCTTCTTTTCACTCTGTAAATTAGGTTAGTATTGTGGAGTAACTACATTGTTGATCCATCCTCATTTTCTCCTATCACAGCCATTAAACTCCTTAACTATTATAAAGTCAACATTGGCCTCATGGTGAAATCCCAGAGCAGTTTCCTTCCTCTCCGGCAACTGAGTTAGGAAGGACACCTGTATCTTTGTAGTGACTGGGTGAACATCTTGGCCATGTTCTGTTATAATCTCCACCCAGCACAGCCAGAAGAGGACTGGCCACCCCTCATAGCCTGGTTCCTCTCTTGGTTTCTTCCTAGGTTTTGACCTTTCTAGGGAGTTTTTCCTAGCCACCGTGCTTCTACACCTGCATTGCTTGCTGTTTGGGGTTTTAAGCTGGGTTTCTGTACAGCACTTTGATATATCAGCTGATGTAAGAAGGGCTATATAAATACATTTGATTTGTTTTGGGTGTATTGATACGCCATCCAAAGTGTAGTTAATACCTTTGGATACATCATGCGCAAAGGGATATTTAATGTCTGCTTTTTTTCATCTACCAATAGATGCCCTTCTTTGCGAGGCATTGGAAAACCTCCCTGGTCTTTGTGGATGAATCAGTGTTTGAAATTCACTGCTCGACTGAGGGACCTTACAGATAATTGTATGTGTGGGGGTACAGAGATGAGGTACTCATTCAAAAATCATGTTAAACACTATTTGTGAGTCCATGCCACCTATTATGAGACTTGTTAAGCACATTTTTACTCCTGAACTTATTTAGGCTTGGCTTAACAAAATTAAATAGAAGGGAAATTAAATAGAAGGGAAAAAAATACATAATTCCACTTTGACATTATGGGGTACTGTGTGTGGGCCAGTGTCAAAAAATCTCAGCTTAATCTATTTAAGATTAAGGCTGTATCACAACAAAATGTGGAAAAAGTCAAGGGGTGTGAATACTTCCTGAAGGTACATTGAACAACACAGCAGCGTTTTGGCATGTTTTGTTATTTCTGTATAACAAAACACTGACAGCAAAGTTGCTTCTTTTAAATTGGGGTTCAATAGGAAAGAATGTTGGTTTTCCCCAATTTGTGGGCGTGGTCAAGGGGAATTCCTTATTATTAAGTCAATACTGACTGGGACTATAGCAAGCAATGCAGGCCCAGGTGCATCTTTTGGAAATAAAAACAAGGGGGTTGAAATTGAATACCCTAAAGATGCTATAACAACCAAAGCAAAGAAGCAATTCAAAGTTAACTATGCTGTGGGACAACCCAGCAACCCTTTTGAGGTACTTCAGTGGACCTGAAGAGAGGAGAGTGAGATGCAACCTGCTGTTCTTCACCCCACACCCTACAGTTTGGCACTCTGTTATCACTGCTGCCCTACCCTATATCAGGAAAGGGTGGCATCTGCAAAGGCAGGCAGATCACTGTGGAGGGAGAACAGGAAGAGGAAGGACTGAAGTTAACATTCATAACAATGGAGCAACAATGGTCCAGGGTCCTGAGAGCAGCCTGGAGGAGTTCGAGGAGTTCGAGGAGTTCGCTTTCAACAGGAGGAGCCAGAGGTGAACGCTACCCGTGAAGATGTGTCAACATCAGAAACAACAACATGGAACCCCTCCCCACCTCCCCACCTACTCATTCCCGCCACTTCCCCAAAGTTAACGATCTGAAAGACAGCCTGGCTGAACAGGGAGACTACACCATCTCCAGCAACCAGACCAGACCTGACCCACAGACGTGCAACCAGCTAATCGCACAGATACGATAGATGTGCTGTGCTTTAAGAGGCAAACCAGGATCTGTGTAATGGAGCTAAACCGCATGAAGGAGAAAGTCATCAGGCGGGAGCAGCACAGCCAGTCCCTGGAGAGGCAGCACAGCCAGTCCCTGGAGAGACAGCTTGGAAGAGATGAGGACCATCCTGCTCTCCACCCTGAAGACAGACTTCCACACACACACCACACACACTACTGGAATACAGACCCACAACCTCTCCAAAACCTCCACACACACACACCACTCCTGACACTGACAATCATACTAACATCACACATACCACTGACATGCATTCAACACCCTGCATTGACAGCCAAAAAAACAACATCCCCACCACTAACAAACACACATTCCCATGGTGAGCATCACTCCAGACACCACCCAGCCAGAGCAGCAGACAGAGGACAACATTGTCACCCTGCCCTTGGATTCCTGGCAGAGCAGAGACTGAGAGCACCGACCCACATAAATCTCCACACAGTGACAGATGATCTCAGCACAGGCAGGGTGGATGTAGTTAAGGCGCTGACCCAGGTGGCTATAACAGCCACACAGGCCTTACCCCACAGCCAAGATCATCGCCTCCACTCTTCAGCCCAGAACATTTATCCATGGGATAAATGCTGAGGTGTCTCGTAACTGTGCTCTGATTCAGAATGTGCATGTAGCACATCACAAGGACATTTGTCATGACCAACTATACGACCACATCCACATCAACAGAGAAGGGATGACAGCCTTTGTAAAGGTTCTGAAGGACACAGCTTTGGACATCAGATCAAACAACCACACTAACATTAGAAGACCAACCAACCACCAATAACCTCAAAGGGACTCTAAGCCAAGGCAACACAACACCCATACCTGAACAACACAAGCAGCCTGAGAAAAGGATGAGCAAGCCCCAGCCATCTACCCAGAGGGAAAGTTACGCTACTGTATCATCCAGGGGAGCACCCACAGGTCCCATCCAACAGAACTACAACAGAGCTCCAGAACAGTCAGCTGAGCGAATCCCAGGAGCTCACCCGGAGAGCTATGCTGAGATAGCACGCAGGCCTGCGAACCCCGCAGCATCTGAACTTAATCAAATAAGAAGACACCTCCTGAACATCATCTGCAGTCGATTGATGCATTAATTTGGTTGTATTCATTGTATTGTTATTATTTACTCATGACAAGTCCAGATAGAATAACAGATAATAAAGGCTTAGAAATGATACCTGTACACATTTGAAGCCTGCTACCCAAAATAGGCATGCTCAGAGCATGGGTAGAACCTTATGAGCCTCACATATTAACAATTTTAGAGACTGAGTTAAAAATCCAGTGTTACATATTAAATAGAATTTCTAGGTGCACTCGAGGTGGGGGAGTAGCAACCTATGTCCTCGATAAATTACTGCCTTTGAAGATTTCACCTAAAATTGTCCCTTTAGATTTTGAAGGTTTATTTGTTAAAATAACTCTACATGAGGCCTCCCGAGTGGCGCAGTGGTCTAAGGCACTACATTGCAGTGTTGCGGCATCACTACAGCCTGGGATCGAACTCAGGCTGTGTCACAACCGGCCGTGACCAGGAGTCCCATAGGGCGGTGCACAATTGGTCCAGCGTCGTCCGGGTTAGGGGAGGGTTTGGCCGGGGAGGGCTTTACTTGGTTCATCACGCTCTAGCGACTCCTTGTGGAGAGCCGGGCACCTGCAGGCTGACTTAGGTCGTCAGTTGAGCAGTGTTTCCTCTGACACATTGGTGTAGCTGGCTTCCGGGTTAAGTGGGCGGGTGTTAACCTGTTATGGCTAGGGGGCAGTATTTTCACGGCCGGATAAAAAACGTACCCGATTTAATCTGATTATTACTCCTGCCCAGAAACTAGAATATGCATATAATTAGCTTTGGATAGAAAACACTCCAAAGTTTCTAAATCTGTTTGAATGGTGTCTGTGAGTATAACAGAACTCATTTGGCAGGCCAAAACCTGAGAAGATTCTGTACAGGAAGTACCCTGTCTGACCATTTCTTGCCCTTCTTGATTATCTCTATCCATTACAGAGGATCTCTGCTGTTACGTGACACTTCCTACGGCTCCCATGGGATCTCAGAAGGCGGCAAAAAGCTGAATCGTGGCTTTGCAGGCTCTGGCTGAAAAACATTAGCGCGTTTGGATAGTGGCCAGTAACAGTACTATGAGACTCAGGCTCGTGCACGAGAGGATAGTATGCTTTTATTTTCTCTCTCTTTGTACGTTTACACGCTTTCCCGGTCAGAATATTATCGCTTTTTTACGAGAAAAATTGCATAAAAATTGATTTTAAACAGCGGTTGACATGCTTCGAAGTACGGTAATGAAATATTTAGAAATCTTTTGTCACGAAATGCGCCATGCTCGTGACCCTTATTTACACTTCGGATAGTGTCTTGAACGCACGAACAAAACGCCGCCGTTTGGATATAACTATGGATTATTTTGGACCAAACCAACATTTGTTATTGAATTAGAAGCCCTGGGAGTGCATTCTGACGAAGAACACCAAAGGTAATCAAACTTTTCTAATAGTAAATCGGAGTTTGGTGAAGGCTAAACTTGCTGGGTGTCTAAATAGCTAGCCGTGATCTACTGAGAATATTGCAAAATGTGCTTTCACCAAAAAGCTATTTTAAAATCGGACATATCGAGTGCATAGAGGAGTTCTGTATCTATAATTCTTAAAATAATTGTTATGTTTTTTGTGAACGTTTATCGTGAGTAATTTAGTAAATTCACCGGAGGTTTGCGGGGGGTATGCTAGTTCTGAACGTCACATGCTAATGTAAAAAAGCTGGTTTTTGATATAAATATGAACTTGATTGAACAAAACATGCATGCATTGTATAACACAATGTCCTAGGGTTGTCATCTGATGAAGATCATCAAAGGTTAGTGCTGCATTTAGCTGTGGTTTTGTTTTTTGTGACATTATATGCTAGCTTGAAAAATGGGTGTCTGATTATTTCTGGCTGGGTACTCTGCTGACATAATCTAATGTTTTGCTTTCACTGTAAAGCCTTTTTGAAATCGGACAGTGTGGTTAGATTAACGAGAGTCTTGTCTTTAAAATGCTGTAAAATAGTCATATGTTTGAAAAATGGAAGTTTTCGGATTTTAGAGGAGTTTGTATTTCGCACCACGCCCATCATTGGATATTGGAGCAGGTGTTCCGCTAGCGGAACATCTAGATTTAAGAAGCGCGGCTTGGCGGGTCGTGTTTCGGAGGACGCATGACTTGACCTTCGCCTCTCCCGAGCACGTTGTGGAGTTGCAGCGATGAGACAAGATTAAAAAAGGACGTAAAAATAACAAAAATGTAATAAAATAGTTAATTAAAAAAACTCTACATGAGAACAAGTCATTGATGATTGGTAACATTTACAGACCACCAATGCCCCAGTAGACTCCATAAACAATATAATCACCACTGTTAATCCAATGCATTGGTCAAATTAATGGATTATTTTAGGTTACTTTAATAACAATTAGCTCGATAAATCCTTTGCTAAGGATAGAAAAATGATTGAAAATATGTATATTGAACGAAAATATGTATATTGAACAAAAATATAAACGCAACATGTAAAGTGGGCCCCATGTTTCATGAGATTAATTAAAAGATCCCAGAAATATTCCATACGCACAGAATTCTTATTTTTCTCAAATTTTGGCAACACATTTGTTTACATCTCTGTTAGTGACCATTTCTCCTTTGCCAAGATAATCCATCCACCTGACATAATCATTGCACAGGTGCAACTTGTGCTGGAGACAACAAAAGGCCACTCTAAAATGTGCAGTTTTGTCACACAAAACAATGGTAAAACAATGGCATGCTGACTGCAGGAATGTTCACCAGAGCTGTTGCCAGAGAATTGAATGTTAATTTATCTACTATAAGCCGCCTTCAACGTAATTTTTGTAAATTTGGCAGTAAGTCCAACCGGCCTCACAACCGCAGACCACATGTAACCATGCCGGAATGGCCGATTAATCAAGGCCGATTTCAAGTTTTCATAACAATCGGTAATTGGTATTTTTGGCCACCGATTTGGAGATTTTTTTTTTACACCTTTATTTAACTAGGCAAGTCAGATTAAGAACACATTCTTATTTTCAATGACGGCCTAGGAACGGGGGTTAACTGCCTTGTTCAGGGGGGATTCGGGGATTTGTTTTTGCAACCATCTGGTTACTAGTCCAACGCTCTAACCACCTGCCTTACATTGCACTCCACGAAGAGCCTGCATGGCAGGCTGACTACCTGTTACGCGAGGGCAGCAAGAAGCCAAGGTAAGTTGCTAGCTAGCATAAAACTTATCTTATAAAAAACTATCAATCTTAACATAATCACTAGTTAACTACACATGGTTGATGATATTACTAGTTTATCGAACATGTCCTGCGTTGCATATAATCGATGCGGTGCCTGTTAATTTCTCATCAAATCACAGCCTACTTCGACAAACGGGTGATGATTTAACAAGCGCATTTGCGAAAAAGCACTGTCGTTGCACCAATGTACCTAACCATAAACATCAATGCCTTTCTTTAAAATCAATACATAAGTATATATTTTTAAACCTGCATATTTAGTTAATATTGCCTGCTAACATGAAATTGTGTCACTGCTCTTGCGTTCATTGCCTGGCTTGTTGTGAACTAATTTGCCAGAATTTTACGTAATTATGACATACCATTGAAGGTTGTGCAATGTAACAGGAATATTTAGACTTAGGGATGCCACCCGTTAGATAAAATACGGAACGGTTCCGTATTTCACTGAAAAAATAAACGTTTTGTTTTCGAGATGATAGTTTCCGGATTCGACCATATTAATGACCTAAGGCTCGTATTTCTGTGTGTTTATTATATTATAATTAAGTCTATGATTTGATAGAGCAGTCTGACTGAGCGGTGGTAGGCAGCAGCAGGCTCGTAAGCATTCATTCAAACAGCACTTTCGTGCGTTTTGCCAGCAGCTCTTTGCAATGCATTGCGCTATTCATGACTTCAAGCCTGTCAACTCCCAAGATTAGGCAGGTGTAACCGATGTGAAATGGCTAGCTAGTTAGCGGGTGCGTGCTAATAGCGTTTCAAACGTCACTCGCTCTGAGACTTGGAGTAGTTTTTCCCCTTGCTCTACATGGGTAACGCTGCGTCGAGGGTGGCTGTTGTCGATGTGTTCCTGGTTCGAGCCCAGGTAGGAGCGAGGAGAGGGACGGAAGCTATACTGTTACACTGGCAATACTAAAGTGCCTATAAGAACATCCAATTGTCAAAGGTATATGAAATACAAATCGTATAGAAAGAAATAGTCCTATAATTCCTATAATAACTACAACCTAAAACTTCATACCTGGGAATATTGAAGACTCATGTTAAAAGGAACCACCAGCTTTCATATGTTCCCATGTTCTGAGCAAGGCACTTAAACGTTAGCTTTCTTACATGGAACATATTGCACTTTTACTTTCTTCTCCAACACTTTGTTTTTGCATTATTTAAAACCAAATTGAACATGTTTCATTATTTTTTTTGAGGCTAAATTGATTTTATTTATGTATTATATTAAGTTAAAATAAGTGTTCATTCAGAATTGTTGTAATTGTCATTATTACAAATAAATACATTTAAAAAACTGCGTTTTTTTGGTCCTCCAATAATCGGTATCGGCGTTGAAAAATCATAATCGGTCAACCTCTAGTAAATTCAATTGTTTGGACATGATTTGGAAAGGCACACCTGTCTATATAAGGTCCCAGAGTTGACAGTGCATGTCAGAGCAAAAACCAAGCCATGAGATCGAAGGAATTGTCCGTAGAGCTCCAAGACAGGATTGTGTCGAGGCACAGATCTGGGGAAGGGTCACAAAAAAATTCTGCAGCATTGAAGGTCCCCAAGAACACAGTGGCCTCAATCATTCTTAAATAGAAGAAGTTTGGAACCACAAAGACTCTTCCTAGAACTGTCCGACCAGCCAAACTAAGCAATCGGGGGAGAAGGGCCTTGGTCAGGGATGTGACCAAGAACCCGATGGTCACTCTGACAGAGCTCTAGAGTTCCTTTGTGGAGATGGGAGAACCTTCCAAAAGGACAACCATCTCTGCAGCACTTCACCAATCAGGCCTTTATGGTAGAGTGGCCAGACGGAAGCCACTCCTCAGTTAAAGGCATATGATTTGTCATTATGGGGTATTGTTTGTAGATTGATAAGGTAAAAAAATGATTTAATCAATTTTAGAATAAGGCTGTAAAGTAACAAAATGTGGAAAAAGTCAAAGGGTCTGAATACTTTCTGAATGCACTGAACACTTTCTGAATGCACTGAACATCAGATTAAAATATTTTACAGATACAACCAACTCTCCAAGATGATTTTAACACTTTGCAAAAATTGTTTCTATCAAATAATTGGGTTTTAAATCAAACAATTCCTATATCATGCTGTTTGATACATGGCAAAGAATAAACTCCACAGCAAGCAATTTCAAAATTCATGCAAGGGATGGAACAAAGCTTGAAAATGTTGATCGTTTGAAATATCTGGGTTTGAGGATAGATTCTGAATTATCTTTTGGAACGCATATTAATTACATTACAAAAACAATTAACTATAAGCTTGGGTTACTATACAGATCTAAGAATTGTTTTACTATATCCATTAGAAATACCTTAGTAACACAACTGCTGCTTCCTATCCTAGACTGTGGTAACACCATCTATCAAAGCGCAACCAAGACCTTACTTTATGACTTAGATGTCATTTATAACAATCTTTGCAGATTAATTATTGGATGCCATTATAAGACACACCATTATACAATATATGAATCACTCAATTGGCTGTCACTCCCAAACAGAAGACAACTGCATTGGTACCAATGTATCAACTTAAATTTCCTTGTAAACTCAGCAATAAAAGAAACGTCCCTTTTTCAGGACCCTGTCTTTCAAAGATAATTCGTAGAAATCCAAATAACTTCACAGATCTTCATTGTAAAGGGTTTAAACACTGTTTCCCATGCTTGTTCAATGAACCATAAACAATGAATGAACATGCACCTGTGGAACGGTCGTTAAGACACTAACAGCAAACAAACGGTAGGCAAATAAGGTCACAGTTATGAAAACTTAGGACACTAAAGAGGCCGTTGTACTGACTCTGAAAAACTCAAAAGAAAGATGTCCAGGGTCCCTGCTCATCTGCGGGAACATGCCTTAGGCATGCTGCAAGGAGGCATGAGGACTGCAGATGTGGCCAGGGCAATCAATTGCAATGTCCGTACTGTGAGACGCACTACAGGGAGACAGGATGGACAGCTGATCATCCTCGCAGTGGCAGACCACGTGTAACAACACCTGCACAGGATCGGTACATCCGAACATCACACCTGCGGGACAGGCACAGGATGGCAACAAGAAATGCCCGAGTTACACCAGGAACGCACTGCTCTTCCTCCCGGGGAAGGACTGCCCGTTCCATGATCTCGCCATCACGGTTGACAACTCCCTTGTGTCCTCCTCCCAGAGTGCTAAGAACCTTGGCGTGATCCTGGACAACACACTGTCGTTCTCCACTAACATCAAGGCGGTGACCCGATCCTGTAGGTTCATGCTCTACAACATTCGCAGAGTACGACCCTGCCTCACACAGGAAGCGACGCAGGTCCTAATCCAGGCACTTGTCATCTCCCGTCTGGATTACTGCAACTCGCTGTTGGCTGGGCTCCCTGCCTGTGCCATTAAACCCCTACAACTCATCCAGAACGCCGCAGCCCGTCTGGTGTTCAACCTTCCCAAGTTCTCTCACGTCACCCCGCTCATGCGCTCTCTCCACTGGCTTCCAGTTGAAGCTCGCATCCGCTACAAGACCATGGTGCTTGCCTAAGGAGCTGTGAGGGGAACGGCACCTCCATACCTTCCGGCTCTGATCAGGCCCTACACCCAAACAAGGGCACTGCGTTCATCCACCTCTGGCCTGCTCGCCCCCCTACCTCTGAGGAAGCACGGTTCCCGCTCAGCCCAGTCCAAACTGTTCGCTGCTCTGGCACCCCAATGGTGGAACAAGCTCCCTCACGACGCCAGGACAGCGGAGTCAATCACCACCTTCCGGAGACACCTGAAACCCCACCTCTTTAAGGAATACCTGGGATAGGATAAAGTAATCCTTCTAACCCCCCCCCTTAAAAGATTTAGATGCACTATTGTAAAGTGGTTGTTCCACTGGATATCATAAGGTGAATGCACCAATTTGTAAGTCGCTCTGGATAAGAGCGTCTGCTAAATGACTTAAATGTAAATGTGAAACGCACAATCCCTCCATCAGTGCTCAGACTGTCTGCAATAGGCTGAGAGAGGCTGGACTGAGGGCTTGTAGGCCTGTTGTAAGGTAGGTCCTCACCAGACATCACCGGCAACAACGTCGCCTATGGGCACAAACCCACCGTCGCTGGACCAGACAGGACTGGAAAAAAGTGCTCTTCACTGACGAGTCGCGGTTTTGTCTCACAAGAGGTGATGGGCGGATTCACGTTTATCGTCGAATGAGCGTTACACCGAGGCCTATACCATGGAGCAGGATTGATTTGGAGGTGAAGGGTCCGTCATGGTCTGGGGCAGTGTGTCATAGGATCATCAGACTGAGCTTTTTGTCATTGCAGGCAATCTCAACGCTGTACATTACAGGGAAGACATCCTCCTCCCTCATGTGGTACCCTTCCTGCAGGCTCATCCTGGCATGACCCTCCAGCATGACAATGCCACCAGCCATACTGCTCGTTCTGTGCGTGATTTCCTGCAAGACAGGAATATCAGTGTTCTGCCATGGCCAGCGAAGAGCCCGGATCTCAATCCCATTGAGCACGTCTGGGACCTGTTGGATCGGAGGGTGAGTGCTAGGGCCACTGTCCCCAGAAATGTCCGGGAACTTGTTCAGTTTATGTCTCAGTTGTTGAATCTTGTTATGTTCATACAAATATTTACAGATGTTAAGTTTGCTGAAAATAAACGCTGTTGACAGTGAGAGGACGCTTCTTTTTAAGCTGAGTTTATGTATTAAGGAACACCAAACCTGACAAGACTCACACTACTCCTTTCATGAGGTTGGAGTAAGATCTTTCAGATACAATGGCCCAGCTGACTGGAATAATTTACCTATAGAAATCAGGGCATTAAAATCAAAAAGTGTATTTAAGAAAACCCCCTTTTTCAAAGGTCAAGAACACACTGTTCAATTTTCAGCTAATAGAAGCATGACCATGTGAATATATTTGTAAATATGTATGTATATATTATATGTACTTCGTTTCATTAGCTGTATTAGTAGTTGTAGCAGGAGTTTTTATGAGTTGCAGCAGTAGTTGTAGCAGTAGTTTTTATTAGTTGTATTAGTAGTTGTAGCAGTAGTATTTATTAGTTGTATTAGTAGTTGTAGTAGTAGTTTTTATTAGTTGTAGGCGTATTAGTAGTTGTACAACAACTTTAATGCTGTTAATGTAGGTTTTATTTTTGTATTATTATTTCATTGTTATTATTATTATTAGACAGTGGTTGCCATATTATTCTTGTCACTAAGTATACTTTTTTTTCTTCTTCTTGAAAACTATATAGCGCATCTCAAGAGATTTAATTCTGAAAATGACTAAGCAATAAGGCACAGGGGGGTTTGGTATATGGCCAATATACCACGGCTAAGGGCTGTTCTTACTGTAATCCCAACACAACGCGGAGTGCCTGGATACAGCATTTAGTCGTGGTATATTGGCCATATTCCACAAACCCAAAATGCCTTATTGCTATTATAAACTGGTTACCAACATAATTACAAGTAAAAATAAATGTTTTGTCATACTGGAGGTATACGGTCTGATATACCACGGCTTTCAGCCAATCAGCATTCAGGGCTCGAACCACCCAGTTTATAATTTCAAATAAACCATATTTGACCAACATGGCTGGCATGTATCCCATCATAATAAGGTTCATGTCCATTCTAATATACTAATTCTTAATTTTATGGAGCAAACCCTATCCATTCCTATCCATATCCATCCCTCCATCATATTGTTGTCCTACACTTGGGTCACTGAAGTGCAACAAGCTCTGCTACTGGAGGAGATTGGCTGTCCAATAGTATCTCCCCATACTATTCCTACAAGAGAATCAACATGTCAACAATGAACAGAGCATGCAGTATCGAAGAGCCCGCACTGCTGTTCGATCATCCTATTTTTCCAACTTAATTGAGGAGAATAAGAACAATCCAAAATGTATTTTTGATACTGTCGCAAAGCTAACAAAAAAGCAGCATTCCCCAAGAGAGGATGGCTTTCACTTCAGCGGTGATAAATTCATGAACTTCTTTGACGAAAAGATAATGATCATTAGAAAGCAAATTACGAACTCCTCTTTAAATCTGCGTATTCCTCCAAAGCTTACTTGTCCTGAGTCTGCAGAACTCTGCCAGGACCTAGGATCAAGGGAGACACTAAAGTGTTTTAGTACTATATCTCTTGACACATTGATGAAAATAATCATGGCCTCTAAACCTTCAAGCTGCATACTGGACCCTATTCCAACTAAACTACTGAAAGAGCTGCTTCCTGTGCTTGGCCCTCCTATATTGAACATAATTAATGGCTCCCTATCCACCGGATGTGTACCAAACTCACTAAAAGTGCCAGTAATAAAGCCTCTCTTGAAAAAGCCAAACCTAGACCCTGAAAATATTAAAAACAAATCGGCCTATATCGAATCTCCCATTCCTCTCAAAAAAAATTGAAAAAGCTTTTGCGCAGAAACTCACTGCCTTCCTGAAGACGAACAATGTATACGAAACGCTTCAGTCTGGTTTTAGACCCCATCATAGCACTGAGACTGCACTCGTGAAGGTGGTAAATGACCTTTTAATGGCGTCAGACTAGGCTCTGCATCTGTCCTCGTGCTCCTAAGCCTTAGTGCTGCTTTTGACACCATCGATTACCACATTCTTTTGGAGAGATTGGAAACCCAAATTGGTCTACACAGACAAGTTCTGGCCTGGTTTAGCTCTTATCTGTCTGAAAGATATCAGTTTGTCTCTGTGGATGGTTTGTCCTCTGACAAATCAACTGTATATTTCGGTGTTCCTCAAGGTTCCATTTAGGACCACTATTGTTTTCACTATATATTTTACCTCTTGGTGATGTAATTGGGAAACAATGTTAACTTTCACTGCTATGTGGACGACACACAGCTGAAACATGGTGAAGCCCCAAAATTGCCTTTCCTGGAAGCCTGCGTTTCAGACATAAGGAAGTGGATTGCGGCCATCGGAAGGATCTCGGCGATACTCTGGACCCTGATCTCTCTTTTGACGAACATATCAAGACTGTTTCAAGGATAGCTTTTTTCCATCTATGTAACTTTGCAAAAATCTGAAACTTTATGTCCAAAAATTATGAAGAAAAATTCATCCATGCTTTTGTCACTTCTAGATTAGACTACTTCAACGCTCTACTTTCCGGCTACCTGGATAAAGCACAAAATAAACTTCAGTTAGTGCTAAACACAGCTGCTAGAATCTTGTCTAGAACCCAAAAATGTGATCATATTACTCCAGTGCTAGCCTCTACACTGGCTTCCTGTTAAGGCTAGGGCTGATTTCAAGGTTTTACTGCTAACCTACAAAGCATTACATGGGTTTGCTCCTACCTATCTTTCCGATTTGGTCCTGCCATACATACCTACACGTATGCTACGGTCATAAGACGCAGGCCTTCTTATTGTCCCTAGAATTTCTAAGCAAACAGCTGGAGGCATTTTTATGGAATGGTCGGCCTATCCATGTGAGAGATGCAGACTCTGTCTCAACCTTTACGTCTTTATTGAAGACTCATCTCTTCTGTAGGTCCTATGATTGAGTGTTGTCTGGCCCAGGGATGTGAAGGTGAACGGAAAGGCACTGGAGCGACGAACCGCCCTTGCCGTCTCTGCCTGGCCGGTTCCCCTCTTTCCACTGGGATTTTCTGCCTCTAACCCTATTACGGGGGCTGAGCCACTGGCTTACTGGTGCTCTTCCATGCCGTCCCTAGCAGGGGTGCGTCACTTGAGTGGGTTGAGTCACTGACGTGATCTTCCTGTCCGGGTTGGCGCCCCTCTCGGGTTTGTGCCGTGGGGGAGATCTTCGTGGGCTATACTCGGCCTTGTCTCAGGGTAGTAAGTTGGTGGTTTGAAGATATCCCTCTAGTGGTGTGGCGGCTTGTGCTTTGGCGAAGTGGGTGGGGTTAAATCCTGCCTGGTTGGCCCTGTCCGGGGGTATCGTCAAATGGGGCCACAGTGTTTCCCGACCCCTCCTGTCTCAGCCTCCAGTATTTATGCTACAATAGTTTGTGTCGGGGGGCTAAGATCAGTCTTTTATATCTGGAGTATTTCTCTTATCTGGTGTTCTGTGTGAATTTAAGTATGCTCCCTCTAATTCTCAGTCTCTCTCTTTTCCATCTTCTCTCGGAGGACCTGAGCCCTAGAACCATGCCTCAGGACTACCTGGCCTGATGACTCCTTGCTGTTCCCAGTCCACTTGGTTGTGCTGCTGCTTCAGTTTCCACTGTTCTGCCTGCGGCTATGGAACCCTGACCTGTTCACCGGACGTGCTACCTTGTCCCGAACCTGCTGTTTTCGACTAAGTCTCTCTACCGCACCTGCTGTCTCTAACTCTGAATGATCGGCTATGAAAAGCCAACTGACATTTACTCCTGAGTTGCTGACCTGTTGCACCCTCTACAACCACTGTGATTATTATTATTTGACCCTGCTGGTCACCGATGAACGTTTGAACATCTTGTCCATGTACTGTTATAATCTTCACCTGGCACAGCCAGAAGAGGACTGGCCACCCCCTCAGAGCCTGGTTCCTCTCTTGGTTTCTTCCTGGGTTCCTGCCTTTCTAGGGAGTTTTCCCTCGCCACCATGCTTCTACATCTGGATTGCTTGCCGTTTGGGGTTTTAGGCTGGGTTTCTGTATAGCACTTTGTGACATCTGATGATGTAAAAAGGGCTTTATAAATACATTTGATTGATTGACTGAGTGGGATTCGCTGTAAAACTTAATATAATATACGGTGTAGGCATGTGATATACAAGGATACTGTACAGTAGGTGAAAAGACTGTCTTAGACTGCTGAGCTAAAGCCGAAGGTATTAGTCCGAGGAGCTAACACATATTTTATCATCACGTGAGTATAGTTCACCGACCGAACCATCTCTGTTTCTCTTTCACCACTTTGACTCTGTGCGCCTGTCATTGTGAGACTCAGCAGGATGTCTCCATTCTCTGTTCTAGTCATACAGTTCTATTAACGTTCCCGAGAACATTCCTTTCATTCTGCTACACTGTATCACTAATCCCTACTGATAGAACACATAACCTGTAAAGGCCACGCTCACTCTAACCCATTGTTACGTACCCCAAATATTCTCCTCCTCACCCTTTCCTCCCCCTCCACCCTATCTCTTGGTCTCCTCTCCACCATCTCTTGCCTTGGTACCGCTCTCCTCTCCTTTCTTCTCATTCTCTATCCTATATCTCGTTCTCCTCTCCACCCTCGCCCTGGTATCCCTCCTCTCCCTTTCCTCTCCCTCTCCTCTCTTTCCTCTCTGCCTTCTCCTCCTCTCCATACATAATACAAACTAATTCATATGAGGCTTAGGCCATAATGCTTTGTAAGCCATTGTGTTATGATAACAACAACAATGCCACAACATTCCACAACGCCTACTGTGCTCAGTGAACTGCAATGCAATCTGAATCCACAAACACTGCTCTTAAATCAACCCATTTTGTTAGGACCACATTACCATACTAAAACAAGCCGCACCTGGATTGTTTCTGAACCCTTCAGGTCATGCTAATATACAATTCATGCTACAATGTAGTAACAGCTGGTAGATGGCTTTAAGCTGGGGCGGCAGGTAGCCTAGTGATTATAGCGTTGGACTAATAACCGAAAGGTTGCAAGATCAAATCCCCGAGCTGACAAGGTAAAAATCTGTCATTCTGCTCCTGATCAAGGCAGTTAACCCACTAGGCTGTCATTGAAAATATGAATTTGTTCTTAACTGACTTGCCTAGTTAAATAAAGGTAAGAAATTATATCGGCTAAGTGCACACACAGCTCATTCCTCACTTCCAAAAACATGTATTTTCATGCTGTTTGAGAACACACACAAGTACCTGCTTGCTAAATGGGCTAATCGCAAGCACCACTTCTTAATGAGGTAATTTGATCATTTGCAGCGCCTTTCCTTTCCTCTTGATGGAGTGTGTTTGTGTGTGAGTGTGTGTGCCTGTGTGTGCTCGAGACATCCAGAAACCACTTGTGTGGCTCTCCACCAGTTCCTTGCCTCCCCTGCAAGGCATAGGCAATCTAATTCAAATTACCTAGCAACTACACAACCAAATTACACCTGTGCTTGAGGCCCACCAACAAACAACAACCCAACATCAGAGTAAATATTCTTTACCAGGAAGCGCAGAGTTAGAGAAAAGAACACCGGAGTCGTTGTGAAGGAAAATAACAAAGACACTATTCAATCAAACACCAAAGCCAGGTGGAACTGGAGATACGGTAAAAACGTCAGTCTTGTTTCAGTGCACATTTGGAAAATCTAGCCTGGCTTCTACCATGACAATGGAAAACTAGATGATCCTATATGTAGAGAGGAGATGTGGCAATCAGTCTAAATCTCATGGGCAACAACAAAAGGTGTTTGACTGAATAGGTTCCAAACTGTGTCCACTTCAACTGTGTATTAATTATATAATTCTTTCATTTTTGACTTCCAACAATCCCAACAACAGGTGTTTGACTGAATAGGTTCCAAACTGTGTCCACTTCAACTGTGTATTAATTATATAATTCTTTCATTTTTGACTTCCAACAATCCCAACAACAGGTGTTTGACTGAATAGGTTCCAAACTGTGTCCACTCCACCACACCCTCTAGGACTGGCCACCTTTTTTAAACTAGGCAAGTCAGTTAAGAACAAATTCTTATTTTCAATGATGGCCTAGGAACAGTGAGTTAACTGCCTTGTTAAGGGGCAGAATGACGGATTTGTACCTTGTCAGCTCAGGGATTCGAACTTGCAACCTTTCGGTTACTAGTCCAACGCTCTAACAACTAGGCCACGCTGCCGCCCAACTATATGGGTGTGTCCCAAATGGCACCCTATTCCCTAAATAGTGCACTGCTTTTGACCAGGCTATGGTTCTGAATCCCTGGATATCAGCCATAACATACAGTGCCTTCGGAAAGTATTCATACCCCTTGACTTATTCCACATTGTGTTGTGTTACAGCCTAAATTTAAAATGGTTTAAATTGCTATTTTTTTCTCACCCATCTATACACAATACCCCATAATGACAAAGTGAAACCATGTTTTTAGAATAAAAATAATAAAATAAATACATACTTCATTTACATAAGTATTCACACCACTGAGTCAATACTTTGTAGAAGCACCTTTGGCAGTGATTGCAGCTGTGAGACTTTCCATACCTGGATTGTGCAACATTTGCCCATTATTCTATTCCACATTATTCAAGCGCTGTCAAATTGTCGTCGATCATTGCTAGACAACCATTTTCAGGTCTTGCCATAGATTTTCAAGTAGATTTAAGTCAAAACTGTAACTCGGCCACTCAAGGAACATTCACCATCTTCTTGGTAAGCAACCCCAGTTTTGAGTTGGCCTTGTGTTTTAGTTTATTGTCCTGCTAAAATGTCCCAGTGTCTGGTGGAAAGCAGACGAAACCAGGTTTTCCTCTAGGATTTTGCCTGTGCTTAGCTCCATTCTGTTTCTCGTTTATCCTGAAAAACTCCCCAGTCCTTAAATGTTACAAGCATACCCATAACATGATGCAGACACCACTTTGCTTGAAGATATGGAGAGTGGTACTCAGTAATGTGTTGTATTGGATTTGCCCCAAACGTAACACTTTGTATTCAGGACAAAATGTTAATTGCTTTGCCACATTTTGTTGCTGTATTACTTTATGCATTGTTGCAGACAGGATGCAAGTTTTGGAAAAAATGTATTCTGTACAAGCTTTGTTCTTTTCACTCTGTCAACTTGGTTAGTGTTGTGATATCACTACAATGTTGTTGATCCATACTCAGTTTTCTCCTATCACAGCCAATAAACTCTGTAACTGTTGTAAAGTCAACATTGGCATCATGGTAATATCCCTCAGCGGATTATTTCCTCTCCGGCAACTAAGTTAGGAAGGATGCCTGTATCTTTCTAGTGACTGGGTGTATTGATACACCATCCAAAATGTAATTAATAACTTCAACATGCTCAAAGGGATGTTCAATGTCTGCTTATTATTTTAATTTTTTTTTATCCATCTACCAATATGTGCCCTTCCTTTGTGAGGCATTGGAAAACCTCCCTGGTCTTTGTGGTTGAATCAGTGTTTGAAATTCACTGTTTGACTGAGGGACCTTACAGATAATTGTATGTGTGGGGTAAAGAGATAACTTAAGTCATTCAAAAATCATGTCAAACACTATTATTGCATACAGAGTGAGTCCATGCAACTCATTATGTGACTTGTTAAGCACACCGTCTCAATTTAATCATTTGTAAACGCAGGCTGTAACAACAAAATGTGGAAATAGTCAAGGGGTTTGAATACTTTCTGAAGGTATTGTACTTCCTCACAACACAAGGCAAATATTATATTCCTGTAAACTTCCACATATAGGCTTTGACTGAATACAACTCAATTGAAGCTGTAGCTGGGTCAATGGTGCCCAGGTGTGCAGTGGGCATGTCACTAATAACTAAAGAATACAATGCATTTAAGATATAACACATTTAAATGAATCAAGTCTCCTGAGTACTTGGGGCAGCTGAATCTCATCATGCATTTATTACTACTCCGTATTAATTACCAGTGAGTCTCTGTCCTCTCTCCAGACAAGTGTGGGACTCTCCTCTCTCCAGACAATGACACAAGGAGAGGGTCTTGACGACAGATGTGGAACAGAAACAAATCAAGACATAAAACTTCCCTCCCAGCAGAACTGTTTTGTTTACTCCTTCTCACAAATTTGCTTGAGCAGGAAAACCATCTCACACATCTGTCTGTCAAATGGCTTCGCTAATATACTGCCTTCCACCCTTCTTATTCTTCTGTTCTCAAAAAGCCTTCCCTCTGTTCCATCCCTCTCGCTCTTTTGCGCACTCTCACTTTCTCCCTCTCTCCTCTCAGTCTATCTGCCTTCCGTCACATTATTTGATAAAGATTAACACAATGGCAGCTTCCTAACCGGATTAGATACATACCGGTAGTTAAATCAAAGTTAAATGCCGAAAATATGATATCCGCAATGTCACAAAGCATAAAACAAACAACCAAATCATCAATAGCCATTACAATGTCGAAAATGATTTTGAGTTCAGTACCATTTCCTTGATTTTGCGGACCCGCGACTATGGTGTATCGACATTAGCTATCTATCTAGCTAACATTACCATGCTAGCGACGCTGGTCAGCATAGGCTCCTACGTGATACTCAACTTGGATTAGCTACCTACCTAGTTAGCCAGCCTAGCAAACTCTAATCCAATGGAAACCGATGCAACCCTGCTGGCTAATGGCTAGCTAGATTACCAGTGGTGACAACGAGGTCCCTGTGCGATTCAAGGCATTAATAAGTGCCATCGTGCAGAAACAGCTAAGAAAATACTGGTTTATGAGCTAGCTAAATGAGCTAGCAAGATAGCTATGACAGTTACCAGTGTGCATGAACAAATGCATGATGGCACGTATCAAAGGCAAGAAGGCAAGCAGAACAGACTGCCTCTCTGGGACTGGACTGGTTGTCACTAGTTACCACAGCCACAAAGTCAAAATTGGCTATGGCTATAGAGGGCTTGCAGGTGCGTCACAAATCACCTAGCAACCACACCAGGCGCCATGTTGGAAGTCCAGGATCAGTCTTTTTATAAAAAAAAATAATTTCACCTTTATTTAACCAGGTAAGCAAGTTGAGAACAAGATCTGATTTACAACTGCGACCTGGCCAAGATAAAGCAAAGCAGTTCGACACATACAACAACACAGAGTTACATATGGGGTAAAACAAACATACAGTCAATAATACAGTAGAAAAATAAGTCTATATACAATGTGAGCAAATGAGGTGAGATAAGGGAGGTAAAGGCAAAAAACGGCCATGGTGGCAAAGTAAATACAATATAGCAAGTAAAACACTGGAATGGTAGATATGTAGTGGAAGAAAGTGCAAAGTAGAAATAGAAATAATGCGGTGCAAAGGAGCAAAATAAATAAATACAGTAGGGGAAGAGGTAGTTGTTTAGGCTAAATTATGGATGGGCTATGTACAGGTGCAGTGATCTGTGGGCTGCTCTGACAGCTGGTGCTTAAAGCTAGTGAGGGAGATAAGTGTTTCCAGTTTCAGAGATTTTTGTAGTTCGTTCCAGTCATTGGCAGCAGAGAACTGGAAGGAGAGACGGCCAAAGGAGGAATTGGCTTTGGGGGTGACCAAAGAGATATACCTGCTGGAGCGCGTGCTACAGGTGGGTGCTGCTATGGTGACCAGTGAGCTGAGATAAGGGGGACTTTACCTAGCAGGGTCTTGTATATGACCTGGAGCCAATGGGTTTGGCGACGAGTATGAAGCGAGGGCCAGCCAACGAGAGCGTACAGGTCGCAGTGGTGGGTAGTGTATGGGGCTTTGGTGACAAAACGGATGGCACTGTGATAGACTGCATCCAGTTTATTGAGGCTATTTTGTAAATGACATCGCCGAAGTCGAGGATCGGTAGGATGGTCAGTTTTACGAGGGTATGTTTGGCAGCATGAGTGAAGGATGCTTTGTTGCAAAATAGGAAGCCAATTCTAGATTTAACTTTGGATTGGAGATGTTTGATGTGAGTCTGGAAGGAGAGTTTACAGTCTAACCAAACACCTAGGTATTTGTAGTTGTCCACATATTCTAAGTCTGTTGGATGCCTCCAAAAGTCCCCATGGCAGGCTGTGTTCTGCAACCATCGGAAACTTCGGGAAGATTGGCCATTACTTATTTTTTGTAAGGACGCATAAAACTGAGGCAGTGGAAGAACGTATATTCAAGTAAATAAATATACACTGCTCCAAAAAATAAAGGGAACACTTAAACAACACAATGTAACTCCAAGTCAATCACACTTCTGTGAAATCAAACTGTCCACATAGGAAGCAACACTGATTGACAATAAATGTCACATGCTGTTGTGCAAATGGAATAGACAACAGGTGGAAATTATAGGCAATTAGCAAGACACCCCCAATAAAGGAGTGGTTCTGCAGGTGGGGACCACAGACCACTTCTCAGTTCCTATGCTTCCTGGCTGATGTTTTGGTCACTTTTGAATGCTGGCGGTGCTTTCACTCTAGTGGTAGCATGAGACGGAGTCTACAACCCACACAAGTGACTCAGGTAGTGCAGCTCATCCAGGATGGCACATCAATGCGAGCTGTGGCAAGAAGGTTTGCTGTGTCTGTCAGCGTAGTGTCCAGAGCATTGAGGCGCTACCAGGAGACAGGCCAGTACATCAGGAGATGTGGAGGAGGTCGTAGGAGGGCAACAACCCAGCAGCAGGACCGCTACCTCCGCCTTTGTGCAAGGAGGAGTAGGAGGAGCACTGCCAGAGCCCTGCAAAATGACCTCCAGCAGGCCACAAATGTGCATGTGTCTGCTCAAACGGTCAGAAACAGACTCCATGAGGGTGGTATGAGGACCCGACGTCCACAGGTGGGGGTTGTGCTTACAGCCCAACACCGTGCAGGACGTTTCGCATTTGCCGGAGAACACCAAGATTGGCAAATTCGCCACTGGCGTCCTGTGCTCTTCACAGATGAAAGCACGTTCACATTGAGCACGTGACAGACGTGACAGAGTCTGGAGACGCCATGGAGAACGTTCTGCTGCCTGCAACATCCTCCAGCATGACCGGTTTGGCGGTGGGTCAGTCATGGTGTGGGGTGGCATTTCTTTGGGGGGCCGCACAGCCCTCCATGTGCTCGCCAGAGGTAGCCTGACTGCCATTAGGTACCGAGATGAGATCCTCAGACCCCTTGTGAGAGCATATGCTGGTGCGGTTGGCCCTGGGTTCCTCCTAATGCAAGACAATGCTAGACCTCATGTGGCTGGAGTGTGTCAGCAGTTCCTGCAAGAGGAAGGCATTGATGCTATGGACTGGCCCGCCCGTTCCCCAGACCTGAATCCAATTGAGCACATCTGGGACATCATGTCTCGCTCCATCCACCAACGCCACGTTGCACCACAGACTGTGCAGGAGTTGGTGGATGCTTTAGTCTAGGTCTGGGAGGAGATCCCTCAGGAGACCATCCGCCACATCAGGAGCATGCCCAGGCATTGTAGGGAGGTCATACAGGCAGGTGGAGGCCACGCACACTACTGAGCTTCATTTTGACTTGTTTTAAGGACATTACATCAAAGTTGGATCAGCCTGTAGTGTGGTTTTCCACTTTAATTTTGAGTGTGACTCCAAATCCAGACCTCCATGGGTTGATAAATTGGATTTCCATTGATTATTTTTGTGTGATTTTGTTGTCAGCACATTCAACTATGTAAAGAAAAAAGTATTTAATAAGATTATTTCTTTCATTCAGATCTAGGATGTGTTGTTTAAGTGTTCCCTTTATTTTTTTGAGCAGTATATTTAGAAAATGATCAAAAACAAGCTATTATTAGCTAGCTTGCTTAAGAAACTTAGTGTGTAGTCTAACTCAAATGAGCTGCTAAAGTAATGTTTGCTACCAAGCTAAGTGAATTAAATATCACCAGCTTGCTAACTTCATATTACCTAGTCAGCTAGCTATCTTTATGTATTTAATGTTGGAACTAAATGCATTTGTAGCTAGGTAGTTAGCTAGCTAAAAACCATGGAATAGGGTGAAAGGATTAGCTAGCAGTTCCAGCTGTCAGAGAAGGGTGAGTAGGCTACCCTGGATAGAGCAGGTACCTTTTAGGGAGGACATTATGGAAATATTCTCCAGTTCCAGTCCCTAGTGAGAAAAACTGAGGACAGAGATATATGGCAACATAATATTCAGGGCTGTCTATTTTTTGTAGACAGATAGGGCCGTGAAACCCTGTCTGCAGATGAAGAGGTCCAAATAAATGTTCCACGAGAATAAGGAGACATCCTTGTATACCATGGATTATATGTGTACCTTTATTGGCAGATTTTGTGAGCAAAAATACATTTTAAAAGTCACACAGAATGTATAAACCTGTTATAACTGGAGAAGGCCAACCCTGCTGGATGTACACACTTCTGTTCCAGTCCAGCACTAACACATCTGATTCAATGTATCAAACCTAATTAGTTGATAATCAAGTGTACTATTGCTGGGCTGGAACAGAAGTCTGCTCATCCAGCAGATCAGTGATCAGTGGAGCGAGGTTGGCTATCTCTGGTTTTGACTTTTCTTTTGTTCACCTGAAATTATTCTTTAGTAGTAATAGCCTACTCGTTACTAAAATGTCTAACCTTGACATACGAGTTAGCTTACGTGTACACTTTGACATTATATGAAATAGTGTTGATTCTTTGAAGTTAAGTGTTTAAACTTGTTTTAATTGTTAACGTAACTATCATTCAAGACAAACTGGTGTCGATGTTGATTAATCACAGATCACAATCCTGCAATAGAGGGGAAGGGAATCTGTCTCTAATATGTCTGTGTTTCTGTGTTATAATCTCAAATGAACATGACCTTTTTGTTCCGTCATAAGCAATTCTATGCTGAATGTGTTTAAATTGTAAAAGAAAGACAATAGTTGGGCTATAAGAAATACTTTTTTTTCAATGGGGCTAGGCAAAGCAGAGATGACCTTTTCATTTCACCCATGCAACAACATAACCTATTATTAAAGTACAGTATGTTTACAATATCAACAATAGTCTTTTACACTTTCAAAATTACATTATATATATTCATACACTTTAAGGGGGCACTTTTGTCATGACGTCAAGGTGAAGGTGCTTTCTAGTTGAATGGCACAACAGTGTCATTCAGATTGTCCAAAGCACTGCATACGACAACCATCTCGTATAACTGGGATGTGTCCTTTCATATCTGTAAAATGACAAAGTAGAAGTGGGAAGGGATCCAGCTTTTGTCAAATGAACGTATTATTTGACATTTCATAACAGATTAGGAGAATTTACATAGCAGGTTAGGAGAATGAGGTTAAATATAACTTTTTATGTGCATTTGACAAAAGTTGGATCCCTTTTAGCCAGGACCCCTTTTCGGCCTAGATTACATGGTTGCGTTCAAGACAAGGTCATTTTTAATGATCTGTTGTCAATGTCAGTAGAGTAGGCCTAGACTACCATCATATTAAAAAATATTCTGACAATGTCTCTTCTCCAGCCATATAAAGTGTAAGTTAGTAGAATTGCATGAAATGTTTATCAAAGGCAACATTTTTCCCATGCAAGGGAAAGAAACGTCTCTGATATAGCCTAGAAATGTATGCCACTACACGCTTATTAATAGCCAAAATTATCACTATCCAATCTACTCATCACATTGGGAATAGTAGGCTTACATTAGTCTGCAAATGCGATGTTAGAGGCATGCAATCCTTTGTTATAAAAGGTCATTTAAAAAAAATTGCTTCCCCAAAACATGAAACTCAAGCGACACATGCTAATAGCTAGACAACAAGCTATTGAGCTAGCTAATTTTGGCTAACTTAGTGTTGACGTTAACACTTGGTTAGTATAACAGCGAACCTAAACTCAAAATCAATCAGACTTGATTTACCAGTGATGAAATTATCATAGCAAACCATGTATTGACAACTGTCTGGGTTCAGGTTTTGATGGGCAAAAAGGTTTCTTTACTTTTCTGACAGTTCTTGAGTTTTATCTCATTGGTGTCACCAATAGTGTTTCATGATTGCGGGGAATCTGTAAACCTTTTTTCCCCGTTGTCTTTCCTGCCTGGTTAGAGCAGCCAAATACTCTACAGAAAATGACCGTGGTGATGAACCAACTAGCTTCAGGCACTGTTATCATGCAGTTTGGGGTAGCCACTCAGCTGTTGTTGTCGGAACAATTGATGCGGTGGCCTTCCAAAATGGCCGCCAGGAGGCGTTCTACGTCAACTGCAAGCCCTCTATATCGTAAAAAATCATTAAAACTAAAATTTCCTTTTGGTCTTAAATTAAGGTTAGGCATAATGTTAGCATTGCGGTTAGAGTTAAGGTTAGGGTTAGGTTTAAAATCTGATTTTAAGAAGATACATTTTAGAAATAAGCAGAGTTTATACATAATTATGACTTTGTGGCTGTGGTAACTAGTGACAACTGACTGGAGTGACCCATCTAGCTAGCTAGCAGAGGGGTACAAAAGAGGCGGGTACACAGACACATATCTCATACAATTATATTTGCTTCTAGTCCATGACAACACATGTTACAAAGTAAATACCTGCGTCAAATATATCTCATTGCATTTCATGCTAGTGCATAAAATCTATAGTTGTGTTTTTTTGCATAGGAAAGAGGAGTCACCCATCAAGCTTGGATACACATTTATGTAGCCTAGTGGTTAAAAACGTTGGGCCGGTAACTGAAAGGTCGCTGGTTCGAATCCCCGAGGCAACTAGGGCTGCAGTCCAAACTCAGAGTAGACATCCCTCAGCCCTTGAATGACGTTTTACAACGTCACATCAGAGTGATTCTTAAATGTCCCTTGCCCAAGCAAGGGAGAGTGATGATCGGAGAGGCAACGGCCTTGGTGGAAATCTTGAAGTTGAGCTTAAAAACAACCAAACTAAAGCTACTAATGTACCTAGCAAGCTAACGTAGCTAGCTAGCACTCCTGTAATTCTCCTAGCTAGTTACCAATAGCTGGGTAACAGTAATTTCAGAATTCCTAAAAATATATTTATGAAGCTAAATACATTTTATAGGCTCCTCACTAAGAGACCTAGCCAATTTGCTAACACTAAAATCAATGTTATCTATACATTTGTTTTGCAAGCTAGCATCATAATTTTGTCTGACATGCTGAAAATGCAGCCGTGTTGCTTAAATTTGACACTTTGTGGCCACAGGAGTATGACACGTGACCACAGTTTGCATTGAATTGTGGGTCATATCAACCCCACAAGTGATGAAAGTTCTTTACTCGCTCCCTCGTGCTAAATCGAGGGCCAAAGGGGCAATGTTAGTGAATTGGACCTCCACTTAAGATGGAAATCAAACTGCATCTGGTTTCGACAGGGATTCCCCCGAAGGGAAAGTGGCTAATGCGAGGGCTGAAGGGGTAAAAATCTGTCGATGTGCCCTTGAGCAAGGCACTTAACAATAATTGGTCCTGTAAGGGGCTCTGGATAAGAACGTCTACTAAATAACTAAAATGTGAACGATAGCTAGTAACAGAAGACAAAAAACCTGGTGACCACTAGATGTCCTCGTATACCCATATTTTTCATCAGTACTGTGTGAATGACAAACCCATTCAATCATTTTTGGGGTATCTACAAGAATCGTATTTTTTTTTAGACTCAGCAGGTAGGGGCCTACGTAGTTCAGATCATCTGTCTTCATGAATGGTTTCATGTGAGCTTGGTTGCATCCCCCATCTTAAGTGTAAGAAGGCATTTGATATCACAAAGTAGGCTGTATTTGCATTTCTCCTGGATTACCATTTCTCATTAGTTAGCCCTACTTCACCACAGAAATGCAAATCAGTTTACAGTGAAAATAAATAATTGTATGTACAGTATGTGTCTAACAAATCCATAAGTGCTCTCCAAAATGTTAATATACAAATCATATGCAATAGTGCCATTTTACAACAGTGCAGCAAGCTAGTGGACTCGATCAAGTACTGTTGAAATCAATTTGATGTGTGGGTAGGGGTCAACTGGGACGAAAGTAACACTTTGTTTTTTTCCTAATTACCCAGAGATCGATGGTGCTAGAGACACCATATTTTATGACCAGCAACTTATATATGTGCTCTACCATTAGCAACTGTAAATGCAGTGCCCATAGAAACCCCTTCAACTTTGTTTCACAAGTATGGAGGTAGTTTTGTGCCCCAAAAAATAAGGGCTTAAATATGTGTCCAAAAAACTGAAATATATTTCCTGAGCTTTCAAATCCTGATTTCTTATGATTTTTTTTTTTTACTGTCTTTTTTGCCATTTATGAATGTATTATTCAATGTGTTTCTATGGGTATAGTAGTAGAGGCCAAATTCAATATATTTTTTTATACCTCAAGGGGTCCTAAAATTCAAAATCAAATAGCTAAATGATCCATGGTATGACCATCTTAAAACAATTCCATACTGTACATTAGCTTAAGCCAATGGCTTGGACTTTTAGAGGTTTATTTTCAAAGCCTCCTTCAGATTCTTATTAGACATGCAATGTCTGTTTTAATAAAGCAGCCTGTATACTTGCAGTAGGGGGGGAAATGTAGTGTTGTACTTTAATCATGAAGTAAGCAAACAAACTCCCACGATTGCCACTTTGACTCTCGTCACACATTCTTCTCCCCATCTCCTCAACTTGCCCTCTCAAATCACACTCTTCATGCACTCCCACTCGTCCCCACTTCCACCCCTGTCACATTCTTATCCCCTCTTTCAGTTCTGTCATATAGGCCCCAACCTAATCTCTTGTGGACAGATCTACATAAACATAACTGGTTCATCTCAGCCTATGTTGCCTTTAAGTCTCTACAGTGCCTAACGGATTACCCCAGAGAACACTGCTACTCCTGCTGTTCTGTCATCATCTGATTAGCATCTGGTCATCGCGGTGGTGGCACAGGGCTACTCATTTCTCCTGTGGAGATTTTATCTTTTCCCCCTCTCTCACCTGTCTCACTTCCTCATTTTAATTCTATGTTGTCACTGTCACTTGTCCACTCAAACTTTACATTGATGCCATCTATCGCCCAGCGGATGGAGCGTTCCTCAATAAGCTTGACACCTTGATAAGCTAATTTCCCGAAGATGGCTTACCACTCATCGTACTGGGTGACATAAACCTCCTAATGCCTGACTTCGATTCAATTCTTTCCTCTCCTTTCCTATCCTTTCCTCTTTTGACCTCACTCTTTCCCAGTCCCCTCCCACTCACAGGGCAGGCAACGCACTTAACCTCATCTTTACTAGAGGCTGTTTGCCTACTAATCTCACTACAACCCCCCCCTTCGTGTCTTTGATCAATACTTTGTTTATTTTTCTCTCCCTCTCTCCTCCAACCCTACCCACTCAGCCGCTACCCAGATGGTCATGCACCATCGCAATCTTTGCTCTCTCTCTCTCCCACTACTCTCTCCTCTTCTATCCTATCATATCATCTCTTCCTTCCGTCTCCTGATTCTGCCTCTATGACCCTACTCTCCTCCCTTTCCACATCCTATGACTCTCACTGTCCCCTTTCCTCCTGGCTGGTTCAGCC
Organism: Salmo trutta; assembly: GCF_901001165.1. NCBI lineage: Eukaryota > Metazoa > Chordata > Actinopteri > Salmoniformes > Salmonidae > Salmo > Salmo trutta. The sequence goes on along the minus strand of NC_042972.1, from coordinate 54,630,412 downwards.
CTCCCCTCCTGCTCTGTGGCTTAGTGACTCACTCCGAGCTTACAGAATAGGGCTGCGGGCAGCTGAGAGGTCATGGAGGAAAACTAAACTTACGGAGAACTTTCAATCACTTTAAATTTCAGGCTTCTGCCTCTAATCCTCCCTCCTTAATCCTCAACCTCCTCCCCCTCCCTCCTCCCTCTCCATGGGCAACTTTGTCAACCACTTTGAAAAGAAGAGACTTCTTTTGCCCCTCTCTCTCCATATGCAATCTGGCAACTTGTGATATCCAGTCGCCCAACAACCTGCCCGCTCGACCCCATCCCCTTCTCCAGACCATCTCTGGAGACCTTCTCCCATTCCTCATCAACTCATCCCTGACCACTGGCTTCATCCCCTCTGACTTCAAGATGGCCAAAGTCGCTAACCTCCTCAAGAAATGAAGACTCGACCCCTTTGACGTCAAATACTACAGACCAGTATTTTCTTTCTTTTCTTCCCAATACACTTGAGCGTACTATCCATTGCTAGCTCTCCCGTTATCTCTCTCAGAATGATCTTCTTGACACTAACCAGTCAGGCTTCAAGATAGCTCACTCAACTGAGACCGCTCTCCTCTGAGTCCCGGAGGCTCTCCACTGCCAAAGCTGACACTCTCTACTCTGTTCTCATCCATTAGATCCTCCTCTCCACCCTCTCAGGGCTGGGCGTCTTGCATCCTACCTGGGAGGTCGCTCCTACCAGGTGACATGGAGACATCTCAGCTTGGATATCGGCCCACCTCCTTAAGTTCAACATCGACAAGACAGAGCTGCTCGCCCTTCCGGAGGAGGCCCGCCCGCTCCAAGACCTCTCCATGATGGTTGACAACTCCGTGTCCCCCTTGTAGGTGTAAAGAACCTTGGCATGATCCTGGTCAGCACCTTGTAATTCTCTGCAAACATCAAAGCAGTGACTATCTCCTGCACGTTCATGCTCTACAATATCCTTAGAGTACTACCCTTCCTCAAATAGGAACCAGCGCAGGTCCTAATCCAGGCATTTGTCATCTCCCATCTGGACTACAGTACTTCAACTCTGTTGGCTGGGCCCCCTGCTTGTGCCATCAAACCCATGCAACTTATCCAGAATGCTACAGCCCACCTGGTGTTCAACCTTCCCAAATCACCCCACTCCTCAGCAAACTCCACTGGCTTCCAGTTGAAGCTCACATCCACTACAAGACCATGGTGTTTGCCTACGGAGCAGCAAAAGGAACTGGCCCTCCCTACCGTCAGGCTATGCTCAAACCACACCCCAACCCGAGCACTCTGTTCTGCCACATCTGATCTCTTGGCCGTTCCACCTCTTCGGGGGGTCAGCTCCCACTCAGCCCAGTCAATGCTCTTCTCTGTCTTGGCACCCCTACGGTGGAAGCAGGACAGCAGAGTCCCTGCCCATCTTCTGAAAACGTCTCAAACCCTACCTCTTCAAAGAGTATCTTAAATGAATCCCAAGGCGCTATTACCACTAATTGTTGTAATTCGGGTTCAGCGCCTCGCCCCCTTTCTCTAATGACAATAATTTGTCGGAACGAGTACAATTTTATTTTTTGTTTCTTTCTCTCTCCTTCTACTTCCCTCTGTTTATTTTAAGGAATCTTCTTTTCTCATTCTTTTTTCCTTGGTATGTCTTTCTGTCCCTTTTCTGTCAACATAGTCTCATTAGAATATGTAAAAAAAAAAACAAGCCTCTACAGGAGTTAAACATCCTGTCTATTCTCATTACCACACAATGACAACCAACAGACTTGAAATGGACTCAGCAGTTTTGGGTACCAGCAGGGGGTCCAGGCAGGTAGGTACTTTTCAGGCAGGTACTTCAGCAACATTAGGGGTCCAGAAAAACAATCCCACTCTGACACTGAAAACAAGCGTGTGTGACTTTGCCACAACAAGATGAAAAGGTCCAATGGTGCTTAAGGTAACAACAAGCAAATAGCGGGGATCAGCGATTTCAGCACCATGGACAGCGGTGAAACCATATCCCAGAGGTCTGGCGTTCACCACCACAGGACAGTGGCCAATGTTTCATCCATAATGGTCTCATTTAGGACAACAGTGGTTTGAAAAAAAGGTATGATATTATCAGAGACTCACCCCAGTGGTTTCTCCAGTCGACTGGCAGGTGACCCCACGATCTCCCCCAGGGTGCAGAACGCTTGACCCAAGAAGTCCTGAGAGGGGGAGGAGAAGGAGGAAGAGAGAGGGGGGAAGAGGTGGGAGAGAGAGGGAGGGAAGAAGAGACAGAGACAGGATGGAGGAGGTATAGGGTTACAAAAGGGAAACATGGGGAGAGGGGAAGTAAACAGGGATGAAGGGAGTTGGGGAGAAGATTGGACAAGGTGATAGCGAGAGAAGGGAGTGAGGTTATATACGGAGGTTATTAGAGTGTGTTACATGCATTACAGTTGCGTGTGTTTTCTGTATCTCTAGCTACAATATACTACAGCTACAGTACTGAAAGAAAAGGAAAGAGGCAGAGACGTACGTTGAGATCAGAAGGCTTCCAGAGGGCAGGGGAGAGCAGGCAGCAGGGTCAACAACAACAACAGAACACATCATGTACACACAAACACTACAATACCCAGAACACCTAGCACCACTCAAACCAGGAAGTGTAGCAGGAGAGAATACAGATTAGGTGTCATATAAGAGCTGTTAGTAAATAAAACATCTGGGAGGAATACAATTCATAAAAATCATGCAGTTGGAGATATGCAAATCTTATCTTTGTATGCAAATACCTCAAATAATCTGTTAGACTGTTTTGATCCAACAGTCTCCCAAGCGACAGAATGTGAAGATTGTTATCCTCTTATTAGCAGTCAAATAGTGACATGATGATTCATACATCCTGTTTATCCAATTCAAATGCACTAAAGCATTTCATGATCAATTCTAGTCTTGTTGAGAACACAGAAGGTACATTATTCTACAACAGTAGTACAACTACTAATCATTTGCATATGAATGTAAATCCTGCACCAAAGCAGTGGTGGAAAAAGTAGCCAATTGTCATACTTGAGTAAAAGTAAAGATACCTTAACAGAAAATGACTTAAGTAAAAGTGAAAGTCACCCAGTAAAATACTACTTGAGTAAAAGTAAAAAAGTATTTGGTTTTAAATATACTTAAGTATCAAAAGTAAATGTAATTGCTAAAATATACTCAAAAGTAAAAGTATAAATCACTTCACATTCCTTATATTAAACAAACCAGATGGGAAACTATATATATATATATATATATATAAACTATATATATATAAATAAAGGATAGCCAGGAGCACACTCCAACACTCAGACATCATTTACAAGCAAAGAATTTGTGTTTAGTGAGTCCGTCAGATCAGAGGCAGTAGGGATGACCAGGGTGGTTCTCTTGAGAAGTGCGTGAATTGGTCCATTTTCCTTCAAAATTACATTCAAAAAGTACTTTTGGGTGTCAGGGAAAATGTATGGAATAAAAATAATATAATTTTCTTTAGGAATGTAGTGACGCAAAAGTAAAAGTCGTCACAAATGTAAAGTGTAAAGTAAAGTACAGATACCCCAAAAACCTACTTAAGTAGTACTTGAAAGTATTTTTACTTAAGTACTTTACACCACTGCACCAAAGCCTTATCCTCCAATGGAGACGTTTCTTTATAATTGCCTAATTGTTATTTTTCACTGGATGCACTGGATCCAGGCATACTGAACATACAGATGGTTTGCCCTACTGTGTGGTCACGGAGCCATTGTATGTACTTGTAGTAACAACCACATTGTATGAACAAACAAAAGGTTCATAACATTTTCATGCTGTATATTTGGATACCTGGATGGTTCTTTGGGGAAAGGGGGATACCTTGTCAGTTGTCCAACAATGTATTCAACTGAAATGTGTCTTCCTTCCGTATTTAACCCAACCCCTCTGAATCAGAGAGGCGCGGGGGGCTGCCTTAAATCGACATCCACGTCTTCGGAGCCCGGGGAACAGTGGGTTAACTGCCTTGCTCAGGGGCAGAACGACAGATTTTTACCTTGTCAGCTCGGGGATTCGATTCAGCAACCTTCCGGTTATTGGCCCAACGCTCTAACCACTAGGTTTGCATAAATCCATGAAGGTAGTTTGTTGACGGTGCATGCAACATGTAGCAGGCACAACTAATCAAACCATGCAACTTCACGATCAGACCAGAGTCATAGATAAGGAGAGTTTGGCCAATCAGAGTGCAGGACTCTCACGTTTCATCTCTCTGAACATTCAGTTGTCAGTTGTCCATGATGAGTCCTATGCTTTTAGCTCTGATAATTTTGTTCTGAAAATTCTGTTAACTTTTATTGATCAATAATAACTTTGAAAATCAATGGTTTCAAGTCCATTATGTTGATTATTGTCAGGAGTATTGGCCAATACCTGTTCATCTGTGTCTGTAGGTCTGAGAGGGTGTGTCACTCACGTGTTTGGACAGGTCTGGGCTTTTAGAGTCCACATCATATCTGGAGGAGAGATAGGTAACACAGGTTACATGTGCATGTGTGTGTGAGCGAAAGAGAGCGGGAGAGAGAGAGAAAGGGAGCTCTAACTAGGCCTCTGGTAGATGAAGCTTCTCCATTGCTCATTACTTACATCCATATAACCCAGCGTTATACTAAACACTATTTGAAAGGAGAGGAAACAGTCTCTAGGATCCCTCTCCATGTGAATGTGAGGCCAACAAGGAACATAATAGTGACTGCAGTATATCGGAACGTGTATATGTGTCTCCATGTTTGCTTTGACAATGTAAGTCCCTACACTTTCCATGCTAATATAGCCTCTTGAATTGAATTGAATGGGAAACACAGAGAGGGGGAAAGAGAAAGATACAGAGACGGTGATAGAGAAAGAGAAAGAAAGGGAACAGAGGGAGGGTTGTCATGTGGGGTCTCATCAGGACCAGTGTTTAAAGGAAATAATCACTCACAAGTCAAAGCGTAGATTCTGCTTCTCCTCAAAGAAATAGTCCAGGATGTACTTCCTGACAAAGTCTGGGTTTAGAGTGTTGTCAATCACCTCTGTTCTCCCAAACTAGAGAGAGAGAGAGAGAGAGAGAGAGAGAGAGAGAGAGAGAGAGAAAGAGAGAGAGAGGGGGGAAGGAAATGGGAGAAATGTGGGAAAAAAGCATTATTCAGCATTATACATCCTCCAAATACACAATCTATAGTTCCAATCTCTTCATTATTATTCTAAATCTATCTCTCTCTCTCTCCGACACATACGCACCTGTCAGAGAGAGAGACAGAAGAGGGATGATTAGGAGACAGTATCACCCCGTGATACCAACGCATTACACACTCCTGTTGTGTGAGTGTGTTTCCTTGATCCTGTCTCGTCTCTTTTCTCCCATTCTAATTACTGAGGCAGAGAACGCCCACTCATCACCTCAACTCACCCTCCAGAGAGAGAGAGAGAGAGTGGGAGAGAAGGAGGGAGAGGAGAGGAGAGGAGAGGAGAGGAGAGGAGAGGAGAGGAGAGGAGAGGAGAGGAGAGGAGAGAAGAATAGGAAGAGGGAAGAAGAGGGACGAAGAGGGGGAAGGAGAGAGGGCTTGGCGAGAGTGTAGAGAGATGAAGGGTGAGAGGGAGGAGAGAGAGAGAGATACAGAGGGGCAGAGTTGGCAAGATACATGAAAAGACAGAGAGTATGAGAGATGGAGGAGAGAAAGAGGCAGAATTAGCACCGGAGACCAGGAAAAGTGAGAGAAAGGGAGATGAGAAAAGAGAGAGGGGGAGTAGAAAATAAAGAGAAAGAGAGGGGGAGATGGACGGGGGTTAAACCCAGTTAATTACTGGGATTCTCACTCCTACACGAACGGCTGCAGATCCAGGAAAAAAGCCAGCAAGCTTGGAATTCACCCAATCACACACCCCACCTAGTTCCGAAAGAGGACAGTGTGAGTGACATGACACTGTTGGTAAAGCCCATGGAGGAATCCTAAATATACGATAGGGATACAACCCCTTCTCTAAATATATCTGCTGTAAGATACGGGTTTCAATCATGGAGACCCGGTAAGCCAATATGGTAATGGGATTCTCTGACTGTACATTTAAACATGTCTGAAACAAAGACTATATAGTCCAGTAAGGGGTCTGATTCTGATTGCAACTCTCTATGAGGAGATACAGTGGGGTGAAGTACACCCATTGATCTCACATGAATTGAGACTGTAAGTAAACTACTGAAATATGGTTGCGTCGGAGTCAAACTGGGGCAACGTCTGTCTACATCCCTTAACAGGGAGGCAGTGCCGTCTGCAGTGGTCGTGTAAAATGGTTCAACGTCTGTAATGTATGGTGAAACAGTACAGAGAGGCAGTGGGGTGGTTATATGGTGTATTGGTCAAACGTAGTGTACTACATTGGGAATGGGGTGCCATTTGGGACACATACCATAAATGTTTCGTAAACTCCTGAAAAATCACTGTTTCAGTCTGGTTTCTGAGTAAAACGGGGCCGACGTCTGAAGCCCTTAACAAGTGTACAGCATGGTGAAACAGCAGCATTATGGTCGTGTGGTGTAGAAACACAGTAGTTGAATGCGGTAGACTCTAGAGGCTTGTGCCCAGAGGTGGGCTGCAGTTTGTTCACAGCTATTTGTGTTGAACCATGAATTATTCAGACTGAGAAACAGAAAGTGAGAGAGAAAAGGAGGGGGAGGGAGAGAAATAGAGAGAGAGAGAGAGAGAGATGGAGGGAGAAGGGAAGGTGTGAGAGAGGAAACAGAAAGAGCAACAGAGAAAGACAGAAGAGAAAGACAGAAATAGAGAGGAAGAGAAACCTAGCCTCCCTGATAATGCATGAATAAAACAGCCATTTCCCAACAGTGCTTGCCTGGCTCACACTCCAGAGAAAGCTAGTCATTTTCTAAACAGGGCCAGTTCTAAAAGTTACACAGGATTGAGGTAAAAACGTCTCCATTCTCTGAAGTTGGAGGACTAGATGTAATAGAAAGGGCTTCAGTTGTACTATTTAAGGGAGTCCCAAGAGTCAGTGTTGCAAACGTATTTGGAGACATTTAGTGGAAGAACTTTGAGAACTCAACAACTTAAATTGGATAAATTAGCAAAGTTATTTGAACTGTTCAGATGATGCAAATTGTTTTTCATTTTGGAAATAAATTACCTTTTTACAAGATACATAGCTGTGAGTTTACATTATGAAGCTCTAATCTCCTGACGAACAGACTCATTAAAAAATAACAATGTGTAATGTGAACAACGCCTCCTCATTGGCATTTTTTTCTTCATTGCTATTCCTATCGGAGTAAACAACTGATCTGCCATTTGGGATTCTCTGTGTTTACTTTGTAATTACTATTGGTGACATTTACAATCAATACATCCTCCATAAATGCAGAGATGAACCTCATTTAGCCTTTATTTAATCATGCAGGATAAAATCCCTTGAGGTTAACACAGGGGTTCCCAAAATGTGTCACTCGGGGCCCCCCTCCAGTATTGGGGAACATCCCGAGCCATGTCTATGACACAAACTGTTCACACCACTCTTGTTGGTCGAGATAATTTTCTAGGTTTAAAGTTTATTTCCTGCAATTCTACACATTTTGTCATGGGGGGGGCAAAGAAATGTTTGCAGTTTTAAAGCACATTTTCTTACAATTCTATACATTTTGCCATGCCTAATGTGTATTCATGTGATATTTAAGTGAGAAAAAAATGCATACAGTATCTATGGGCCAAAAAAATGAAATAAAAAAACGTCTGACATGGGCTAGTTGATCTGGACATTTCTGACAAGTTATAAGTCGCTCTCTAAGGTATGCAATGACTGACATGATGAAGAAAACTGATGATGCACTACCCAATTTAGAAATTGCACCTTGTGCTTTCTACTATTACAACTTTCAAGGTTTAGGTTTAAAGCCGGACTTAGTTCATTAAAAAAAGGATAAATATATACTGTATATTATTATTTATTATAATAATTGGAAGGGGGGGGTGTATGAGCTTCGTTCTAGAGTCTCCTATCAGAGAGATTTGAAAAGCTGCAATATTATCTTACTGAAACGTGGCTGGATGATGATGACGGTGGATTCTCCAAGCAGCGGCAGGATCGTACAGAGTCTTCAGGGAAGTCGAAAGGAGTGTGTTTTTTCATGAATAACAAATGGTGTGCCGCTTCAAGTGTGAAGGAAACCTCAAGCTTTTGTTCACCTGATAAAGAATACCTCATAGTTAACTGCAGACCCTTTTATCTACCAAGAGAGTTTTCCTCCATAATGTTTTCAAGCCAATGTGAGCAAAACGTTTAAACGGGTTAACAAATCACAGACGGAATAACATGGCGTGTTCTCAAAGCATGCACAGACCAGCTGGCAAGTGTCTTCACACACATTTTCAATCTCTCCTTGTCCCAGTTTGTAATCTCAATATGTTTCAAGCTGACCACTATTGTCCCTGTTCCCAAGAGCCTGCCTAAATAACTATTACCCTGTAGCACTCGCATCTGTAACTATGAAGTGCTTTGAAAGGCTGGTCATGACACACATCCACACCATTACCCGAGACACCCTAGACCCACTCCAATTTGCATACTGCCCCAACAGATCCACAGATGACGCAATCTCAATTGCACTTCACACTGCCCTTCTCCCACCTGAAGGGAAATGAACTACATGACCAAAAGTATGTGGACACCTACTCGTTGAATATCTCATTCCAAATTCATGGCCATTAATATGGAGTTACATTTACATTTAAGTCATTTAGCAGACGCTCTTATCCAGAGCGACTTACAAATTGGTGCATTCACCTTATGATATCCAGTGGAACAACCACTTTACAATAGTGCATCTAAATCTTTTAGGGGGGGGGGGGTTAGAAGGATTACTTTATCCTATCCCAGGTATTCCTTAAAGAGGTGGGGTTTCAGGTGTCTCCGGAAGGTGGTGATTGACTCCGCTGTCCTGGCGTCGTGAGGGAGCTTGTTCCACCATTGGGGTGCCAGAGCAGCGAACAGTTTTGACTGGGCTGAGCGGGAACTGTGCTTCCTCAGAGGTAGGGAGGCGAGCAGGCCAGAGGTGGATGAACGCAGTGCCCTTGTTTGGGTGTAGGGCCTGATCAGAGCCTGAAGGTACGGAGGTGCCGTTCCCCTCACAGCTCCGTAGGCAAGCACCATGGACTTGTAGCGGATGCGAGCTTCAACTGGAAGCCAGTGGAGAGAGCGGAGGAGCGGGGTGACGTGAGAGAACTTGGGAAGGTTGAACACCAGAACGCTGCGGCGTTCTGGATGAGTTGTAGGGGTTTAATGGCACAGGCAGGGAGCCCAGCCAACAGCGAGTTGGTCCCCCCTTTGCTGCTATAAACAGCCTCCACTCTTCTGAGAAGGCTTTCCACTAGATGTTGGAACATTGCTGCGGGGACATGCTTTCATTCACCCACAAGAGTATTAGTGAGGTCGGGCACGGATGTTAGGCGATTAGGCCTGGCTCATAGTCGGCGTTGGGGTTGAGGTCAGGGCTCTATGCAAGCCAGTCAAGTTTTTCCACATCAAACTCAACAAACAATTTCTGTATGGGCCTCGCTCAGGGGACGGGGGCATTGTCATGCTGAAACAGGAAAGGGCCTTCCCCAAACTGTTGCCACAAAGTTGGAAGCACAGAATCATCCAGGAAGTCATTGTATTTCCCTTTACTGGAACTAAGGCACCTAGTCTGAACCATGAAAAACAGCCCCAGACCGTTATTCCTCCTGCATTCGGGCAGGTAGCGTTCTCCAGGTGGTGAAGTGTGACTCATCACTCCAAAGAAACAGATTTCCACTGCTCCAGAGTCCAATGGCAGCAAGCTTTACAACACTCCAGCCGACGCATGGCCTTGCGCATGGTGATCTTAGGCTTGTGTACGGCTGCTCGGCCATGGAAACCCATTTCATGAAGCCCGATGAACAGTTCTTCTGCTGACGTTGCTTCCAGAGGCAGTGTGGAACTCTGTAGTGAATATTTCAACCGAGTACAGACGATTTTTACGTGCTACGCGCTTCAGCACTCGGCGGTCCTGTTCTGTGAGTTTGTGTGGCCCACCACTTCACGGCTATGCCGTTGTTGCTCCTAGATGTTTCCACTTCACAATAACAGCACTTACAGTTGACCGGGGCTGCTCTAGCTGGGCAGAATTTTGAGGAACTGACTTGTTGGAAAGGTGGCATCATATGACGGTGCCACGTTGAAAGTCACTGAGCTCTTCAGTAAGGGCCATTCTACTGCCAATGTTTGACTATGGAGATTGCATGGTTCCTTGCTTGATTTTATACACCTGTCAGCAATGGGTGTGGCTGAAATAGCCGAATCCACTAATTTGAAGGGGTGTCTACATACTTCTGTAAATATGTGAACTATGTGAAAATGCTGTTTATAGACTACAGCTCAGCATTCAACACCATAGTCCCCTGCAAGCTCATCAACAAGCTAGGGACCCTGGAACTGAATCCCTCCCTCTACAACAAGATCCTGTACTTCCTAAAGGCCCGGCCTCAAGATGTGAGGGTAGGCAACAACACCTCCGCAACGCTGACCCTCAACATGGGGGCCCCTCAGGGTGGTAGGCCTGATCACCAACGGCGATAGGCTCCGAGAAAGCTTCTACCTGCCCAAAGCCATAAGACTGCTAAATAGCCATACTGCTAAATAGCCAGATTGCTAAATAGCCAGACTGCTAATTAGCCAGACTGCTAAATAGTCAATTAAGGATACCAGAACTATATATATATATTCACATTCCCAGTGGGTCAGAAGTTTACATACACTCAATTAGCATTTGGTAGCATTGCCTTTAAATTGTTTAACTTGGGTCAAACGTTTCGGGTAGCCTTCCACAAGCTTCCCACAATAAGTTGAGTGAATTTTGGCCCATTCCTTCTGACAGAGCTGGTGTAACTGAGTCAGGTTTGTAGGTCTCCTTGTTCGCACACGCTTTTTCAGTTCTGCCCACAAATGTTCTATGGGATTGCGGTCAGGGCTTTGTGATGGCCACTCCCATTCCTTGACTTTGTTGTCCTTAAGACATTTGCCACAACTTTGGAAGTATGCTTGGGCTCATTGTCCATTTGGAAGACCAATTAGTGACCAAGCTTTAACTTCCTGACTGATGTCTTGAGATGTTGCTTCAATATATCCACATAATTTTCCTACCTCATGATGCCATCTATTTCGTGAAGTGCACCAGTCCCTCCTGCAGCAAAGCAACCCCACAACATGATGCTGCTACCCCCGTGCTTCACGGTTGGGATGGTGTTCTTCGGCTTGCAAGCATCCCCCTTTTTCCTCCAAACATAGCGATGGTCATTATGGCCAAATAGTTATATTTTTGTTTCATCAGACCAGAGGACATTTCTCCAAAAAGTACGATCTTTGTCCCCATGTGCAGTTGCAAACCGTAAGTCTGGCTTTGTTATGGCGGTTTTGGAGCAGTGGCTTCTTCCTTGCTGAGTGGCCTTTCAGGTTATGTCGGTATAGGACTCGTTTTACTGTGGATATAGATACTTTTGTACCTGTTTCCTCCAGCATCTTCACAAGGTCCTATGCGGTTGTTCTGGGATTGATTTGCACTTTTCGCACCAAAGTACGTTCATCTCTAGGAGACAGAACGCGTCTCCTTCCTGAGCGGTATGACAGCTGCTTGGTCCCATGGTGTTTATACTTGCGTACTATTGTTTGTATAGATGAACATGGTACCTTCAGGTGTTTGGAAATTGCTCCCAAGGATGAACCAGACTTGTGGAGGTCTACAATGTTTTTTCTGAGGTCTTAGCTGATTTCTATTGATTTTCCCATGATGTCAAGCAAAGAGGCACTGAGTTTGAAGGTAGGCCTTGAAATACATCCACAGGTACACCTCCAATTGACTCAAATTATGTCAATTAGCCTATTAGAAGCTTCTAAAGCCATGACATCATTTTCTGGTATTTCTCCAAGCTGTTTAAAGGCACAGTCAGCTTAGTGTATGTAAACTTCTGACCCACTGGAATTGTGATACAGTGAATTATAAGTGAAATAATCTGTCCGTAAACAATTGTTGAAAAAATGACTTGTGTCATGCACAAAGTAGATGTCCTAACCGACATGCCAAAATTATAGTTTGTTATCAAGAAATTTGTGGAGTGGCTGAAAAACGAGTTTTAATGACTCCAACCTAAGTGTATGTAAACTTCCGACTTCAACTGTATAGTGTATATATATAGTCTAGTGAGTGTGAATGTGGTGTGTGTACAGTATCGACCTCAAATACCTTATTATTATCTATCCTGATGCCTAGTCACTTTACCCTGCCTTCATGTACATATCTACCTCAAATACCTTATTATTATCTATCCTGATGCCTAGTCACTTTACCCTGCTTTGAAGTACATATCTACCGTGTACCTCTGCACATTGATCTGGTACTGATACTCCCTGTATATAGCTCCATACTCATGCATTTTAAGTTATTCTTCTTGTGTTACTATTTTATTTTTCAACTCTGCATTGTTGGGGAGGTCTCATTAGCATTTCACAGTAAAGTCTAAACCAGTTGAATTCCCTGCATGTGACACATAGGAGGCTACAGAGGGGAGAACGGCTCATAATAATGTCCAGAACAAAGCAAATAAATGGTATCAAGCACCTGGAAATCACGGGTTGGATGTATTTGATACCATTCCACTGATTCCGCTCCAGTCATTACCACGAGCCCATTCTCCCCTATTAAGGTGCCACCGACCTCCTTGTCCCTAGTAGAACCAGGGACAGAGTGACACTGTGACAATGTAACAGGGTAGAGTTCTATGTTCCGATAGGCAGATTGTAGTAATAGAATACTGCATCCTTCTATTGGCTTTTATTGATGTTCTTCTCTGAGGGTGTTTTCTGTTCAGCAGCTGATTTAGGGTGTTGAGGATTGTAGCATTTGGATGTGTGTCATCATCGCTTTTCTGTTTCCTCTCTATTTCTCTCTCTCTCTCTCTTTATCCCCCCCTCTCCCCCTCACTTTTTCTTTCTCTCTCCATGCAACGGATCTATCAATTTCTCTTTCTTCCTCTGTCTAGCTCAATTCTGTCTTGCCAATCCTGTGTTCCCAGAGACACATTGCAGTAATAGATAGAGTGATCAGTGTACTGAGAGTAAGTTCTTTATGCTATGATGCTCAATATGTCTCAAAACTGTCTGAACAGACTTCCAACACACATACACACACTGGCAAACACACTGGCAGCACTAGAGGGCCTCTGATTCACAGGACAGCCCCCCCCCCCTCAACCGTATCCTTGACTGTCACCTGGTCACTTACTTTAAAAAGTTTGGAACTTTGAGTTTCTCCCTTTGCAGAACTTATACTGTGATTACACAGGGAGTGATGGGTGTGGTAGCACACAGACACGGGCGGTGGGAACTGGCCATGTTCTCTCGCCTGGAGTGTACAGCTATGATGTCACAGAAAGGCAAATCAGACGGTACAAGGCTTGAAAAGGTCAAGCTTGTCAGATCTCCACGAAACAGCTCTGAATAAACCTATCATCCCCCTACGCACACAAGCACGCATGTACGCAGAAAGGTTCTTACAGTAATGGGTGTGTCCTATTTCGAATCTCACGCTGTGGCTTGTGAATGTGGAGTATAGAGGTGGGTGTGTTATAGCTACATTTATTTCCGAAACTAATCCTAACTTTTAAACTTTTAAATGTCAGCACTGGGCTAAATTGATTGGTATTTGGGGGGGAAAAAGGACAAAAATAAAGAGAAGCTATTTCCCTCACAAACAGTCAATACCCCACTGCAAGGGACTCATTGAACTTTAAAAGGCTCTGGTGTGTGTGTGTGTGTGTGTGTGTGTGTGTGTGTGTGTGTGTGTGTGTGTGTGTGTGTGTGTGTGTGTGTGTGTGTGTGTGTGTGTGTGTGTGTGTGTGTGTGTGTGTGTGTGTGTGTGTGTACTCACCTCTCTCCACTGCTTGGTCTCCACTCCTTGGGTGTAGAGCACACACACTGAGGGAGAGAGAGAGAGGGGGGGTAGAGAGAGGTGAGATTGAGAGAGAGAGAGAGAGAGAGAGAGAGAGAGAGAGAGAGAGAGAGAGAGCGAGAGTGATATAGAGATTGTGAAAGAGAAAGCGAGACATACAGGGCAGAAAGACAATCAGAAATAGATGCTGGCAGATTGAACAGTGCAGATTAATACAAAAGTTTGAGCTCCAGAACACTGAGCAAACAACAGACGGAGGCTAAAGGCAAAGCTAACATCTACTCCTCAAGTCTACTATCATGCAGGGACAGAGAGGTAGGGATGGGGAAGGGGGGTGGACGGATGGAGGTAGGGAAAGAGGGAGGGAGGAAGAGAGACGAGGGAGGGAGGGAGGGAGGGAGGGACGCATGGAGGGGGGGAAGGAGGGATGGAGGCATGGACGGACAGATAGACGGAGAGACAGACGGACAGACGGACAGAGGAAGGAAGGTAGACAGGGAAGGAGCACATAAAGGGTTGAGTCACACTCACATGGGTCAGATTTGGAGAACGTGTCTTTATCTAGTAGATTCCTGAAAGGCAAAAAGGAAAGAGGAAAACTGTCAAAGCAATACCAACTTCATAATCTTATCGGAAACATATCGGAGACCAATTCAGAGACCAATTCATCCAATTGTTCTGTGCTTCAGTTATTGCATGAGTCATTACACAGGCATTAATGGCTTTCTGAATTGCTCCTGAGATCTATTAAGTTAACCATAGAGGTCCTGACTGAGTACCTATTCATATCATCCAACAGCTGTAGTGGCTTGCCGTGTTCATTTCATCAACTAAAATAATGACGACGTATGCCCAGAGTGATTATACACAAAATCCTTTTGCATTTGGGTTGACAGAAACGAGACGAGAGTTATCTCTGTGACTAAAATCTGACTAGTAAATGGACTGGGCAAGAGTTTTTGGAAAGATTGAGATCTTTTCGGTGTTATTTGCAATCTAGAGGCAACAAATCGCTGATGCATATAAGGCACATTCCATGGCTACTCTCCTGGTGGTAAAAGCTCCCGGTAGAAAAAGGGAAGATGTTTGGAGCCACTTTACGTATCGTGCCGATTCAAACAAGACCGAGTGCAACGTTTCCACGGGAGAAGACAGCGTTTGCTCCCACAAGTTGACCAGGAAAAATACTGCTGACCTCAAGAGAAATCCAAAAGTCCACCATCCCAATATGTAGCCTACGCTAAGGTAGGCTAATAACAGATTAATAATGCTAGCTAGTAGTTTGCTGAAACCTATCAGGCCACTAATTTTGACACAACTTTGATTACAAGTTAACTACAGTACGTCAAGGGGCAGGTCGTCCAGACTGCAATCATTTGGCATTTTGCGACCATTTGACCTGACTGCGCAAGTTACATTTGTAAATGCTCGCATGCAAGTTGAACATTCATTATATTGGTCACTTCGCTCAAAAGTTTCAAAAGTTCCTAATGAGCATTATCTTCATGATTCCTCTAATGATAGTGTATGCCCAGCCCGTGGGCCTGTTTCGCTGCGGCATGTTCCGCTGGCAAGTGGCCCCTGCTGTGATGAGTGAGCCACTTGATGTGTGCTCTGAGAGAGAGAGAGAGACAAAAGGCTTCTGATTGTATAACATTTAAATATCTAATTTGCGGGGAAACACATCGCTCCATATGGCTGTGGGCTACACTAGTTCGTTTAGCAGACGAGATTAGCTTCGAATTCCGAGGCATTGTTTTATATTATATTATAGTATGATGAATACAATTGAACATAGCTGAATAAATAGAAAGGATATTTTCTCCAAAGATTTCCGAGGGAGTGCGGACATGTATTGAACCAATGCCTGCAACCCAGCAATATTGTATTGTATTGACCGGTTAACGAAGAAACAGTTCCTCCTATATGCTTAATTTAGAGCTATTAATACAATTTTAATTGTAATACAAACATTAGGCTATATGTTTTGATTTTTAATACATTCTAAGGCCAGATAATGTTGCATGAAAGGCATGAGCTCTGCTCTGTGTCTTGCGCAGGCTGCACACTTCATCAGTCTCTCATTCACAATTTGACAAGAATTTGATAATATTCTCACCCATCAGACTATTCTTAATTTAATCTGGTCTTTACATATAGCCTACTAATATATGTGTGGAATAATGTTTTATTAGAATGGCCCACAAAAACAAAATGTCATCAAATAGCAAATGCAGGTTGTGCAGTTCCGTTTTTATGCAAGAATAGGCAGCGTCCATAAGGCTAGGGGAAGCATAAGTTTTAAATCAAATTAAAAATACATAGAATCATTACAAATAGGCTGCTAAAGCATGATTTGGCCACAGAAGATATTTTGTTTCTTAAAAAAAAAAAAAAAGTGGAATGTTTTAAATCACATTGCCTATAGTCTGAAGGAAATGCAGCACGCGTAATTTTGGTAGATTATTGTTGAGTTGCAACTGTCTGTGAAAAGAGGCCAAACCAGGCATATGCAATATTTCAAAATACAATTGCGGGAAAACATAGTTTTGAAAGCAAATGGTTATTGCTGTAAAAAGAAGACAATGAAAAGACTACTCTGTCTTTGTTTTTTTAAATTCCCAACTTAATTGAGCGAACAACAGTATAGCCTATCTTATTAGCACCGGCGGGAGCGCATCGGCAATTATCCTCGGTGACTGCGCGCCGCGCATATTCCCTATTTATCATTGTTGGGTCAGCGCCACTTAAAAGTTTGTTTTTGGACAATAATTTCCTCCTCCAGTTTAGATGGACGTCATATTATATTTGTGTCTCCACTTCTCATAGGTCGATTATATGGACAATGTCATTTTTATTGATATTTTGTCACTGTCATCAGAGTAGGCTACCCTTCAATTTGTCCTATTAAAAATATTCTGCTAATGCCTCCAGTCATATACAAAGTGTAGTAGAACTAAATGGAATGTGTTTATAAAAGGCCACATTCCTCCCATGCAAAAAAAGTAAAAAAATTATCGGATGTAGCCTTGGCCTGCTCTACGCTAAATGCATTGAACAGTCTTTTTTTTTTGCGAACAATGATCGAGTTATAGGATATTATTATCCTAAATTATGACTATCCAACCTACTCATCACATTACTAATAGTAGGCTAGTTTACATACATCTGCAACTGCGATTATGCATATAGGCCTAATGCTTTATTATAAAGGTGAATTTTTATGGTGAACATTTTCTTCCCCGAACTTGAAATTCACGAGCCGCCTATGTATGCCAGTTAGGCTACACCAGTTGTAAAGCAGATTAACGTGCTTAATTTTAAGAATTGAGCAATAAATATAGCAGCACGAGAGAGCTGGGATCCTCTTCTAAATAGTGGCTCTGTTTTCTCTGTTTTCACACGTGATTGCGCATTGACTGGGTTTATAAGAACACACGTTTCACTAGGCTCTGTATGCTATACGCTCTCTAACTGTGTTCCAGGGGTCCTAGGCCTATAGGCTACTTTTTGAGTTATTTGGCCACTTTAGTTGTGATACAAACATTATCAAAACTTATAGTGATTTGAAAAAGTCACCCAAAAGAAAGGTATGCTATGCGCTGTTTCTTGTCTTACTGCACATGCTGGGCATCATTCACAAGTGATAATATTGTCACCCATCAGACTATTCTCAATTTAATATTGTCTTTGCATATACTAAAAAATATATTGTATGTGTGGAATGTGTTTGGATTTAGAATGGACCACGTCATCTATGTACTTAAATAACGAATGGAGGACACTTTTCCCATGTTTCATCTTCATACCAGCCAGGTAGGCTATACTCCTGTTGTAAAGCGAAGCAACCTGCTGAATATTAGGAAAGTTGAGGAATAAATATAGTAGGCCTAGCCTATAGAAAGCTGATGGGAGCCCCCTGTTTTTAATAGAGGCCATTCAATTGCATAGCCAATAGAAATGCTGCACAACTTGAGCTCATGGGCTCTCATTAAGTGTTTGATTAGATTTTCAAATCACACTTGCATTGACGTCAGAGTGATTAGAGGGACAATAGAGTGCTGAGTACCAGGCCATTAGCGACTGGCAGTTAACAAGTTTGGTAGGCTACTAATTGCCATCAGCAGCATCAGATCTCAGCTTTGGAGCAGCCTAGCTAACGAAGAATAACAAAGAATATCTAGTTAACAGAAGAAAAGAAAGAGAAAATCAGGACAGAAGAAAAAGGATATCAAAGTGAAACAGTTCTCTAAAGACACGAGACAATAATACAAGAAACAACACTTCTGTAGCTTGTCAACTATGTGTCTGTCTATCCCTGTTCTCTCCCCTCTGCACAGGCCATACAAACGCTTCACACCGCGTGGCCGCTGCCACTCTAACCTGGTGGTCCCAGCGCGCACGACCCACGTGGAGTTCCAGGTCTCCGGCAGCCTCTGGAACTGCCGGTCTGCGGCCAACAAGGCTGAGTTCATCTCAGCCTATGCTACCCTCCAGTCCCTAGACTTCCTGGCGCTGACGGAAACATGGATTACCACAGATAACACTGCTACTCCTACTGCTCTCTCCTCGTCTGCCCACGTATTCTCGCATACCCCTAGAGCATCGAGCCAGCGGGGTGGTGGCACTGGAATCCTCATCTCTCCCAAGTGGACATTCTCTCTTTCTCCCCTGACCCATCTGTCTATCTCCTCATTTGAATTCCATGCTGTCACAGTTACCAGCCCTTTCAAGCTTAACATCCTTATCATTTATCGCCCTCCAGGTTCCCTTGGAGAGTTCATCAATGAGCTTGACGCCTTGATAAGTTCCTTTCCTGAGGATGGCTCACCTCTCACAGTTCTGGGTGACTTTAACCTCCCCACGTCTACCTTTGACTCATTCCTCTCTGCCTCCTTTCCACTCCTCTCCTCTTTTGACCTCACCCTCTCACCTTCCCCCCCTACTCACAAGGCAGGCAATACGCTTGACCTCATCTTTACTAGATGCTGTTCTTCCACTAATCTCATTGAAACTCCCCTCCAAATCTCCGACCACTACCTTGTATCCTTTTCCCTCTCGCTCTCATCCAACACTTCTCACTCTGCCCCTACTCGGATGGTATTGCGCCGTCCCAACCTTCGCTCTCTCTCTCCAACTACTCTCTCCTCTTCCATCCTATCATCTCTTCCCTCTGCTCAAACCTTCTCCAACCTATCTCCTGATTCTGCCTCCTCAACCCTCCTCTCCTCCCTTTCTGCATCCTTTGATTTTCTCTGTCCCCTATCCTCCAGGCCGGCTCGGTCCTCCCCTCCTGCTCCGTGGCTTGACGACTCACTGCGAGCTCACAGAACAGGGCTCCGGGCAGCCGAGAGAGCGAGAGTTGCACCCCTTCTGAAAAAACCTACACTCGATCCTTCCCATGTCAACAACTACAGACCAGTATCCCTTCTTTCTTTTCTCTCCAAAACTCTTGAACGTGCCGTCCTTGGCCAGCTCTCCTGCTATCTCTCTCAGATTGACCTTCTTGATCCTAATCAGTCAGGTTTCAAGACTGGGCATTCAACTGAGACTGCTCTTCTCTGTGTCACGGAGGCTCTCCGCACTGCTAAAGCTAACTCTCTCTCCTCTGCTCTCATCCTTCTAGACCTATCTGCTGCCTTTGATACTGTGAACCATCAGATCCTCCTCTCCACCCTCTCCGAGTTGGGCATCTCCGGCGTGGCCCACGCTTGGATTGCGTCCTACCTGACAGGTCGCTCCTACCAGGTGGCGTGGCGAGAATCTGTCTCCGCACCACGCGCTCTCACCACTGGTGTCCCCCAGGGCTCTGTTCTAGGCCCTCTCCTATTCTCGCTATACACCAAGTCACTTGGCTCTGTCATATCCTCACATGGTCTCTCCTGTCATTGCTATGCAGACGACACACAATTAATCTTCTCCTTTCCCCCTTCTGATAACCAGGCGGCGAATCGCATCTCTGCATGTCTGGCAGACATATCAGTGTGGATGACGGATCACCACCTCAAGCTGAACCTCGGCAAGACGGAGCTGCTCTTCCTCCCGGGGAAGGACTGCCCGTTCCATGATCTCGCCATCACGGTTGACAACTCCCTTGTGTCCTCCTCCCAGAGTGCTAAGAACCTTGGCGTGATCCTGGACAACACCCTGTCGTTCTCCACTAACATCAAGGCGGTGACCCGATCCTGTAGGTTCATGCTCTACAACATTCGCAGAGTACGACCCTGCCTCACACAGGAAGCGACGCAGGTCCTAATCCAGGCACTTGTCATCTCCCGTCTGGATTACTGCAACTCGCTGTTGGCTGGGCTTCCTGCCTGTGCCATTAAACCCCTACAACTCATCCAGAACGCCGCAGCCCGTCTGGTGTTCAACCTTCCCAAGTTCTCTCACGTCACCCCGCTCCTCCGCTCTCTCCACTGGCTTCCAGTTGAAGCTCGCATCCGCTACAAGACCATGGTGCTTGCCTACGGAGCTGTGAGGGGAACGGCACCTCCATACCTTCAGGCTCTGATCAGGCCCTACACCCAAACAAGGGCACTGCGTTCATCCACCTCTGGCCTGCTGGCCCCCCTACCTCTGAGGAAGCACGGTTCCCGCTCAGCCCAGTCCAAACTGTTCGCTGCTCTGGCACCCCAATGGTGGAACAAGCTCCCTCACGACGCCAGGACAGCGGAGTCAATCACCACCTTCCGGAGACACCTGAAACCCCACCTCTTTAAGGAATACCTGGGATAGGATAAAGTAATCCTTCTAACCCCCCCCCCCTTAAAAGATTTAGATGCACTATTGTAAAGTGGTTGTTCCACTGGATATCATAAGGTGAATGCACCAATTTGTAAGTCGCTCTGGATAAGAGCGTCTGCTAAATGACTTAAATGTAATGTAAATGTAGTTACCGTGACCTTGTGGAATTTGACTGAGGTCATGACTTGTGACCGCAGGTGTGGCGGTAATATGGTCACCCTAACAGCCCTATACATGACCTCTAGCTGTGGGTATTATATTTAGCGTTAGCGATCTAACTAATGTGTTTTGAGTTTTCACTTCCTCGTGGTGAATAAGCTCCAAAATAAATTAGCCTATGATATTAGTGCACATAAAGACGTAGGCAAAATTCATCTCTATTGAACAAAAAAATGCAGAAAATTCAATGCCCCCGTGCACAAGGTGAGGTCCAAGGTGAGGTCGAGATCGGTGTGGAAGAACTTGACTGGTCTGCACAGAGCCCTGACCTCAACCCCATCAAACACCTTCAGGATGAATTGGGACGCCGACTGCGAGCTAGGCCTAATCGCCCAACATCAGAGCCCGACCTCACTCATGCTCTGGTGTGTGAATGGAAGCAATTCACTGCAGCAATGTTCCAACATCTAGTGGAAAGCCTTCCCAGAAGAGTGGAGGCTGTTATAGCAGCAAAGGGTGGACCAACTCCATATTAATGCCCATGATTTTGGAAAGAGAGGTTCGACAAGCAGGTGTCCACATACTTTTGGTCGTGCAGTGAGTATTTTGTTCTGATATTTCTTAATTTCTTTCTTTTCAGTGTTTGGATTATTTACGTATTGTTTGTATTGCTAGGTATTATTACTGCACTGTTGGAGCAAGAAACACAAGCATTTTGCTGCACCTGCAATAACTTCAGCAAATCTGTGTACATACGACCAATACATTTTGACTTGATTTTACAATGTAATGAATTCTATTCGCTTCTAGTATTCCATTCTCAGACCTCTCTTAATACTATATTCCTATAACTCTATAAGAGTCTTGCTTACACATTGCTATTTATCTATTGGAGTCAGATAATATACACCTTGATAGGCCTTGTTAATATTATTTCCATAGTCTTATTACTGGTCACATGTGAGGTGAATATTCCAGCACTAGACAGTCATGCCTTCAGTGGCAATCATGTAGTATTATCTAGATTAAGATCACACTACATGGACTCATCAATGCTTGATGAGAAATTGTTCAGTTTTCCTTGTCAGCTGTATACTGCTTCGTACAAATGGATAACTGTATATTTAAGCAATTAGGCCTGAGGGGGTGTTCAGTTTTCCTTGTCAGCTGTATACTGCTTCGTACAAATGGATAACTGTATATTTAAGCAATTAGGCCTGAGGGGGTGTGGTATATGGCCAATATACCACAGCTAAGGGCTGTTCTTATGCACAACGCAACGCGGAGTGCCTGGATACAGGCCTTAGCCGTGGTATAATTGGCCATATACCACAAAACCCTGAGGTGCCTTATTGCTATTATAAACTGGTTACCAATGTAATTAGAGCAGTATGAATACATGTTTTGTCATACCTGTGGTATACAGTCTGATATACCATGGCTGTCAGCCAATCAGCATTCAGGGCTCGAACCAACCATTTTATAAATTTATACAGTACCAGTCAAAAGTTGGGACACACTAACTCATTCAAGGGTTTTTCTAAGTTTTTACTTTTTTCTACATTGTAGAATAATAGTGAAGTCATCACAACTATGAAATAACACATATGGAATAAAAAAAAGTGTTTCAAATATATTTCATATTTGAGAGCCACCCTTTACCTTAAATGACAGCTTAGCACACTCTATGCAAACAGGGACAGTTTCATTGCAAACAAGACACTGATTTGGCATTGGAGAAATATGATAAGATGAACACATAGACCTGTCTCTCTGTCTATTGACCTGTAATTTCGGTAATTTGTGTGGTATTTAAAAAAAAAATCTGCTATTATGTAAAATTACGTAGAATTGCATGAAATGTTTATGAAAGGCTACTTTTTCTTGGACCTTCAAATACTATTTTACATTTTAATTGTAGTCATTTAGCAGACGCTCTTATCCAGAGCGACTTACAGTAGTGAAGGCATACATTTCATACGTTTTCATTAAAAAAAAATTCTTCCGCACCGGTCCCCCGTGGGAATCGAACCCACAACCCTGGCGTTGCAAACACCATGCTCTACCAACTGATAGATTCATGCAACGCTTTAACTATAAAGCAGATCTTTCCACCCCTACTTTTGTCCACGTTGGTCTGCGAACCCACAACCTTCTGGCCCACAGCCATGTGCGCCATCAAAATTCCTGCGTTGCCGAATAATGTTTACAGGATGAAAAACTGTTTCTGAAACTGCATATCCAGGGTCCTTGTCTGACCAAGAAGCGAGGATAAAACGGTAGACATGTTCTCTGTTATCCACTTTGTTTTAATTATTTTTTGGGGGTACAGCAGAGGGTCCCTTGGTTTTTCCTCTAAGTGTTCAGGGAGGGTTTAGGTAAAATAGAGGTCCGATTTTCTCCATGTAACCCTTATTAGAAATGTTGTTGGATGCCCATCTCTAGGCGTCAATAGTGTAAGGCTAACCTCCCTGACATTGAATGCAATGTATTCGCATAAGCGTCATGTTCCTTGATGTCTATCTTTTTGCACAGTCATACCAGATTGATGCTTATCAATGATAGCACGCACACACGCACACACACTTCTCTCAATATCATAGAACTATAGCATCTAATAGTTAACACATCACAATGTTTGCAATGCAGCCTTCTAGAACTGTTGTTCTGTTTCTGTGCTGTTTAAATTAGCTCACAAACAACCAACCACAAAGAGATAAATACATTTAAATAACACTGATATGAAGATTTGATGTGACAGTCATGATTTTTAGATTTTTATCTTCACATGTTGTTCTTGGGCTGATGAATCACATCATGATGAATATTTGAACATGGATGTGCACACACACACACACACACACACACGCACGTATGCAGGCACACAAACACACACGCACACAGACACAAGCACACACACACACAAGCCATCTGTCATGTTTATCAATGCACATGTTCTGCATCACACTCAACTGGCACTGTATTTCTCTGGGCTCCCATAGAGGAGTGTTTCATTAAAGACATGCTCCGGAACTTTGGCGACTAGTAAGTATTTTGTAAACCTACCACGTTGGGCTGGATGTGCCAATGTGTAGTTCATACATGCATAATCTATGAGCAGAATTCTTGTCTTACCTCAAATAGCCATGAAATCCCTAGTTTGAAAGTGACTGGTTTCTGGACGCTTCCGGCTCCATTTTACCTATATTTTCCTCCACATGGGCCAGCCCCCTAGCAATTTGAGTTTTAGCTAATGAGCTTCAGCTCCTTGCCATTTGAGTGGCATCTAGCAAGATGCCCACACAGCAGAGCTTGAGTGAGAGCAATGACGTGGTGTCCATATCTGCACATATGTGACACATTTCTGGGACCATTTTTGGCTCGTGACCGCTACTTTCAGAACTACTAGCTAAAAGGTATATAAGTAGCAGAGAATCTTTAAAATGGAGGGTAAAGATGCAGCTAGGTTATTTGAAATGACTTTACACACAAGAACGGAGAAGTTTTATTGCCTTACATACATACATGTAGTATAAACAGACAAACAACAGCTATAGTATTACAGCAAGATGTATTACCTTCTCATCTCTCCTGCCAGTCTCATCTCTCCTGCCACCGTCTCATCTCTCCTGCCACAGTCTCATCTCTCCTGACAGTCACTTTAAAACCAGGGATTTTATGGCTAATTGTGGTAAGACATCAATGCAATCCTCTTAAGGATTAGCCCCTTTTTTCCATTTTCGCCTAAAATGACATACCCAAATCTAACTGCCTGTAGCTCAGGCCCTGAAGCAAGGATATGAATACTCGTGGTACCATTTGAAAGGAAACACTTTGATGTTTACGGAAATATGAAAGGAATGTAGTAGAATATAACACAATAGATCTGGTAAAAGATAATACAAAGAAAAAAACAACCGTTCTTTTGTATTTTTATGTGCCATCTTTGAAATGCAAGAGAAAGGCCATAATGTATTATTCCAGCCCAGGTGCAATTTAGATTTTGTCCACTAGACGGCATCAGTGTATGTGTAAACTTTTAGACTAATCCAATTAACCATTGCATTTCTGTTCAAAATTCTGTATCAAGACTGCCCAAATGTGCCTAATTTGTTTATTAATAACTTTTCATGTTCAAAATTGTGCACTCTCCTGAAACAATAGCACGTTATTCTTTCACTGTAATAGCTACTGTAAATTGGACAGTGCAGTTAGATTAACAATAATTTAAGCTTTCTGCCAATATCAGATATATCTATGTCCTGGGAAGTTTTCTTGTTACTTACAACCTCATGCTAATCGCATTAGCCTACGTTAGCTCAACCGTCCCATGGAAGGGACACCGATTCCGAAGAAGTTTTAATTCTGCTCATAGATTATGCATCTATAAACTACACATTGACAAATCCAGCCCAACGCGACAGTTTTAAAAATACTTACTAGTCGCCAAAGTTCCGGAGCATGTCTTTAATGAAACAGTCCTCTATGGGAGCCCAGAGAAATACAGTGGCAGTTGAGTGTGATGAAGAAAATGTGCATTGATGGGGCGGAAGGTAGTCTAGCGGTTAAGAGCGTTGGGCCAGTAACTGAAAGATCGCTGTAGTTCGAATCCCTTAGGTGAAAAATATGTTTGTGCCCCCTTGAGCAAGGGACTTAACCCTAATTGCCCATGTAAATAACTCTGGATAAGAGGGTCCGCTAAATGACTAAAATGTAAGTAGACCGGTGTGGCTTAGAGAGGGGGTGGGGTAGCGTGTGACTGACTGAGACAGGAAGATAGTGAGGAAAAAAATACGCACTCTGGGAAACTGAACGCTTGAAAGATACCACACTCCCCCGACTCTCCTCAACTCCCCCTACACACTCCTGGACTTAATGAATCTAAGAGAGAAACACTTACTCTAATGAACCTGCTGGATCTTAAAATGCGGCCAGAGAGCAACACGTGTGTGGGAGGAGAGGCGTTGGGTATAAGTATATAAAGTGAAGTGGGCGAGACGAGGTGGCTGCAGCCGTTTCTATTTCTAGCCCAATAATCTACAATACACTCTTAGAAGAAAAAGGGTTATAATCGGCTGTCCCCATAGGAGAACCCTTTGAAAAACACTTTTGGGTTCCATATAGAACCCTTTCCACAGAGGGTTCTACGTGGATCCCTAAAGGGTTCTACCTGGAACCAAAAAGGGTTCTACCTGGAACCAAAAAGGGTTCGCCTATGGAGACAGTCAAATAACCCTTTTGGAGCCTTTTGTTGTCCTCAGAGGCCCCATCAACATGAACAGTGTGTGTGTATATATGTGTGTGCTTGTGCGTGTTTGCGTGCGTGCGCACAGGCGTGTGTCCCTGTGTGCCTGCCTGTATGCGTCCTACCTGCCTGCATGCATGGTTGCGTGTGCATGCAAGAAAGAAAGACAGAGAGGAGAGGAGGGAGCTGATAGAGCTGATCTATTACACTGTTTCTATCCTTCATCTCAATCCCTTCATCTTCATTTCTTCACCAGAAGAAGAAAGATTCTATTGTTTCTTCTCTGTGAACTTTAAACAACACAGAGACTACACTTTAATAAGAGAAACACAGCTCCTCGCCTGTCTGAACACAAACATACTGCCCTCCAAACACTTCCCCAAAATCTTTTCGCAGTTAGCATTGTGTCTGTGTGAGTGTCTGTGTGTTTTTCTGTCTGTCTGTGTGTATGTATGTGTGTGTGCGTGTGTGTGTGACTGAGGCGCTTGACAACTCTTTCATTAGTGACCTCCACAATGGAGGTAAAATAACCATACTAAGTTAACATATGGAATTGTTTTAAGATGTATATGAATAATGAATGGTGCTGGTGTTTGATGCTCCAGCTGTTGAAGCAGCTTTATGTTACAGTCCCTGCTTTAACATCGCTGTGTGTGTGTGTGTGTGTGTGTGTGTGTGTGTGTGTGTGTGTGTGTGTGTGTGTGCCATGTGCACGTTAGACAGCAACAATGCTTTTCCAAATCCTCCAAACATCCTTCTTCCCCAAACCTGTAGTGTTAGTTTCATAACATATCCTCTTCCACACATTATCTTCAATCTATAATCCATAAACTATCCCCACACACCCTATTGTACAAACTGTCAACCACAAAACTCTTAACAATCCATAATACCATCTGTCTAAATATGTACACCACCGTTCAAAAGTTTGAGGTCACGTAGAAATGTCCTTGTTTTTTTTAAATAAAAGCAACTTTTTTGTCCATTAAAATAACATCAAATTGATCAAAAATACAATGTAGACATTGTTAATGTTGTAAATGACTATTGTAGCTGGAAACGGCAGATTTTTAATGGAATATCTACATGCTTGTACAGAGGCCCAATATCAGCAACCATCACTCCTGTGTTCCACTGGCACGTTGTGTTAGCTAATCCAAGTTTATCATTTTAAAAGGCAAATTTATCATTAGAAAACCCGTTCGCAATTATGTTAGCACAGCTGAAAAGTGTTCTGATTAAAGAAGAAATAAAACTGGCCTTCTTTAGACCAGTTGAGTATCTGGAGCATCAGCATTTGTGGGTTTGATTTGAGGCTCAAAATGTTCAGAAACAAAGACCTTTCTTCTGAAACTCGTCAGTCTATTCTTGTTCTGAGAAATTAAGGCTATTCCATGCGAGACATTGCCAAGAAATGGAAGATCTTGTACTACTCCCTTCACAGAACTGCGCAAACTGGCCCTAACTAGAATAGAAAGAGGAGTGGGAGGCCCCGGTATACAACTGAGCAAGAGGACAAGTACATTAGAGTGTTTAGTTTGAGAAACAGATGCCTCACAAGTCCTCAACTGGCAGCTTCATTAAATAGTACCCACAAAACACCAGTCTCAACATCAACAGTGAAGAGGTGACTCTGGGATGCTGGCCTTCTAGGCAGAGTTGCAAAGAAAAAGCCATATCTCAGATTGGCTAATAAAAATAAAAGTTTAAGATGGGCAAAAGAACACAGACTCTGAACAGAGGAAGATTGGAAAAAACCGTGATGGACAGACAAATCTAAATTTGAGGTGTTTGGATCACAAAGAAGAACATTCGTGAGACGCAGCAAAAATGAAAAGATGCCGGAGAAGTGCTTGACGCCATCTTTCAAGGTCTGGGGGTGCTTTGGGAGTGGGAAATACTTCCAAATACCAATTTCCAATTGTCTGGGTAGCCAGTTTGGGTAGCCACTTGATTAGCTGTTCAGGAGTCTTATGGCTTGGGGGTAGAAGGTGTTTAGAAGCCTCTTGGACCTAGACTTGGCGCTCCGGTACCGCTTGCCGTGCGGTAGCAGAGAGAACAGTCTATGACTAGGGTGGCTGGAGTCTTTGACAATTTTTTGGGCCTTCCTCTGCCACCGCCTGGTATAGAGGTCCTAGATGGCAGGAAGCTTGGCCCCAGTGATGTACTGGGCCGTTTGCCCTCTGTGGTGCCTTGATTCCGGAGGCCGAGCAGTTGCCATACCAGGCAGTGATGCAACCCGTCAGGATGCTCTCGATGGTGCAGCTGTAAATGCTATTGAGGATCTGAGGACCCCTGCCAAATCTTTTCAGTCTCCTGAAGGGGAATAGGTTTTGTCATGCCCTCTTCACAACTGTCTTGGTATGCTTGGATCATGTTAGTTTGTTGGTGATGTGGACGCCATGGAACTTGAAGCTCTCAACCTGCTCCACTACAGCCCCGTCGATGAGAATGGGGGCGTGATCGGTCCTCTGTCCTTTTCCTGTAGTCCACAATCGTCACTGAGTTCCAATCTTCATATTGTCAAGCAGGGTGGGTATGCTTGTCATCGGCAAGGACTAGGGAGTTTTTTATGATAAAAATAAATTTGAATAGAGCTAAGCACAGGCAAAATCCTAGAGGAAAACCTGGTTCAGTCTGCTTTCCAACATACACTGGGAGACAAATTCACCTTTCAGCAGGACAATAACCCAAAACACAAGCCAGGGGAGGGGGGTGTTCTAAGCTAACATATGCAAATGTTTTAAGCTGGTCATACCAAGGATCATTTAGCTATTTGATTTTTAATTTTAAGACCCCTTACGATATAAAAAAATATATATATTAGCCAATAGAAACACATTGAATAACAGATTCACAACATGGAGCAACAGATAGTCCCATCATAATCAAAAGGAAGTTTGTTCTGAAGTGTCTGTCCTATATCTGAGAGATATAAAAAAGGTCAGGATTTTTTACATTCTTTTTACTAGTATTGATCTCCTTGTTTTAGGCTCTAAACTATCTCCATATATGTACTTCCATTCATTTTTTAAAACTGGTACGGGACCTTCAGACGAGTCTTGTGAGGCTTGTGGGCGTCATAGGCTGTCTAGCAATGATCAACAACCAATTTGACAGAGCTTGAATATTTTTTTTTTTAAGAATAATGGAGCACTGAGACTTACCCAGAAAGACTCACAGCTGTAATCGCTGCAAAATGTGATTCTATATGTATTGACTCAGGGGGTTGAATACTTTAACTAATCAAGATATATTAGTATTACTATATATATATATATATATAATTTTTTTTAGAAATTGTAGAGTTTTGGGGGGGAGTATTTGTAGCTCATTGACAAAAAACAACAACTATTAAATACATTTTTTCCCACTTTGTAACACAACATAATGTGGAAAAATTCAAGGGAGTTGAATATTTTCTGAAAGCACTGTATTTGAACCCAGGCCTGCTTCACTGACACGACCTACGTGACACGGACAAAAGACAACCGTCAAAACAGGCTCTATAGCGGCTTAAGTACTGGCCATTTACAAATTAGCCTACAGCTAATCATACATTTGAGTGGCATGAAGCTTTACGAAGCTGTTAAAACTATCTACAAGGAATCCACTAGGATAATTCACCAGTATGACTCCATGTGCTTTAACACCATGTATAAGGTAATGCTGGCGTCAGTTAGATTGTTTAGCATAATTGGTCTAATGACAAGCATACGGATATATCTTATTATAATTTATCATTGACCTTTTTTTTTTTAGATTGTTTATTGAGATTAAGGGGAGGGTATATTTATAAGTTTACCAGAAAACTACAGGAAACTTGAGGATTTTATGGAATTTACATAACACACACACACACACACACACACACACACACACACACACACACATATATATATATATATATATATACACACACACATACACACTAGACAAAAATATAAATACAACACGCAACAATTTCAATGATTTTACTGAGTTACAGTTCATATAAGGAAACCAGTCAATGGAAATATATCAATTATGCCCTAATCTATGGATTTCACATGAGTGGGCAGGAGCCCACTCACTGGGGAGCCAGGCCCTCACATGAGTGGGCAGGAGCCCACCCACTGGGAAGCCATGCCCAGCAAAAAATATTGGATTTTTCCCCACAAAAGGGCTTTATTACAGACAGAAGTTCTACACACTTTCATCAGCTGTCTGATGATAAACTAAAATTCTCGCTCTCAACACTCGGTGGAGGTCTGATAGATAGCGTCATAGCAGACTGAGAAAAAAACAACTGAACAGCTTTGGTGAATGGAGCACTGTTGACTGAATAAATACTATTAAAAGGCTAAAAACTAAAAATCCCATTGTCATACACACATCAAATGGTGTCAATCCCAAAAGCTTAAAAAATAACAATCCCATTGTCATACACACATCAAATGGTGTCAATCCAAATCAACCCAATGTCCCTTGTCAACGGAATGAAAATAATGACAATGACCATACACTAAAAACTCTCATCCACGCCTTAAACTGCTATGTTAGAGAGTAGAGACATGCATGGACTCGGAATATTCTATGAGCCGCAGCTGACAGTGGCCGAATACCCATACTTGTGTCCTAAATAGTAGGCTGTTTGAGTATGCGTGGGAAAAAAAAGTTTTATAGCATGTGACATTTAGAAAATCTAGTAAACTTTAAATGCCCGGATGTTATATTCATTTCGGCCTTGACAACAGCTGATAATCAGCTGTCAATTAGATATGGGGATGCGCTACCGAAATAAACCAATAGTGGGAAATATCGCACATGATGCATTCTCGGTATGCGAAAATAGAACGTTTTATAGTATTTGAATATATCGAGTATGCTGTAAATGCAGAATGCTCTACTCATTTTGGTGTTTCATCTAGTAGAATTCGCTGCACACTTTTCTGGAATTACACAGCCACAATGCATTGGAAGAGGAGGGCTGTGAGCTTTGATAGATAGACCATTTCAAGTAAACAACAAAACATCTTGGAAGTTGGTGAATAGCAAAGCTTCTGATCGACTATTCCATCATATATATTTGAAAATAGATTTGCAGCCTACTGCCTGCCGTGCATTTAACTAGCTACATGCGTTAGTAGCTAGGACTAGAAGTTGTAACTGAACAGTAACATTAGCTACTTGGTTACTTGCTGTTGAGCGACAACTTCATATTTAACATTAGCCTAGTTAGTCAGCGAGTTTCATTGCACATAGGGTTGTAATCGTTACTCCAAAAGTTGCAAATCGATCTGTTTTGCAATGAAAACTATCATTTCTATTGGACAGATTCAGGTAGGTGCCTCCCTGTTTGCTGAACCTGTCCAATAGAAATGCTAGTTTTTGTTACAAAACAGAACAATCTGCAACTGTTTGGAGTATACACCCCTATTATGGTGAAAGTAATGGTAAGATGCACTCATTACTGTTACACCTTGGCACTCAAATGTGATAAAGTGTGTGTCAGTCTAGGTACAGAACGTTCACACAACAATAGCTTGGTTCATGTTTGGTTAACGTTGTACTTCATCTTATGTATTTTCAGGATCAATGTGAACGAGTGTGAGCTGGAGGGGGTTAAAATGAAGTGGGAGAACCTTAGGCTTAAGCAAAAATACACTACAGCTGTGGGCTTCTCTCCCTCCCACAAAGGTCCAGATGTGGAGGCGGGAGAATGTATTTTATTTATAGCTATTCATTTATTCATTTTCTACTGTTTTTGGTGAATTCCGTTTTTTTATTTTTTTATTTACCAAAAGTAGATTTCTGTTTTCTCAATGAAAAGTGTTTCTTGTTTGTAATAAATAAGTGTTTACCGGTACATCTAATGTTGGTGTTTTACTTTCAACATAAAAATGCACTTCCACATCTGAGCTATCTTGTTGCAGGTGCATGGTAACAATTAGATACTTTAAAAGAAACCAGTACACTGCTCCTGCTGGTATCACTTTTTTATTGAAGCTTACTTGTCAGGCCTCTTGGCCTTCATCTGAGCTTTTTTGCTCTACTAAACTAAATGAACCATCTGTGGCATAATAACTGGCGTTTTCTATAGCGCTTTTATAATGTCAAGCGCATCAAAAGTATAAAAAACGAATAAGCAATACATGATCACAAGTAGCCTGGCTATAGGTCAACCACTAGAGGCCAAGTCTGAGTGCATGCATCCTCCAGAGATGGAGAGGGACAGTTCATGGCTTGATCAGAGGAAGGTGGTCAGGGAGGTTGATGAAGATGGAATTTGGTAACGATCTTGCAGAGGGCTACTCTGGGAACCAGCCGGATTCGTGTAGCTACTGAACTTCTCCTTCACAGTGTATGGCACCTACTTGGGTGATGCCTCAGCAGCTTTAAACGCCAGAAAGCTCACGACACACAGTTCAGAGTTGTAGCCAGTCATCTTCATTACGCCTTCTCTGCCTCAGCACTGCATCCCCCATTCCTTTCAAGTTTCAGGTGACTCTTCAGTTGACACAGGCGTAGGCCTATGGTACACAAGTTTATTCCAAATACATAGTAAAAAGTAGCTAGAACTAATTGCAAGTCAGTAACTCAGGCATCACTCTTGAGCTCCGATGTCTCCCACCTGAAGGTAACAGGCGTCACGATTTTTCCCAGTCTAAGCTTGTTTCGTTTCTGAATTCCCAGTTGTCTTGAACACACCAAAAGTAAGACGTTTTGGCTGTGGCAAAACGCATATTTTTTTACTAAACAGTATGTGCTAAATAGTACACCGTGTGCAGTTAAAGTAGCAAGCAGGCCAGATTTCGTCCTATATAAACGACAAGCAAATAGCAGCGATAAGAGACAACACCAGAGCGGTGAAATTCCCTATGCAAAAATATTTCAGTGATTTAAAAAAAAAACTGCATCCACATATTCTCTGATGGGGTGACTGAGTGTTATGCCCTAAATCGGAGGACAGGATGACAGTTTGATGGCTATAGACTTGCATCTGTAGTTCTATTCCACTACTATGTGCACAGAGCAGTGGAGGCTGCTGAGGGTAGGATGGCTCAGAATAATAGCTGGAATCGAGTAAATGAAATGGTATAAAACACGTGGTTTTCATGTGTTTGATACCATTCCTTCCATTCCAACCATTACACTGTATTCCAGACATTATTATGAGTCGCCTTCCTCTCAGCAACCTCAACAGGCGCAGAGCCACAGGTGGCTCAGCTAATGGACTGCCATGTTGGCACCAAACATTCAACCACCACTCTAAAATGTGATCTGTGTTCTATCTGGAATGTCATGGAACATTTGGTGCCAACATGGTGGTCATAATTCTAAATGTGCAGTTAAACAGAGTTTTGCCCATATAATTACAACAATAGAATGGACATGAACCTTATGATGGGTTAAATGTCAAGGAGTTGGGGGCAATTCCATGGTAATGGAATTACGTTGAGACTCAGATTTTTCAATTGATACAGTGGGGGGGAAAAGGTATTTGATCCCCTGCTGATTTTGTACGTTTGCCCACTGACAAAGAAATGATCAGTCAATAATTTTAATGGTAGGTTTATTTGAACAGTGAGAGACAGAATAACAACAAAATCCAGAAAAACGCATGTCAGAAATGTTATAAATTGATTTGCATTTTAATGAGGGAAATAAGACTTTTGACTCCCTCTCAATCAGAAAGATTTCTGGCTCCCAGGTGTCTTTTATACAGGTAACGAGCTGAGATAAGGAGCACACTCTTAAAGGGAGTGCTCCTAACCGCAGCTTGTTACCTGTAAAAAAGACACCTGTCCACAGAAGCAATCAATCAATCAGATTCCAAACTCTCCACCATGGCCAAGACCAAAGAGCTCTCCAAGGATGTCAGAGACAAGATTGTAGACCTACACAAGGCTGGAATGGGCTACAAGACCATCGCCAAGCAGCTTGGTGAGAAGGTGACAACATTTGGTGCGATTATTCGCAGATGGAAGAAACACAAAAGAACTGTCAATATCCCTCGGCCTGGGGCTCCATGCAAGATCTCACCTCGTGGAGTTGCAATGATCATGAGAATGGTGAGGAATCAGCCCAGAACTACACGGGAGGATCTTGTCAATGATCTCAAGGCAGCCGGGACCATAGACACCAAGAAAACAATTGGTAACACACTACGCCGTGAAGGACTGAAATCCTGCAGCGCCGCAAGGTCCCCCTGCTCAAGAATACATATACATGCCCGTCTGAAGTTTGCCAATGAACATCTGAATGACTCAGAGGAAAACTGGTGAAAGTGTTGTGGTAAGATGAGACCAAAATGGAGCTCTTTGGCATCAACTCAACTCGCCGTGTTTGGAGGAGGAGGAATGCTGCCTATGACCCCAAGAACACCGTCTCCACCGTCAAACATGGAGGTGGAAACATTATGCTTTGGGGGTGTTTTTCTGCTAAGGGGACAGGACAACTTCACCGCATCAAAGGGACGATGGACGGGGCCATGTACTGTCAAATCTTGGGTGAGAACCTCCTTCCCTCAGCTAGGGCATTAAAAATGGGTCGTGGATGGGCATTCCAGCATAACAATGACCCAAAACACACGGCCAAGGCAACAAAGGAGTGGCTCAAGAAGAAGCACATTAAGGTCCTGGAGTGGCCTAAACAGTCTCCAGACCTTAATACCATAGAAAATCTGTGGAGGGAGATGAAGGTTCGAGTTGCCAAACGTCAGCCTCAAAACCTTAATGACTTGGAGAAGATCTGCAAAGAGGAGTGGGACAAAATCCCTCCTGATATGTGTGCAAACCTGGTGGCCAACTACAAGAAACGTCTGACCTCTGTGTTTGCCTGCAAGGGTATTGCCACCAAGTACTAAGTCATGTTTTGCAGAGGGGTCAAATACTTATTTCCCTCATTAAAAAATGCAAATCAATTTATAACATTTTTGACATGCGTTTTTCTGGATATTTTTGTTGTTATTCTGTCTCTCACTGTTCAAATAAACCTACCATTAAAATTATAGACTGATCATTTCTTTGTAAGTGGGTAAATGTACAAAATCAGCAGGGGATCAAATACTTTTTTCCTCCACTGTATATACCAAACAAAAATCATAGATTTTAACGTTAAACAAACCTTAGAACTCTATCCACAAAGACTAGCTTTAACAATTTCCACAGAAAATGGTACAAAAACCCATTTACAGGAACAACTCTGTCGATACAGAGTTTGACATCAGGGGTTTTTGTTGGACCCATGTCATTCAAAAAGTTGACTCAAGTTTGCCAAAAAGCACCTGGAAGCACCTGGATGATCATCAAGACTCTTTGAAGAATGTTCTATGGACAGATGAGTTAAAAGTATAACTTTTTGGATGACATGGGTCCCATTTCTCAAATGATTGCCTCGCCTGGTTCACCAACTACTTCTCTGATAGAGTTCAGTGTGTCAAATCGGAGGGCCTGTTGTCCGGGCCTCTGGCAGTCTCTATGGGGGTGCCACAGGGTTCAATTCTTGGGCCGACTCTTTTCTCTGTATACATCAATGATGTTGCTCTTGCTGCTGGTGAGTCTCTGATCCACCTCTACGCAGACGACACCATTCTGTATACTTCTGGCCCTTCTCTGGACACTGAGTTAACTAACCTCCAGACGAGCTTCAATGCCATACAACTCTCCTTCCGTGGCCTCCAACTGCTCTTAAATACAAGTAAAACTAAATGCATGCTCTTCAACCGATCGCTGCCCGCACCTGCCCGCCCGTCCAGCATCACTACTCTGGACGGTTCTGACTTAGAATATGTGGACAAGTACAAATACCTAGGTGTCTGGTTAGACTGTAAACTCTCCTTCCAGACTCACATCAAACATCTCCAATCCAAAGTTAAATCTAGAATTGGCTTCCTATTTCGAAACGAAGCA
Source organism: Salmo trutta (assembly GCF_901001165.1). NCBI lineage: Eukaryota > Metazoa > Chordata > Actinopteri > Salmoniformes > Salmonidae > Salmo > Salmo trutta. The sequence continues at coordinate 54,594,373 of NC_042972.1, read as the reverse complement.
TCTTTCACTCATGCTGCCAAACATACCCTCGTAAAACTGACCATCCTACCGATCCTTGACTTCGGCGATGTCATTTACAAAATAGCCTCCAATACCGTACTCAATAAATTGGATGCAGTCTATCACAGTGCCATCCGTTATGTCACCAAAGCCCCATATACTACCCACCACTGCGACCTGTACGCTCTCGTTGGCTGGCCCTTGCTTCATACTCGTCGCCAAACCCACTGGCTCCAGGTCATCTACAAGACCCTGCTAGGTAAAATTCCCCCTTATCTCAGCTCTCTGGTCACCATAGCAGCACCTACCTGTAGCACGCACTCCAGCAGGTATATCTTTCTGGTCACCCCCAAAGCCAATTCCTCCTTCGGCCGCCTCTCCTTCCAGTTCTCTGCTGCCAATGACTGGAACAAACTACAGAAATCTCTAAAACTGGAAACACTTATCTCCCTCACTAGCTTTAAGCACCAGCTGTCAGAGCAGCTCACAGATTACTGCACCTGTACATTGCCCATCTATAATTTAGCCCAAACAACTACCTCTTCCCCTACTGTATTTATTTATTTTGCTCCTTTGCACCCCATTATTTCTATTTCTACTTTGCACTTTCTTCCACTGCAAATATACTATTCCAGTGTTTTACTTGCTATATTGTATTTACTTTGCCACCATGGCCTTTTTTGCCTTTACCTCCCTTATCTCACCTCATTTGCTCACTTTGTATATAGACTTATTTTTCTACTATATTATTGACTGTATGTTTGTTTTTACTCCATGTGTAACTCTGTTTTGTTGTATGTGTCGAACTGCTTTGCTTTATCTTGGCCAGGTCGCAATTGTAAATGAGAACTTGTTCTCAACTTGTCTACCTGGTTAAATAAAGGTGAAATAAATAAATAAAAATTATGCCTGGCAAAAACCAAACACTACATTCCACACTAAGAACCTGATACCAACGGTCAAGCATGGTGGTAGTAGTGTGATGGTTTGGGGATGCTTTGCTGCCTCTGGACCTGGACAACTTGTCTTAATAGAAGAAACCTTGAATTCTGCTCTGTATCAGAGAATTCTACAGCTGAAGCACAGCTGGGTCATGCAGCAAGACAATAATCCAAAACACACAATCAAGTCTACATGAAAATGGCTAAAAATAAACACATTTGAAGTTTGGAATGGCCTAGTCAGTCCAGACCTATTTCCAATGGAGATGTGGCAGAACTTGAAACAAGCAGTTCATGCTTGAAAACACAAATGTCACTGAATTATAGACTTTCGGCATGGAAGAGTGGGCTAAAATTTCTCCACAGCTATGTGAGAGACTGATCAACAACTACAGAAAGTGTTTGGTTGGAGTCTTGCAGCTAAAGGTGGAAGGAGGCAATTACTTTTTCACACAGGGGCATTGGGTGTTGCATAACTTTGTTTATGAAATAAATGAAGTAAGTATGTAATTTTTGTGTTATTTGTTCACTCAGGTTCCCTTTATCTAATATTAGGTTTTGGTTGAAAATCTGATAACTCAGTATTAGAAATAAGCAAAAATAGAAAAAATTAGAAAGGGGGCAAACTTTTACACAGCACTGTAGATTTATATTCTGGACCCTGGTCTGGAAGCTAAATTCCTGCAATTCTATCCATTTTGCCATGGGGTTTTGTACTGTGTTTTTAAATACTGTATTCTCGACATGGCTCATTCTATTATTTCTACTACTGTACATTGCGTTTTAGTTACATTGCTTATACATACCACATATTCATTTAGGTACTGGATTCTTGACATATCTCACTCTACTATATCTACTGCTGTACATATCATTCTTAGTATATCTTGTGTAAATTCATCCGGCTTACATATAGAGATTGCATTTTGGATTACTGTTACAGCGCTATTTGAGTCAATTGGATTTTTTTTCTGACATTTTAATATTTCTTGTTTTATTATACTTTTTCCGTGGTTGTTGATTGATTTGTGTTCTTGTTGACATTTTACTGCTTTGTTAGGAGCTAGTGCCATAAGCATTTCCCTGCATCTGCTATAACTGCTAGACATCTAAACTGTGTTCCACCAATAAACTTTTATTTGATTTGCCATACTTTTATTTTCCTGCATCAGTAAAATCCAGATTATGCTTCTACTGCCATTCATTCCCATTAAACAGTCCTATTGATTTTGAATGCTGTATCTTCTAAGGCCAAACGTTTACATCCAGAGTGTATTCCAACCCTAGCTGGCCAGCTGTATGCACAGTAGGGTATCTGTATGCACAGTAGGCTCTCCACTAGTGGGTGCATAACATGAATACGTATACAAAGGTCACTGTTTATCTGACCTCTCAGCTCTAGCATACTGTGTAAGAAATACATCTGCTGGTCAAAAATGGCTAATGGATAGCAATTCAGCCAGGCTGATGTTCTGCTCAGGCCTGAATGCCACTGAGATTGTGTTCACAATGGAGGAGGGATATAATCAAGGCATGATTTCGCATTTGAATCGCAATGAAAACAAATCGATCTGGAAAATTGTGCACACCTCACCAAACATATTCATTGTTTGGTGAGCTGCCTCTCCCTACTCAAAAAGATCTCACGTTCCCACTTCAGTATTCAATGTTTGTCCAGTGAGGGATAAACGTCTATGTGTGAAGTGACGGTAGGCCTGCTATGTCGCAACTGCGCCAGTTGAAACCGAAAGTGAAACTCGAAACTCAACAGTTAAATATAGGCATTAATTCCTATTGATTTAAGGTAAGGGTTAAGGTTGGAGATCAGGTTGAAACAGAAATCATTTCTAATAAAAACGTGTCTAGCACTGGGATTGAATTCACGATCCTCGTAGCCGCAGTTTAAGCTTTTCCTCTATCCCCATCCGCAACACCAACCTAGCAAGTCGCAAACCTACAAGATGATAAAAGGTGCTCACGTTGCCCCTAGTGGACAGTAGGAAACCTATTAAAATTGCATGCATGCACAAGGGGACCTGGGAAAACATCTAATACTGCAGTGGATCTGGTATGACCTGGCTGCCCTACCTCCCCTTCTCCCTCTCCCTGCCTACACCTGCTTCTCCCTCTCCCCTCGCCTCTCTAGCTCTGCACTGTCTGAATAAAATCACAAACCATCTGTGCTTCTCAATAAGATCCCAATCGATGGCCTCAGCCACGGCCACACTAGTATCATCCAGACAGCAATTTACAGGATATGATCGGTATGTGAGTTATAAGATCAGCTCGCTCTCACCCCTAAATACACAGAAAAAGAAACCACACAAAGTTGATTGATTGTGGCCCGGGGGAGACACACCACTACATCTAGATGCAGAAATAAGAATTCTTTAATATTCCGCCCCTAGTCCTCAATCACTCCTGGGATTAATGTCAGCAGAGAGAGAATGTTTGGAGGACAGAGGAGGGGGAGAGGGAGGAGAGAGTAGGGGATGAAAGGCTTTGCATGCCGCTGAGTAGATGGAGAGGGTGATACGGAGAGAAGGAAGGGAAGGAGGAGGGTAATGGTGTGGGAGAAGAGGAGGATGGAGGAAGGGAAGAAATAGGGCGGAGGAGTGAGGAAACAAGTTGTGAGGAGAGAGGGACGAATGAGGAGAAAGGAGCATAATAGAGGAGGATAAAGGCAGTAAAGGAATGAGGGACGGCATTGCCCCTGCAGACCTCTTGCATTAGACTCGAGGTCGGTCTTCCCAGGGTGGATGAGCGTCGGTCTTCCCAGGGTGGATGAGCGTCGGTCTTCCCAGGGTGGATGAGCGTCGGTCTTCCCAGGGTGGATGAGCGTCGGTCTTCCCAGGGTGGATGAGCGTCGGTCTTCCCAGGGTGGATGTGGGATCGATGGCGGAGCTGGACCATTTTCTCAGAGAACCCTTAATTATTCATCTAAGTGTTTCTCTCTGGGGAGATCCCCTGTCAGGAGCCAGCCACCACATATGCACACATACACGCACATGCAAATATACACACACGCACACACACCAGTTACCGGCCGACAGCCACAGAGGGAATCGTGGAACTGACTATCACGGAACGTGTCACAGAGACCCATGTTCCAGCACACAGAGGAGCTATGATTAATTATGTTTGCTTAGCGTTGATAATAAGCTCTTGGTACCAGGGCAGTTTGTACCTGTTCTTTCTTCCAACGGGAATATAATAAAATAAAAGGTTGGAGGGAGAAAAACAAAATATATTATTTATGGAGAATAAGAGTTCCCTGTGGTATTTTACATTTTGGTGTTTTATTCCCTGCTGTAAACATTTCTTGCTAGCAATGGCCACTCGCCTTCACTCCCCTCAAAGATGTAAAAGCAGTAGATTAATTGTATACCTATACAGTTACACCAAGCCTGTCACGGTTGTCGTCGGTGAAGGAGGACCAAAACGCAGCAGGTACGTGTAGGCTCATCTTGACGTTTATTTAACTACAATACTAATTAACCCTTATACTGGCCAGGACGTGACAGTACCCCCCCCTTAAAGGTGCTAACCCCGGAAGCACCTTTAAAACAAAAAAACAAAACAAAAACAACAACCCCAAACAACAAAACAAAAATTCCCCTCTACTAAAGGGAGGGAAGGGAGGGTGGCTGCCGTCAACGACGGCACTGTGCTACACCCCCCTTCCCCAACCCACCTATATCAGGAGGTGGCTCCGGTTCTGGCCGTTCCGGGCAGTCGGGCCACTCTGGCAGTTCGGGGCAGTCTGGCCAGTCTGGCAGCTCGGGCCGTCTGGCCAGTCTGGCAGCTCGGGGCAGTCTGGGCAGTCTGGCAGCTCGGGGCAGTCTGGGACAGTCTGGGCAGTCTGGCAGTTCGGGACAGTCTGGGCAGTCTGGCAGTTCGGGACAGTCTGGGCAGTCTGGCAGTTCGGGGCAGTCTGGGCAGTCTGACAGTTCGGGGCAGTCTGGCAGTTCGGGACACTCCGGCAGTTCAGGGCAGTCTGGCCACTCCGGCAGTTCAGGGCAGTCTGGCCACTCCGGCAGTTCAGGGCAGTCTGGCCACTCCGGCAGTTCAGCGCAGTCTGGCCACTCCGGCAGTTCAGCGCAGTCTGGCGGGCAGCTCCGACGACTGTTGACTGGCGGGCAGCTCCGACGACTGTTGACTGGCGGGCAACTCTGACGACTGTTGACTGGCGGGCAACTCTGACGACTGTTGACTGGCGGGCAGCTCTGGTGACTGTTGACTGGCGGGCAGCTCCTGCCCCGTCAAACAGCCCTTGTGCCCCCCCCTAAAAAATTCTTGGGGATGCCTCTCGGTCTCCCTAAACTCCTCCATCGCCCTGGAAACGCTCCTCCTGAGCTCTGCCCACGTCCATCCTTCCTCCTCGTTCCTCTGCTGCTTGGTCCTGGTTAGGTGGGTGATTCTGTCACGGTTGTCGTCGGTGAAGGAGGACCAAAACGCAGCAGGTACGTGTAGGCTCATCTTGACGTTTATTTAACTTTCCAAAATGAACGTACAAAAATAACAAAACACGAGAATGCACGAACAACCAACAGTCTGGCTAAGCATAAGGCTTACACACAGAACAATCACCCACGAATCACAAACACAAACACACCCCAATATATGGGACTCTCAATCAAAGGCAAAGAGAAAACACCTGCCTTCAATTGAGAGTCCCAACCCCAATTAATCACCCATAGATATACACTCACTCGACTCCACATAGACATACATAAACCTAGACCATAAACCAAAACCCCGGAAATACTAAATCAAACACCCTTTAAACAAACACACCACCCTGAACCACATAAAACAAATACCCTCTGCCACGTCCTGACCAAACTACAATACTAATTAACCCTTATACTGGCCAGGACGTGACAAAGCCACTGCTTTTAATCTTTGCGGTGGTCTGAGCGAGTGCACAGGCAACAAGGGGTGCCAATTGGGATTGTGCTCCTGTCATTCTAGTAGTACAGTAGCACATGCACGCAGTCTTCCCATTTCTAGTTAGTCATCGTTGAAGCTGACAGCTACTTCTCAGATAAATAACGATGTTGCTTGATTTAGCTAGTTAGTTGTCATTACTTTGAGCAAAGCTGCCACTATGCTCTGAATTACCAGTAATCAATGATTATTTTACGAGTGGTCCCAACGATCGTCTGTCACCTTACAATGGATGAAGAGATGAGAGAGCATTTTCAACGAGGAGCTAGCAAGGTATGTTAAGCTAGCTAGCTAGCTAATTAAGTACACAATGCATTAGCTAGACTTTAAAAAACATCAGGCCTTCACTACCTGCATCTACTTTGTATTTGTTCAAGGTAGGCTTTAGCCAGTGTTGTTGGAGTGACAGTACTATCGAAGACAAGTTTGAAGACAAGCAGCTATAGCTAATGCTAGCCTAAATGTTTCACTGACTATTTAGGTTTCGTGTGATTGTCTTCTAGTTTTGTGAGTGTTTACATTGTTTTTACTTCGCCTGTATGAAAAATGAATTTCATCTAATCTCTCAGCAGATGAGATTGTTCCTCCTGGCCATGGAGACGTAGGCAAATCATTCCACTACCCATTCCTGCAAGCTCAATTTTCATGCCATCCAGTGTCGTCACATCAAACAGATATTTTTTTAAATGTTTTTCTTTTTAAGGATGTGTTATTGACAGTTCATAATTGCATTGAAATGTACATTATTTTGGCTACAATTCAAATATGTATCTATTATTGTACAGTATGATAATTCGTTCTAGTAATAATTATTTAATGCAAACAATACCAGCAGTTGCTGTTTTAAAATAATATAGTGACAAGCTCTTTTGAAACAGTCAAACTGAGTGTTGGTGTTTTTCTGATGCCTCTCAATGGAATTTTCCAATGCTGTTTTCTCCTTTTTGATTTTTTTTTAGCCGAAGTCAACATTAAAAGCTCATAATTAGGGTTCTGATGAAGATAACTCAGTGATTTGGGACAGCTTGTAATTTTCAGAACTATAAAAATTGTTAATGTCTCCTTGCCAGGAGTGGGTGTAATCACTCTGAAATATTTGACCTGGGATAAGGTTATTGGGGTCCACGCATGTTCCCGGGTGGTCTTTTTGAACTAGCCTTTGATGTATGACATGTTCTATGTAAAGCTAGCAGTTGGATATTAAATATTAATCATCTAAGAGCGAAGTTATTCGGCAAATCTTTATATCCACGCCTTACATACATGGTGACAGCGTCTGGGGAACATAACTTTTCAGTTTCTGTTAGGAATTACGGACTTTATGTGCCGTTTTGTATGACGGCACTACCGACCACAGCATTGAACAAGTTAGCTAGCTACAGTTGAAGTCGTAAGTTTACATACACCTTAGCCAAATACATTTAAAAACTCCATTTTTCACAATTCCTGACATTTAATCCTAGTAAATATTCCCTGTCTTAGGTCAGTTAGGATCACCACTTTATTTTAAGAATGTGAAATGTCAGAATAATAGTAGAGAGATTGATTTATTTCAGCTTTTATTTCTTTCATCACATTCCCAGTGGGTCAGAAGTTTACATACACTCAATTAGTATTTGGTAGCATTGCCTTTAAATTGTTTAACTTGGGTCAAACATTTTGGGTAGCCTTCCACAAGCTTCCCACAATAAGTTGGGTGAATTTTGGCCCATTCCTCCTTACACAGCTGGTGTAACTGAGTCAGGTTTTTAGGCCTCCTTGCACGCACACGCTTTTTCAGTTCTGCCCACAAATATTATATAGGATTGAGGTCAGGGCTTGTGATGGCCACTCCAATACCTTGACTTTGTTGTCCTAAAGCCATTTTGCCACAACTTTGGAAGTATGCTTGGGGTCATTGTCCATTTGGAAGACCCATTTGTGACCAAGCTTTAACTTAACATCCTGACTGATGTCTTGAGATGTTGATTCAATATATCCACATAATTTTCCTCCCTCATGATGCCATCTATTTTGTGAAGCGCACCAGTCCCTCCTGCAGCAAAGCACCCCCACAACATGATGCTGCCACCCCCGTGCTTCACGGTTGGGATGGTGTTCTTCGGCTTGCAAGCCTCCCCCTTTTTCCTCCAAACATAATGGTCATTATGGCCAAACAGTTCTATTTTTGTTTCATCAGACCAGAGGACATTCTCCCAAAAGTACCATCTTTGTCCCGATGTGCAGTTGCAAACCGTAGTCTGGCTTTTTTATGGCGGTTTTGGAGCAGTGGCTTCTTCCTTGCTGAGCGGCCTTTCAGGTTATGTCGATATAGGACTCGTTTTACTGTGGATATAGATACTTTTGTACCTGTTGCCTCCAGCATCTTCACAAGGTCCTTTGCTGGATTGATTTGCACTTTTCGCACCAAAGTACGTTCATCTCTAGGAGACAGAATGTGTCTCCTTCCTGAGTGGTTATGACAGCTGCATGGTCCCATGGTGGTTATACGTGCGTACTATTGTTTGTACAGATGAACGTGGTACTTTCAGGTGTTTGGAAATTGCTCCCAAGGATGAACCAGACTTGTGGAGGTCTACAATTTTTTTCTGAGTTCTTGGGTGATTTCTTTTGATTTTCCCATGATGTCAAGCAAAGAGGCACTGAGTTTGCAGGTAGGCCTTGAAATACATCCACAAGTACACCTCAAATTGACTGAAATGTTGTCAATTAGCCTATCAGAAGCTTCTAAAGCCATGACATAATTTTCTGGAATTTGTTGTTTAAAGGGACAGTCAACTTAGTGTATGTGAACTTCTGACCCACTGGAATTGTAATACAGTAAATTATAAGTGTAATAATCTGTCTGTAAACAATTGTTGGAAAAATTACTTTTCCAAAACTATAGTTTGTTAATAAGACATTTGTGGAGTGGTTGAAAAATGAGTTTTAATGACTCCAACCTAAGTGTATGTAAACTTCCGACTTCAACTGTACCATACGAACTGTAAATGAGCCTCTGTATTTTCAGTACGGTTGATATATCCAGTGGTTACTGGCAGGTTCCCATGGCTCCTACAGACAGAGAAAAGACGTTGTTTAACACAAGAAGCGGCCTCTAGTATAAATTCATGCCGGTTGTCACTGTAACCGCTGCCTCGTTTACCTGGATGAAGTCATCGTGTTCAGCAGGAACTTTGAAAAACACCATCTGCACCTGAACAAAGTTTTCCAGAGATTCAGGTCAGCAGGTTTGAAGCTGAAGCCATCGAATTGCACCTTTGTTCAGAGCAAAGTGACATTTCTAGGACATGTTGTGTCTATACAGGACTTGAGACCAGATCCCAGAAATGTGGAGCATGTGAAAAATTGGCCTGTCCCATCCTCTCCCACAAAAGTCAGAGCATTCATGGGTCTGTCAACATACTACAGGAAAGTTCTATATAAGAAACTTTGCCCAAACCGCAGCCCACACACAAGGACGTTCCTTTTGAGTGGTCAAGGGAAGCAGATTTCAAATACTTGAGACAGACCCTCTCAGAGCCACCGTACAGTAATTATTTTCCGAGCTCTTCCTCATTCACTGTCATGCATTCAAGCTGGCAGTTGGTGCTGTTCTCAGTCAAGTGCAGAATGGCAGAGAAACAGTGATCACCTATGCTATTCACATGTTCAACCCGTCTGAGTCAAACTGGTCCACATATGACAAGGAACTCATCCGATATTTCAGACATTATCTAGGCTGCAATCCGTTCAAGGTTGTAACTGATCACAAACCACTCATGGCACTCAGGAAGATCCCACTGGACAATGACCCCACAGGCCGGAGATATTTACAACTACATGGTCGAACACAGGGAAGGAAGAAAATATATCAATGCTGACTCGTTGACCCATTGCCCAGCTCAAGCAAAGGAAGATGACCCCTCTGCGGGGCTAACACTCCGCCTCTGCTACAAAAGCATCGACCAAATCAGACACAGGAAAAGCCCAGTCAGGTTCTGCAGCTGTGCAATATTCTCCTGTCAAGCTTGACCAAATGCCACCACACTTACCTGATTCAGTTACTGGAGAGCAACCATCCCCACCTGAGGATGACCTACCACACTCAGATAGCCTCCAAGCTGCCCAACGCGCTGACCCAGTACTACAGGAAGTGTTCCACTGGCTCGAATTGGATCAGATGAGGCCAATGGGGAGACCACCTCAAAACTCCCCTGCAGCACTTTGGAAATTGTGGTATGAATACCCCAAGCTTCTCATCCACAACAGTCTCTTGTGTAGAGAAGTCCTCCTTCCTCCAGGTGATACGCTGGCATACCAGGTTATCATTCCAGATGCACTAATCCTTGAATCCCTAGCCCACCTACACGGCCCCCCCTGTGTGGGTATATGGGCCCAGCGACAACACTTGAGCGGGCTAGGAAGCTCTGTTACTGGCTATTCATGAACAAAGATATTGGCCACTTTTGTAAGTGTTGCCTCTCATGTCAATCTAGCCACTCCCCAATGCCTAACTCGAAAGCTCCCCTCCAGCAAAAAACTGGCTTAACGCCCAATTCAGAAGGTGACAACAGATGTTGCATAGTTGAACCCCACTCCTGGTGGAAAAATATACATTTTGGTCCTAATGAACTATTTCACAAAATATGACAATCTCTATGCTACCCTAGACCAAACAGCACTGACTGCGGCTAAATATCCACAAGGGAACTGTTTTCAAATCATTTTAAGTTGGTGATCTGGTTTTCATGACAGATCCATCCAAGCTGCACTGTAAACTAGCATCACGTTAGAAGGGCCCCTGCAAAATCCTACATCAGTTTGACACAGATGGACAGCCTGGTGTCACATACAGGGTACTGGACTTGAAAACTGGACTTGAAATCACCTCAAACTACCCCAAAAGTTATCCATCATTCTATGATGACGTTGCAAAGAATCCTCCACCCAATAGGCAGCCACAAGTGTCAGCAGGGTTTTGTACCTTCAGCCCCCCCCCCTCCACTGCCCTCTCAGGGGCATTTTGATTCAGTCACCCATTATCTCATGAAAATGGTTAGAGACAGGCAGCCCCACTGTCAGCTACTCCTGTGAGAGCACTCCGACAGGGTCCCCCCCCCCCCGGGCATATACAGAAGCCACATCAGCTGAAGGACTATGATTGCTAGATATATTTTTGAAAAAAAGGAGAGAAAAATTGAAAGATAAGAAAATGAGTGACAAAAAAAACTAAAATCTCCCTGTCTGGTAAAAAATATATAGTGCTTGTACTCTCTTGGACTATCACAGGAGTAGCTGACAGTGATCCGTCCTGTCTCAAACCATGTCCATGAGATAGTGGGCAACGGAATGACTAGAATATGCAAACACAGAACACTTTCAGATCAATCATATAAACAGATTAGAGATTTACTTTCCCAAATCTCCTATCCCTTATTATTTTTATAATTTCTAGTTCTGTTTATCTGAAAGAGTTCTGTGTTTACATATTGTAGTCACAGTCTAGTAAGAATGTGGAGTACTGTCATGTTTTATCCCCTAACAACTAACATGTTCTTCTCATGCTTTACGGTTCTTTTACTTCTAAAATAATGTCATTTTCTTTATTTTTTTTAATTTTTACAGGGATGTATGTAGAAAGTGATGTATTGTTAATATCTCCTCACCAGGAGTGGGCGTAATCACTCGATGGAATACTTTACCTGGGAAAAGGTTATTGAGGTTCATGCATGTTCCCAGGTGGTATTTAAACGTTTTTATTACATTCTTCTTCTATTTTACGCCATTTTTCTCCCCAATTTTCGATCTCGTCTCATCGCTGCAACTCCCCAACAGGCTCGGGAGAGGCGACGGTGGAGTCAGGCGTCCTCTGAAACGTGACCCGCCTAACCGCGCTCCTTAACACCCTCCAGTTTAACCCGGGAAGCCAGCCACACCGATGTGTCAGAGGAAACACCGTTCAACTGGCCTTTGACGCATGACATGTTCTATGTGATTATTAATAATCTAAGCGATTTGGCTCATCTTTATATCTACGCCTTACAATCCCAAACCCTCACCATCCTAAACTTGACATTTTGTGACCCGTTTCAGGAAACTAGGCATATGTCGCGGGTCACGACTTCACATGAGAGCCATTTGAATATAATCCTTTTTTTATCATAATGCATTTTTTGGCTGAAATGCCTTCTGGAACATGTGAACTGTAATGTGTCTTAATAACAAACCTGTATGCCATCTGTAAATACAAACAACATTGTTAACCTGTTAATTCATAAGCCTTGTGACTGTGATATGTAGGCCTAAAGGCCGAGACAATAAGAAGTCAGTGGCAGAATAAATTCAACCACACCTTTGTTTCATCACAAAACCGAATAGCAACCTCTGTCTGTTTCCAAAGCAACCTCTGTCTGTCCACAAAGCATATTGCATGTAACAGAGCTAGCCACTGGAGGAAAACAACACTACAAGATGCAACAATGCAATTTATTTCTGTCAATGACGTATTCTCTCAATGCGATTTGATCGCCAAAATCCAAGCTGGCTTCCCTCTACTCTTTTTTTTCTTCTTTTTTTTTGGTGTGCCAGGACCATTCACAGTTGTGTTCTCTGTTTACCTCAATGCTAATTTTATCAAGGGAGGCCAAAAGCTCGCTGGCTTCCCTTGCAATCAATATTACGGGTGGCAACAATGTCAGACTCGTTTGGACCAGACAGGATCAGATTGATGGCCTACGCACACTGAGACAGGGGTGCTGTTTTGCTCACTGGGATGCATTATCCTATGAGATTCATTCAGCGTCTAGCGAATTGATGGAAAATGATGAAAAAAAACTGAGACGAAAGATAAAATACATTTTTTTTTAATAAAATCAGTTCTTGGTCAATTTTTGGGGGAAGCCTGGCTTCCCTTGACATCCATGAATACACACCACTGGCAGCAACATTGCTCTGTGATATTGCCACAGAAATTGCCAATGTATCGTGGCCTTTTATGACAATGAGTTTATTTATAATTTTTTTCTCAGCATCATTTCATTCTTAGCATCATTATGCATGACTATGCACACCAGATAACTAATTGTAGTCTGTTGCAGAGAAACCCACATACAGAAATATGGCCTTGTCAATAAATGGAATATACAGTGCCTTCAGTGAGTATTCACACCCCTTGACTTATTCCACATTTTGTTGAGATATAGCCTGAATTCAATATGGATTAAATATATTTTTAATCACCCCTTTACACACAATAGCCCATAATGAGAGTTATTTTTTTGTTGTTGAAATTTTAGCAAACTTATTGAAAATGAAATATAGAAATATCTCATTTACAAAAGTTTTCAGACCCCTGAGTCAGTACATGTTAGAATCACCTTTGGCAATGATTACAGCTGTGAGTCTTTCTGGGTACGTCTCTAAGAGCTTTGCACACCTGGATTGTACAATATTTACACATTATTCCTTTTAAAATTATTTATGCTCTGTCAGGTTGGTTGTTGATCCTTGCTAGACAAACATTTTCAAGTCTTGCGATAGATGTTCAAGCTGATTTAAGTCAAAACTGTAACTAGGCCACTGGGGAACATTCAATGTCGCCTTGGTAAGCAACTCCAGTGTATATTTGTGTTTTAGGTTATTGTCCTGCTGAAAGGTGAATTTGTCTCCCAATGTCTGTTGGAAAGGCAAAGTTGCTTTTTATCCCCAAAAAATCCCTTGCAAATGTGTGTGTGTGTGTATGTGTGTGTGTGTGTGTGTGTGTGTGTGTGTGTGTGTGTGTGTGTGTGTGTGTGTGTGTGTGTGTGTGTGTGTGTGATAATCTACAGTATGTCTGGTGTCTTTCAGAGAGTTAATCAGAGTTACTCATTGCCATGCAGGCAGAGGCCAGTGGTAGAGGAGGAGTTGAACTGTGCGTTAGCTCTTTGATGTGAGGAGGAGTTAAGTGTAGAAGACTACAGTCAGTCAAAGTTCTGTCTCTGTGTGAAAGCCTTTTTCCCATTAGGATCTGGATGAGTCAGAGAAGCCTAGAGTACATTCAAAGTTCTGGTTGTGAAAACCTTTCGTTAGTTTGAGAATAAATGTGCCCGACCACCTTGATTCAGTCTTCTGTAGCAAAATTTGAAATTGTGTTTTTTTTTTACATTGGATAAAAGCAGAGACACAGACCTACAAAGTGGTATATCATACACTGCATTTGAGGAACAATGGGAAAGTAATTATGCTTTGAAAGTTGATACATTTTCTCACTGTTGAGAAAATGGTCTTTGAATGTTTTGGTACCTACTGGAAAGCTCTTCTTTGTCTAAAACCATTCAGCATCATTCACACCCTCTTAAGCTTTAGCTCCACCAATCTCTTTAAGGGTTGATCCACGTGTTCTGTCCTAACAGCAGCAGTCAAGCACCCAAGCTAACTGGCTAACAGTTGTCGCAGTGACATTCTATTAAAATGGACACTTGCACAGTGGAGTCTTTTGTTAAGACATGTAGCTACCTAGCTAGCTAGCTAGCTAAACAATGAACCATAATCCCAACTCATGATGTTACTACCCTGCATGAATCTGCAGGTAGCTAACCAACCAGGTTCAATGTTAGCTAGCTAACGTTAGGCTATAACTAGCCAAGAAAATGGCTCTGAGATATGAATAATAAGATCATACACGTAACAATAGCTAGAGAGCCAGCCAGCTAACATTAGCTACCTAGCTAACAGTGCACTTTAACTGGACATGAAAAAAACTTTGTCAAAATTAGAAACGTGTAATATCTGAAAATGTAGCTAGCTAGACTATCCGTATACATCATGGTTGGATGCTTCTCCCTGTCACGGATGCCATGGTTGCACTTAGTTTGAAGATGTAATCCAGAGACAGGTGTTTTCTCCATCTCCTTAGCTGTCATACTCTAATTCCACTGATTTCAAAACTTGGTCCTCCAGAAAGTGGAGAGCAACACTTACGCAGTTCTACTAAGCAATATATATTTTTTTAAAGCAGCATTAGACAGGATTATATTATATGATATGGTTTGGAAAGGTATTTCCGCCTAGTCACGTACAGCTGATGTGTTGTGCATTGAAGTCCACAAGCAAAGGGAAAACGTGAGATGAGGAGAGCGCATAAATGCGAGAAGGAAAAAAACATGGCTGCTATGAAAGTGAACAGGTGATCAGGGGTGTATTCATTCCACAGATTCTGTTGAAAAATGTTTCTTAAATGGAAGCAAACAGAACAAAAAGGGGACATACCTGAATTTGTCCAATATAAACTCTTGTTTGAAACTGTTGGACTAATGATTACACCCTAGATCAGCAAGATGCAAGCAAGAGTGTGCAAGGTGGTATTGAATGTGTCACTGTCTGTCCATGTCATTTCAATTTTCACTCGATCTGTGTGCACCTACGTTGTAAACGTTCATTCATAGGCTAGGTTGTAGCGACCTCGTGATGGGTATAGGGAAATTTTGAGAATCATGTAGTAGCCTATACCTATCACTGTTAAATTGAACTGGGTGAATGGAATATGAATGATAGTCATCCAATATACTGTAATAGAAATAAGGTCATGCTCATGAAAAAAAAAATTGTCCTCCCTCATCTTAAAACGGCACCGACCAAAACTGAGTGTACAAAACATTAAGGACACCTGCTCTTTCCATGACATAGGTCAATCCAGGTGAAAGCTATGATCCCTTATTGATGTCACTTCTTAAATCCACTTCAATCAGTGTAGATGAAGGGGAGGAGACAGGTTAAGGGATCTGCCCGTTTGTTTCAATACTTGCCTAAAATGACATACCCAAATCTAACTGCCTGTAGCTCAGGACCTGAAGCAAGGATATGCATATTCTTAATACCATTTGAAAGGAAACACTTTGAAGTTTGTGGAAATGTGAAATGAATGTAGGAGAATATAACACATTAGATCAGTGGTGTATGTGCAAAGCTTTAGACTGATCCAATGAACCATTGCATTTCTGTAAAAAAAAATGTGTATCAAGACTGCCCAAATGTGCCTAATTGGTTTGTTAATAACTTTTCAAAGTTCATAACTGTGCACTCTCCTCAAACAATAGCATGGTATTCTTTCACTGTTATAGCTACTGTAAATTGGACAGTGCAGTTAGATTAACAAGAATTTAAGCTTTCTGCCAATATCAGATATGTCTATGTCCTGAGAATTTTCTTGTTACTTACAACGTCATGCTAATTAACTCAACCGTCCCGTGGGTGGGACACCAATCTGTAGCGATCCTTAAGATTATAATTATTAAAGAAGGATTTTCAAGCCTTGAGACAATTGAGACATGGATTGTGTATGTACCATTCAGAGAGTGAATGGGCAACCCCCCCAAAAAAAGTGCCTTTGAACGAGGTATGGTAGTAGGTGTCAGGCGCACCGGTTTGTGTCAAGAACTGCAACGGTTCTGGGTCCACCACCCAAAGGACATCCACCCAACTTGACACAACTGGGAAGCATTGGAGTCAACATGGGTCAGCATTCCTTCGGAACAATTTCGACACCTTGTAGAGTTCACTTTGTAGAGCACATCGACACCCAGCGTAACAGTGTCTTTACGACAGAAGGCAACTTTCATTTGTGGCTTCACACATCAGCACATTTTCTCACTAGACAGCTGTCCACCCAGTTAGCTCCAGAACTGTCTGAGTCTGACATGGAAATAGACTGACTAAAACAGATCTTGTCAGTCTTGTCTATTGCACCTCTAACACCCCCCCCCCCCCCCCCCCACCCCCCTCGCTACATAAATATAACTTCCTGCCTGCCTGTTGTCATTCTGAGAAACCTTTCTCTTTGTCCTGGGGTGTGTTATGACATTTTGACCAGGCTGCTATTTTTCTCCTTTCTGTCACAAAAATCAATCTCTTTTCATCTTTTTCCTTCCCCCTTCCTCCCTCGACTCTGGAGTGGAAATGTGTTGTAGGTTGGAACATGGAGCGAGGCAGAGCTTTGTGTTGGTGACCTACAGTATCTCAGAGCTTTGTGTTAGTGGAACACTGTGTTTTTGACCTGACTAGTCTCTGGGTTCCGGGCTGTTGTGGTTGGAACACAGTGTGTTTGTGACCTGACTAGTCTCTGGGTTCCGGGCTGTTGTGGTTGGAACACAGTGGAGCCATACTTGCGAACATTAGAAAAAGTTTCAGTTTAACCTGGACCTCCATCTCATAATGCGCATCAGCCAATTACAATCGTTGACGTAGTTGCAGGTGATCAAACGCTCACTATATGTTAGGTGTTCCAATCAGATAACCTGGCAAACTTAGCCCTGTGCTAACCTGCACAGCTGGCTGTGATTATATCCGGTTCAAATTCCATATCGGCCAATTAAAATGCCATAATTGGATGTGATCCAACACTTGTTAATGAAAGCATACTTTCAGAAGTCCAACGGCAAGTTCTGATAATCAAAGCAACTTGATCACATGCGTATGACTGACTGGTATTATAGCTCACAGAGTAGAGCACCCACCTCCTCATAATTGTGGCAAGAGTGAGTTTTTCCCCCTTTGAAATGTAGAATAAAATGTATTGTTTTAGTGTGCTGAGAAGGTAAGTGCAGCCAACAGTTTGAATATGAAGATTAAGAATGAATTTAATAAGGAGCTTACATCTTTCTTCAGCCTTACAGACAAACACACTGCTGTGGCCTAATAGTCATATTGCATAGGCTATACTACACGGATGTGTATACCTAAATGTAGCCCTACAACTTTTTACATGCATTTTTAGAATAATTTACTTTGTCACATATGCGTGAGGACCAATAGTGGTCGTTTTTTCCTCAAATAAAAACCTTTGCCCTGAGGGGAGACGAAATCGGCGACATCATATCTCGATGTCTCTGGGCTTAACGCCTTAGTGGCTCACACCACCAATTAGTGATAGCAGTAAGGGGTAAATTACAGCCATTTGACATGGCCACGAGCATCTTCGACTTTTTTTAAAATGCTGTACGAATATAAAATTACATGTTGTATTAATCACCCTACATCTTTATTGCTGTGAAAGCACATGAATGTGTGTGAAACGGAAATACGGGTGAATTTGTCATATAGGTGAAAAGGTGCCTTTTGAATTTACTATCTAGTATCCTAGTCAAGAATGAATCATACAATATTATTGGGACACTACACTTTACAGACCTAGAGTTTTGAGTTTTAAAATATCCCTCTGGAGGCAAAATCTACCTATATTTTAAGAAATTGCCATTGGTTGGTGGATTTAAAGTCAAAGATGTTTGATAGGCTGATTGCGGAATTTGTTACAGGAAGTAATCACTGTCAGCTGGTGAGGTTACCATAGGGTTAACGTGTGCTAGGTTATCTGATGGGAAAAGCTACAATGTAGCGATCTATCATGTGCAACTACACCAACGATTGTAATTGGCTGATGTGCATTTTGAGACGGAGGTCCAGGTTAAACAAACGTTCTCTAATGATCGCAAGTATGGGCCCCACAGTGTTTGTGACCTGAGATCTCTGGGTTCTGTTCTGGGCTTTAGACTGCAGCTGTTTCTATCGGAGACTGACCTGAGGACAGTAGAACCTGTGTATGACAAGGAGTTTAGGGACTGACAGTTGTGGAGATGATACAAGCTTCTTCCTAGCCTGTTCTCATATCTGTTTTCCAATTCCAATCACATCTTGGACCAGGTTAGCATCTTCCATACAGTCCTGCCAAATGCGGATGGATCTGAACAGCTGTGTTTGAGATTATTACCACGCCTGTCTGCTGGCTTTCTTGCTTAACATATTCTCTACACTCTAAATTTAAATATTGAATATTCACACACTTCATAAACGTCTACGGTCAATGCATCCATCTATCCCTCCATAGTGTAAAGAGTACAGTAAGTGTACAGCAGCCAAGGACACACCCTTTTGAAGGTGAGTGGGAGTTACTTTAGCTACATTATGTCTAGTCTCCAGGATTTAATACCTCATGTGCTGCTGTCCAATCTGCCCCAGATCAGTGACGAACCATCAGATATAGGATGTGCCCGAAAAGGCACCCTATTCCCTATATAGTGCACTGCTCTACAGTAGAAAGTAGTGCACTGTAAAAGGAATAGGAACTCAATCAGATACCAGTGGCTGGTTTCATATGGCACCATGCATACACATGTATGCTAATTTAAAGTGGAGACTAAAGTGGAGATTTATATGTACATAAATTGAGTACAGTATAGTGGAGATGTTACTGTGTGATGGTACCAACCCAGAAGTCTCTCTCTCTTTGTCTCCCTCTCCGTACCTCCTTCCACTCTCTCTTCATCTCCCTCCTTTCATCTCTTAGTTGTAAAGTAACTCAAATAGATGAGTTTCTCAGTTTCAGGACCAGTTCACCCCATATTACAGTGTGAAACCCCGAGGTCTCCAAATACTGTAGTAACATTAGTAACAGATTACAGAATGCAGCACTTCCCATTTGTCTCTGTTGCACTGTACCACTAGCTATGTTATTTCCTGTTTTTTATTTACCCAAGTTTCTATTTGTTTTGTCATTTTTACAGGTACAATATCCATTTCAATAAATATATTCAGTTCATATAAAAAGTACCCATGTGCTACACTGTACTGCGTTCTCAAGAGGAGCGGTCAATCAACAAAAACACAGAAAGTGCAGCATGATGTAATCATGTAATGGGGTTTTCCTCTCACTACTTTGATCTACAGTATTTGAACTCACCCTGTCTGAGCCCTGATCTCTAACCGTCCATCACAACTTGCTTAGCCTAGTCACCTGGGACTTGACCCTAAATAACCCAACCATTCATCAACCAGTTTGACCAATTAAGACTATTTAATTGTACTTACAGTGCCTTCAGAAAGTAGTCAGACCCCTTGACTTTTTCCACATTTTGTTAAGTAATAGCCTTATTCTAAAATGGATTAAATATCATTTTAATTCTACACACAATACCCCATAACGATAAACCGAAAACAGGTTTTTATCAATTTTAGCAAATATCTATAAATCACTCTGACAGAGCTCTAGAGTTCCTCTGTGGAGATGGTTGTCCTTCTGAAAGGTTCTCCCATCTCTGCAACACTCCACTAATCAGGCCTTTATGGTAGAGTGGCCAGACTGAAGCCACTCCTCAGTAAAAGGCACATGACAGCCTGCTTGGAGTTTGCCAAAAGACACCTAAAGACTCTCAGACCATGAGAAACAAGATTCTCTGGTCTGATGAAACCAATATTGAACTCTTTGGCCTGAATGCCAAGCGTCACGTCTGGAGGAAACCTGGCACCATCCCTACAGTGAAGCATGGTGGTGGCAGCATCATGCTGTGGGGATGTTTTTCAGCGGCAGGGACTGGGAGACTAGTCAGAATCGAGGCAAAGTTGAACGGAGCAAAGTACAGAAAGATCCTTGATAAAGAGCGCTCAGGACCTCACACTGGGGCAAAGGTTCACCTTCCAACAGGACATTGACCCTAAGCACACAGCTAAGACAACGCAGGAGTGGCTTCGGGACAAGTCTCTGAATGTCCTTGAGTGGCCCCGCCAGAGCCCGGACTTGAACCCGATCGAACATCTCTGGTAAGACCTGAACATAGCTGTGCAGCAACGTTCCCCAGCCAAGAGTGTGCAAAGCTGTCATCAAGGCAAAGAGTGGCTACTTTGACGAATCTCAAATATAACATATATTTTAATCTGTTTAACACTTTTTTGGTTACTACACGATTCCATAAGTGTTATTTCATAGTGTTGATGTCTTCACTATTATTCTACAATGTAGAAAATAATAAAATAAAGAAAAACCTTGAATGAGTAGGTGTGTCCAAACTTTGACTGGTACTGAATGTGATGTAAAAAAAAAATACACAGGAGGCTATCCAACCTTTACTCACAACAATTAACCCTTGCTTTCACAAAAGCTGTCTTCTGCAAAAATACATTCCTGTATGTAAATATTATAGGATGTTCTAAAATCAACATTCTAAATTCCATCCCACATGTACCACCCATTATGATAACCAGACATTTTCAACAGGGCCGGTAGTTTACTGCCTTTGGTGGTCTATGACAGTATGTATTAGCACTGAATGGTTATGATTACTGTTTGGTTTGTGTGTGTGTGTGGTTATGATGACCGTGTGGTGGCAGGGGAGAGAATGTACTGTTACAATATAGATTAGAACCCTGCCAGTAATACAACCTGAATGTATTTTATTCACTGCCATTTTATTCACAGCCTTACCAAAAGCCATTAAGATAGATTTGTAATGCCTTGAAATATGAAATGGTTGGATGTGGACGTACTTGAGAAGTGTGACAGATTGATGTATGATGTCTGTATAGTTTTGGAAGGCCAGGTTGATGCAATGTGTCATTTGGTGTCACAGACATGGAGAAATTCTATTCAAAGATGAATTGTTTTGCACCATAAATGGCAATTGACAACTACACCCCCATAGGAGAGGTCAAGGGTCATGAGAGCCCCATCATTGCCATCTACACCAACTCAAGACACATCTTCACCACTTCCAGGTGTGACAATATTATACCACAGACACACGCACACTAGTGATAGGCGGGTTGACCCACAACCGCAGTCCCCGTGGTTATATCTGTGGGGCAGGTGGGTTTAGGGTCATGAAATATTGTGTGGATGAAGGGCGGGTGGTTGGCGGGTGGGTTAAATAAAGAGAAAACAATGCATTAAAAATCCATAAATGTATAATTCTTGTGCAATTGATCTATAGGCTACATTGAGGTTTTTGTTTCAAAATTTGTACCTGCAAATAGTGTGTAAGCCTAAACTTCAGGGCCTAACTGTACGTGTGGCGAATACACACCAATCTGCAGGCTTTTGGGAACTTGGGCAGAAAAAGTCCTTGATGATCTAGTGAGGCAAAAAGGACAATGTCGGAGTTGAATTCAATAAGAGAGGGCTATGAAATGGACAGTTGAAAATAAAAGTGAAGCGAGGGCCAGAACAGTAATGTTTGGGAAAGATTACGTGAAGTGGTGAGCAAGAGTTAATTTAGTCTTCTATGGCAGTAATGACAGAAGAGAAGCTGCATGTACCTAATTATAGACAAGTCCACTAGCAAATTGAATACCAAAATGTCAGAAATTAAAACACCTAAATTAGGCTTCAAAAAATGAATCCTGCACCCCGTGTCAGAAACTCGTTCTGACGTCTCTGACTGCAGCCTTCAGAGCATTTTCAATCAACTCATTTGTGGGTTTAAGTCGGGTGCGGGCCTCAGACATTCATTTTATCACATATAGTCTGGTGGTTGCGGATGGGTTATTAGCAATTGCGGGGCGGGTGAACAAACAGCTGACCCGCGCATCACTAACACACACGTTTTCCCATATCCTCATCTTCCTGGAACACTCTCTGAAAGCCAATGGAATCAAACCGCTCAAAAGAGATGAGTCACCTCAGCAGTACAATACAATGGGACAAGGAAAGGCGCCACTGCATCTGAATCAAATTACAGCGTTTAGCTGAATGATCGAGCCAAAATTACACATCCTCAAGCATAATGAGACCCAATTGCACCCCCTCCATAACTCTCTCTTTGTTAAACATAGGTGTTAAGAAGCACTCAGCCAAATGGATTAAGTCTTGATTTAGTCAGTGGACTCACTCCATTTGGCTGAGTGCTTCTTAACACCTACGTTTAACAAAAAGAGAGTTATGGAGAGGTAGAGGGGCCGCCCACCCACACTTGAAAGAGTGTGTTTTTAAGGGTGACGATATCCCACTAGGCACAGACATCAATTCAACATATATTCCACGTTGGTTTAACGTAAATTCAATGAAATGGTGTGGAAACAACATTGTTTCAACCAGTGTGTGCCCAGTGGGGTGCAATTTGGTCTTATTCTGCTTGATGTTGCGCAATTTTGACTCAATCATTCAGCTAAATGCTGTTATTTGATTTAGTCAGTGGACTCACTCCATAGTGAGGTAAATCCACCTTGAATTTACCCGGCTTATCTCCATCACTGCTGACACTCACGATGTACCGGCAGGTCGGTAGGAAATAGAGGCTGCAGGCTTCACATTCATGCTCAGCACAGCAGCTGGTTTCAGTTCATGTTCAAGTTTTATTAGTCGTATGTACAGGATATGCATGGTATACTTGCATGGTATACTATGCTTTCTTGTAGATTCCTTTGTCGACAATGCAACAACAATACAAAATAATACAAAATAAGAATACAAACAAAGTAAAATGGCAGTAGAATAGAATAAACATTTTAGCATAAGTATAATACAGGAAGGCACAATTTATGGTTCAATATTTACACATGTATTGGGGAAGGGGGGGGTGAGAGGCAAGTGTATACATTGAGCAGTATAATAGGAGTCTGGCAGCAGCAGTTGTGATGTGTGTGTGTGTAGAATGAATGTATATGTGTGTGTGTGTGTATGTCTGTGTGGGTGTGTGCATGAATGAGTGCATATGTGTTAAGGTATGGACAATCAAAGCAGGTGGTCAGTCCAGTACAAGTGTTCAGCAGTCTGATGGCTTGTAGATACCAACAGGCTCAGCGACAGTTTCTATCAGAACTCATGCTCTGATACCATCTGCCCAACAGTAAGGGAGATAACAGCTTGTGGCTAGGGTGTGTGGGGTCCTTGATACAGCCTTCCTCAGGCACTGTTTCGAGTAGATGTCCTGGATGGGTGGGAGCACATGATGTACTGGGCCATCTTTACCACAAGCTGGAGGGCCTTGCGGTTCGAGGACTGAGTAATTCCCGTACAAGGCCATGATGCAACCGATCAGGACGCTCTCGACGGTGCAGCGGTAGTATTTGTTTTTTGCAGATAAAAGAGTCGTAACCCCGTCCTTTTGGTTATTACTGCACTAGCTACAAACAACGGAAAAGTACAATAACACTCACCCACTCGCTCGACTGCCAAAACCAAACGAACACGAGAAGGAGATGCAGTTTTACACATGAATTTATATGGCTTCTTCTTTGTGGACGTACAGTTGAAGTCGGAACTTTACATACACTTAGGTTGGAGTCATTAAAACTCGTTTTTCAACCCCTCCACATATTTCTTGTTAACAAACTAGTTTTGGCAAGTCGGTTAGGACATCTACTTTGTGCATGGCACAAGTAATTTTTCCAACAATTGTTGACTCACAGAATATTTCACTTAATTCACTGTATCACAATTCCAGTGGGTCAAGTTGAATGTGCCTTTAAACAGCTTGGAAAATTCCAGAAAATGACATCATGGCTCTAGAATCTTCTGATAGGCTTATTGACATTATTTGAGTCAATTGGAGGTGTACCTGTGGATGTATTTCAAGGCCTACCTTCAAACTCTGTGCCTCTTTCTTTACTTCATGGGAAAATCAAAAGAAATCAGCCAAGACCTCAGAAAAAAAATTGTAGACCTCCACAAGTCTGGTTCATCCTTGGGAGCAATTTCCAAACGCCTGAAGGTACCACATTCATCTGTACAAACAATAGTACGCAAGTATAAACACCATGGGACCACGCAGGCGTCATTCCGTGCAGGAAGGAGACGTGTTCTGTCTCCTGGAGATGAATGTACTTTGGTGCGAAAAGTGCAAATCAATCCCAGAACAACAGCAAAGAACCTTGTGAAGATGCTGGAGGAAACAGGTACAAAAGTATCTAAATCCACAGTAAAACGAGTCCTATATCGACATAACCTGAAAGGCTGCTCAGCAAGCAAGAAGCCACGGCTCCAAAACCGCCACAAAAAAGCCAGACTACGGTTTGCAACTGCACATGGGCACAAAGATGGTACTTTTTGGAGAAATGTCCTCTGATCTGATGAAACAAAAATAGAACTGTTTGGCCATAATGACCATTGTTATGTTTGGAGGAAAAAGGGGGATGCTTGCAAGCCGAAGAACACCATCCCAACCGTGAAGGACAGCGGTGGCAGCATCATATTGTGGGAGTGCTTTGCTGCAGGAGGGACTAGTGCACTTCACAAAATAGATGGCATCATGAGGTAGGACAATTATGGGGATATATTGAAGCAACATCTCAAGACATCAGTCAGGAAGTTAAAGCTTGGTCGCAAATGGGTCTTCCAAATGGACAATGATCCCAAGCATACTTCCAAAGTTGTGAAAAAATGGCTTTAGGACAACAAAGTCAAGGTATTGGAGTGGCCATCACATAGCCCTGACCTCAATCCTATAGAAAATGTGTGGGCAGAACTGAAAAAGTATGTGTGAGCAAGGAGACCTACAAACCTGACTCAGTTACACCAGCTCTGTCAGGAGGAATGGGCCAAAATTCACCCAACTTCTTGTGGGAAGCTTGTGGAAGGCTTCCCGAAACGTTTGACCCAAGTTAAACAATTTAAAGGCAATGCTACCAAATACTAATTGAGTGTATGTAAACTTGTGATGAAAGAAATAAAAATGTGATGAAAGAAATAAAAGATGAAATAAATAATTCTCTCAACTATTATTCTGACATTTCACATTCTTAAAATAAAGTAGTGATCCTAACTGACCTAAGACAGGGAATTTTTACTATAACTAAATCTCAGGAATTGTGAAAAACTGAGTTTAAATGTATTTGGCTAAGGTCTATGTAAACTTCCGACTTCAACTGTATATAGTAGCTCCCCAGCGCCAACACTTGGTTTGGAATGTAATTACATTCTAGCATGGCTAGTAGCTAACGTTAGCCAGCTGGAACCAGCTAGGTAGCACCGGTTCTCCATATGACGTTGAGAGATAGTGCACTGTAGGTAGTTCCGAAGACATCCGGAAATAAGTTAATAAATATGTAAAAACTGTCAAATATAACTATGTTTGTAGTTATAGGTAATCACATTGTGACTACAACTAAGTTACTAAGTCTTTCACCAAACTGTGTTGTTACTTTAGTGCGTAAAAGCTCTCGCTTCCTACCCTTTAAAATAGGAAATCTGAGGAAAACGCTTCCGAAATTCTATCAACATCTCCTGTGCTATTTGCGCATCAAGCACTCTTCACAATTGCTCCTTTCCCTTCCAGGATGGCTACTAGGCCCTCCCCCACCCACCCTTCAGCAAATCAGATCAGATCCCCCCCCCCCTCTCTTATAGGCAGAAACTTAAAATTGAAGTACTTGTGGTAAGGACTGTTCAGTTCAACGTTGGCCTAACCAATCAGAAATCTATGCTTCAAGATTGTTTTGTTCACGTGGACTGGGAAAAGTTTTGGGTTGCCTCAGAATAGTATTGGCCTATACACTGACTCAGTGACTGAGTTCATCAGGAAGTGCATAGATGATTTTGTTCCCACTGTGGCGATTGGAACTTATCCAAACCTAAAACTGTGGACAGATGGCAGCATTCGCACAAAACTTAAAGCGCGAAGCACCGTATTTAACCACAACAAGGTGACTGGGAACATGGATGTGTACAAACAGACCAGCTACAGTGCATTCTGAAAGTATTCAGACCCCTTGACTTCTTCCACATTTTGTTACGTTACAGCCTTATTCTAAAATGTTTTAAATTGGGGGGTTTTCTCATCAACCTACACACAATCCCCCATAATGACAAAGCAAAAACAGGTTTTAGATTTTTTCCAAACATATAAAAATAAACAAAATGAAGGAACTGATCGTGAACTTCAGGAGGCAGCAGAGAGAGCAAGCTCCCATCAACATGGCAGCAGCGGAGAGCGTGAAAAGCTTCAAGTTCCTCGGCATGCAAATCACCGACAACCTGAAATGGTCCATTCACACAGACAGTGTGGTGAAGAAGGCACCACAGCACCTCTTCAATCTCAGGGGGCAGAAGAAAAATCCCACAAACTTCTACAGAGGCTTTATTGAGAGCATCCTGTCGGAATGTATCACAGCCTAGTACGGCAATTGCACCGACCGCAACCGCAGGGCTCTCCAGAGGGTGGCGGTGGGGTCAGCCTAATGCATCACCGGGGGCACACTGCCTGTCCTCCAGGACATCTACAGCACCTGGTGTCACAGGAAGGCCAAGAAGGTAATCAAGGACCTCAGCCACCCGAGCCACGGTGCAGGTGCATTAAAGCTGAGACCGAGAGACTGAAAAACAGCTTCCATCTCAAGGCCATCAGACTGTTAATTGTCACCACTAGCCGGCCTCCGCCCAGTACACTGCCCTGAACCATAGTCACTGTTACTAGCCGGCTATCACCCAGTACTCTACCCTGCAACTTAGAGACTGCTGCTCCATGTGCTGTACATAGTTATTGAACACTAATCACTTTAATTATGTTTACTACTGGTTTGCCCAGTTCATATGTATATACTGTATTCTAGTCATCATATATAACTACTGCCGTACACACACTTTATATACATATTTATATTCCGGACTGTGATTTCTTGTTCTGATATTTCTTCATTTTTATTTTATGGATTTGTGTGTTTTGTTTTGTATTGTTAGATATATCACTGCACTGTTGGCGCTAGAAACATAAGTATTTTGTTGCACCTGCAATAACATCTGCAAAATATGTGTACTGGACACAACCAATAAAATGTCATTTGATTTTGACACTTAAGCGGACTCTCGAATCACTTAAAGACTCACATTCACACATACCGTGCACTGCGGGTGCATGGAAGTGCACGTATTCCTGCAACCTGCACTCTACAGTGGAGCATCATTCACCACCATCAACAACAAAATAATTAGCCAATACATGGTGACACAGTGCAACCAGCCAATCTATTAAAAGTGATTCATCCAGCTAGGTTCTGGAGAGCGGCTGGATGGAAAGTGGCACTGTAGCACAGTGATAATTACATAACAAACAAAAGGGCACATGCCTGTGTAGATGACCATTTTTTTCAATCCAAGTGTAACTTTCCTCAATTAAAGAATTGATCCCTCATTTTTTTTTTTTAAAAGCTGATGTGAAAGATTACAGCATTTGCGATACCGACATCTCAGCTGTAACTTCCTATCCTGTATTATTCAGCCACAGCCTACCTTAGTCGAATGCAGACAGCAGTCCCACCCGTCTCCCGTATCCATCAGCCTACATTGTCTACACGGAGTATACCAAAACATTAGGAACACCTTCCAAACATTGAATTGACTATGTGATGCTGATAGTGTGCTTGCTAATGATCTCAGTTGATTAATGGTTACCTTGAACTATCTGCACTGACGCTATGCACACTCACAAGACTATACACTGAGTGTACAAAACATTAAGGACACCTTCCTAATATTGAGTTGCACATACCCCATTCAAAAGGTACTTAAATATTTGGTCTTGCTCATTCACCCTCTGAATGCCACACATCCATGTCTCAATTGTCTCTAGGCTTAACAATCCTTATTTAACCTGTCTCCTCCCCTTCATCTACACTGATTTGAAGTGGATTTAACAAGTGACATCAATAAGGAATCATATCTTTCACCTGGATTCACCTGGCCAGTCATGGAAAGAGCAGGTGTTCTTAATGTTTTGTATACTCATTGTACATCTACGATCCATAGGCTATCTGTCCTCACCATAACGCGCGGCCAGTCGTCGGGACTCAACAGCAGTTGAAGACTACTTGCTGAGTGGTGTGTTATCAAATGGAAAACTAACGGTATGTTCTAGGCGTTGCCAAACATCACAGCGTACACGAAAAGCCTTGGGGATATTCCTACACGTGGACGTCCACAACTGACCACGGACCACTATGGTTAAGAATAGCACAGCTTTGGAACAATTTTGGAAAAACTTAGAACTGAAGATCAAAGACTCCCGGTCCACTCGGGGTTAACCACTTACCTGCATGAGACGGTGATCTCTACTTTAGTAGCGGGGATGTTCCCGGTGATCGGGTCGAAATCATAAACCGAGGCCATGTCCCCCAGTTTGTCCATGACGTCCCCCTCCATGGGCGCAAGCCCAAGGGCGAGCGCGCGGGGAGACTCGGAAGCGATCCGTGACTCGCACAGCCTGGCCCCAGTCGAGCGCGTGTTGGGTGGTGATTGTGTCGTGTCCCCCCTCCCGGTGGGTCGCGAGGACAGGTCGGAGATCAGATCACACGCCAGCCCCCCGCGATGAGACCGGGAGAGCCAGCCAGCGAGAGAGAGAGAGAGAGAGAGAGAGAGAGAGAGAGAGAGAGAGAGAGAGAGAGAGAGAGAGAGAGAGAGAGAGAGAGAGAGAGAGAGAGAGAGAGAGAGAGAGAGAGAGAAAGAAAGAGAAAGAGAAAGAGAAAGAGAGGTATTCAGGGAAACCGGACACCAACAGCCTTTCTCTGAAGAAGAGCACTTAGCAAACTGTCCATAGATAGTGCCGTTTTGGCTGGAGAGACCATGAAAGCGACGTGCCGCTCTACCGCGCTAGCTACAGCTGTTGCCGCACCGCTGACAGGCAGCGCATCGTAGGGGAGTAGCCCGGTGACCTGCTCTTTGCGCGTCAAGCAGAGCTCTACTCCAACCGCTGGCCGATGAGCTCAGACTGCGCGGACCAGAGACTGAAGAGAGAGAAAGCGGTTTCTACACTACTGCTCTGTACTCCACCTCCCTTCTTCCTTCTCTACACAAGTTATTCCACGCGGGCGTTCCCAGACCAGCCCATGCCCGCCTCTTAGCCAGATGCGTAGCCTACAGCTGGCCAGCTCTGAGTTTGCTGCTGTCACAGTTCCAAGTGTAATAATGTGATGGACAGCCGTTTTGACAC
Organism: Salmo trutta; assembly: GCF_901001165.1. Classification (NCBI taxonomy): domain Eukaryota; kingdom Metazoa; phylum Chordata; class Actinopteri; order Salmoniformes; family Salmonidae; genus Salmo; species Salmo trutta. The sequence continues at coordinate 54,564,843 of NC_042972.1, read as the reverse complement.
ATGGGTGTGGGTGGGATAATATTGCTTCTCTCAGCAAGAAGAAACAAAATCTGTTATTTTCTGTATGAAATTAATTTCGCAGCGCTGCTCGAATTAAAAAAAAAAAGTAGGCTACCAAAATTATAATTCCATTATTTCCAACTGTAAAGGAAACCTGAATCCGACATGGATACATTAGGCCTATGGAGTTATCGACACGTCTGCTCTTTTAGATATCGATCCATTGATTCATTTAGTCAGTTGTTGCTGTTACATAACTATGTGTGTGAGAGAGAAAGAAAAAGAAAGAAAATGCGAGAGAGAGAGAGAATGTACAGAGCTACATCGAAAGTGTGTCTCGTTTTAGCACCACATTGGTGGACAGCTCCCAAGTCGTCGGCGCGGCTTGTGCTGCTTTCATAGAGCGATCCGCTTTCATAGAGCGATCCGCTTTCATAGAGCGATCCGCTTTCATAGAGCGATCCGCTTTCATAGAGCGATCCGCTTTTATAGAGCGATCCGCTTTCATAGAGCGATCCGCTTTTATAGAGCGATCCGCTTTCCCCCCCACAATTTTTCTGTGGAAGACAGTGAACACAAAGTGAATCTCGAGACGAGAAGCCACAAAGAATAGTGATGCTTTTTCATCTGTAAAAGTTGCCCTCCACCTCAATGCTCCCAGATCTTACTAAGGGCCTGGTGTTACTGCAGATGTGTCCAATAAGGGGGTTGGCATGGCCTGGCAAAGATAGAGGAAGAGGAGGAGGAGGAGGAGTGAGACCTTGCCATTTGTAATTGTGACAGCCTTAGTCACAATTGTCACTGGCCCTGTGATAACAATGGCACCCAGTAAACTGGCCAGGTCCCACTGTGCCAGCCTCTAGTCAACCTTCTTTAATAATAATAAATAAATACGACTAAACTAACATATGGAATTGTTTTAAGGTAGTCATACCATGGATCATTTAGCTATTTGATTTAGAATTTTAGGACCCCTTTAGGTCTCAATTTTTTTATAATTAGTTTTACTTGATAAATTATTGAATTTGGCCTTTACTACTATAGCCCATAGAGACGCATTGAGTAACTCATTCATAAATAGCAAAAAAGACAGTAAAAAAAAAAAGAAATCATAAGGAATAAGGTTTTGAAGTGTCTGTCCTGAGAGACCGGCCCACTTAACATCACCAGCTGTCATCGTAGGCAGCTCTATGGTGAGAAACATCTCAGTTCCCAAGGCAAAAACCCTGTGCTAACCAGGAGCACGAGTACAGGACATAACAAGGCTGCTTCCGACTGTTCTACCCAGGAGCACGGGGACATCAGGAGGGCTAGCTCAGAACATCTGAAAATGTATTTCAAATAACTGATTTTAGCATTAAAAGACTCCAAAAAACTGCCAATCATTTCAGGTCCAGTACCATCGTTGGTCCGCGGGTGTGAAAGATTCAGCAGACTGCTGGCATTACACATCTGGCTAAAATATTACTGTAGCTCTGTTGGAGTCACTTTTATAGATAACTTTGACACCTTCTGGAAACAGAAGATACTCTTCAGGAATGACAGAGTCCATCCAAATCATCTTGGCTCCTGGACTCTGTCCATGCATTTCAAGGCTGCGTTGAAACAATGACTTTTCAATGATCCAAGACCAGCTCAGTTAATCCCTACCATTGTGACAATGAGTCGTCATAATGCCGTATCAAATGCACATTATCCTAGGGGCGTTGGCAGACACAATGTAAGTAACTTAATTTATGTCCCCATAATTGCCCTGAATACCTTTGTTAATCCTACAGCTATTGGACGCAGTAATCATGAGCCTATGAACCAGAGTTACACTGTTAGCACTGAGGCGGTGAGCCCTACTAGGGAGACCACTTTGTGCAGCTCACCCTGCACTATCAAGTCGACTTCTGATAAGCTTCCCAGTAAAGCATTAAAAACAATCAAGCAACACAGAAAAGTGCTACAAATAGCCCATATGAACACATGCAGCCTGAGAAACAACGTCCATGAAGTCAATAACTTGCTTGTAACAGACATTCATATTCTGACTCACTTAGATAATACTTTTGATGATACAGTGGTAGCAATACATGGTTATAACATCTACCTAAAATACATAAATGCCAACAGGGGCGGTGTTGCGGTCTATATTCAGAACCACATTCCTGTAAAGCTTAGAGAGGATCTAATGTTAAATACTGTTGAAGTAATATGGCTACAGGTTCATCTGCCTCACCTAAAGCCCATTCTGGTGGGAAGCTGCTATAGACCACCAAGTGCTAACAGTCAGTATCTGAATAATATGTGTGAAATGCTTGATAATGTATGTCATATTAAGAAATCATGTGACTAAGCTAAATATATATATATATTTTTTTAAATATACTATGAAACAAAGATAAATTATATAAAGAATGATAGTAAAAAGCTTTGGAGGACCTTAAATGACATTTTGGGGAAAAAAGCCAACTCGGCTCCTTCATTCATTGAATCAGAAGGCTCATTTATCACAAAACCCACTGATATTGCCAACTACTTTAATGACTTTTTCCATTGGCAAGATAAACAAACTTAGGGATGACATGCCAGCAACAAATGCCGACACTACACACCCAAGTATTTCTGACCAAATTATGGAAGACAAGAATTGTACTTTTGAATTCCGTAAAGTCGGTGTGGAAGAGGTGAAAAAATTATCATTGTTTATCAACAGTGACAAGCCACCGGGGTCTGACAATCTGGATGGAAAATTACTGAGGATAATAGCGGACGATATCCACTCCTATTTGCCACATTTTCAATTTAAGCCTACTTTTAAGCCTACTAGAAAGTGTGAGCCTTCAGGCCTGGAGGGAAGCTAAGGTTATTCCGCTACCCAAGCATAGTAAAGCCCCCTTTACTGGCTCAAATAGCCAACCAATCAGCCTGTTAACAATAGTGTTTGACCAGATACAATGCTATTTCACAGTAAAAAAATGGACAACAGACTTTCAGCACGCATATAGAGAAGGACACTTAACAAGCACAGCACTTACACAAATGACTGATGATTGGCTGAGAGAAATATTGTGGGGGCTGTCTTGTTAGACTTCAGTGCAGCTTTTGATATTATCAATCATATTCTGCTGCTGGAAAAACTGATGTGTTATGGCTTTACACCCCCTGCTATAATGTGGATAAAGAGTTACTTGTCTAACAGAACACAGAGGGTGTTCTTTAATGGAAGCCTCATACATAATCCAGGTAGAAGCAGGAATTCCCCAGGGTAGCCGTTTAGTCCCCTTGCTTTTTTCAATCTTTACTAAGGAGGCCAGTGTGTCTATGTATGCGGATGACTCAACACTATACACGTCAGCTACTACAACGACTGAAATGACTGCAACACTTAAAGAGCTGCAGTTAGTTTCAGAATGGGTAGCAAGGAATAAGTTAGTCCTAAATATTTCCAAAACTAAAATCATTGTATTTGGGACAAATCATTCACTAAAGCCTAAACCTCAACTGCATCCCGAAATGAATAATGTGGAAACTGAGCAAGTTGAGGAGACTAAACTGCTTGGAGTAACCCTGGATTGTAAACTGTCACGGTCAAAACATATTGATTCAACAGTAGCTAAGACGGGGAGAAGTCTGTCCATAATAAAGTGCTGCTCTGCCTTCTTAACAACACTATCAACAAGGCAGGTCCTACAGGCCCTGGTTTTATCACAGCTGGACTACTGTTCAGTCGTGTGGTCAGGTGCCAGAAAAAGGGACTTGGGAAAATTGCAGTTGGCTCACAACAGGGCAGCACGGCTGGCCTTCGGATGTACACAGAGCTAACATTAATAATATGCATGTCAATCTCTCATGGCTCAAAGTGGAAGAGAGTTTGACATCATTACTTTTTCATAAGAGGTGTTGACAAGCTGAAGGTACTGAGCTGTCTGTTTAAAACACTAGCACACAGCTTGGACACCCATGCATACCCCACAAGACATGCCACCAGAGGTCTCTTCACAGTGCCCAAGTCCAGAACAGACTATGGGAGGCGCACAGTACTACATAGAGCCATGACTACATGGAACTCTATTCCACATCAGGTAACTGATGCAAGCAGTAGAGTCAGATTTAAAAAGCAGGTAAAAATACACCTTATAGAACAGCGGGGACTGTGAAGCAACACAAACATAGGCACAGACACATGCAGACACACACACACACGATAACATACGCACTTTACACACACGTACACATGGATTTTGTGTTGTAGATATGTGGTAGTGGAGTATAAGCCTGATGGTACACAGTGTGTTGTGAATTCTGTAATGAATGTATTATAATGTTTTAACTGCATGACCCTGTAGCTCAGTTGGTAGAGCATGGTGTTTGCAACACCAGGGTTGTGGGTTCGATTCCCACGGGGGCCCAGCACAGAAAAAAAATGTATGATATGTATGAAATTGTATGAAATGTATGCATTCACCACTGTAAGTCGCTCTGGATAAAAGCGTCTGCTAAATGACTAAAAAAAAAAAAAAATAATAAAAAAAAAAAAACAGAGAACACCGTCGTGTTTGTGAGAGTCTCCCCTTTCCATAGTGGAGGTCATATTAGTTTGTAGCTCAAACGGTTCGGACGCTACAGACTAAAGTTGGGACATCAGCGTTACAGACAAGTCCTGTGACACCTGTGGGGATCCTAGCACAAAATGGAGAACACCATCATGTCCGCGAGAGTCTCCCCTTTCCATAGAGTGGTATATTTCATAGACCGTACCGTTCGGACGCTACATATGTTTTCGTTAGAAGACCGATTTCTGGGATGTCTCATGGTCTGACAAACACCGCTGTAGCTCGGTCACCTTCCACCGCGGATGCAGAACGCCAACAGGAGGATGCTGTGGATTGAGACGTCGCCTGGGCAAACATTTATTTATCTTTCTTTCTTTCTTTATCGGATCTGAATGTTACCAAGACCAAAGGCCTAATCATAGATTTTAGGAAGCAACCATCAGCTCCAAAGGCAATCACCATCGGTGACCAGAGCATAAAACAGGTGGAGAAGTATAAGTACTTCGGTACAATAGTTGATAACAAGCTGAACTTTTGGAGCCGACAGTGGACGAGTGTCATTATCTAAATGTCAACCCAGACCGTTTTCCCTGCTAAACTTAGAAGGCCGATTGTCGATCAATCTGTTTTATATTCCTTTAACATATATTTTATGGAGCCTGTCTTAACATTCAGTGTAGTTGCCTGGTTTGGCTCCATCCCATGGGCAAGTCAGATTACCCGAGAGAGTTGTGCAGATCAGTGGTAAGATTGTAGAGAGAGAGAGCAAATGGCTCTCCAAGACATTTAAAGACCACACATGTAAGAGGGGTAAATAAATAATTTGGAATCTTACACATCCACCGAACAGGAATATAATATGTTTAGAATATGTTCCTATAAAAAACGTCTACATTCATGTGGATGCTACCATGATTCCAGATCATTTAGAATGAATTGTGAATAATGATGAGTGAGAAAGTTACAGACGGTCAAAGATCATACCTAGAGCTGTTATGGTGACCATACTGCCACACCGGCGGTCACGAGTCATGACGGCAGTCAAATTTCAACGGCCATGGTAATTAGGCTTCTCCAAACTCTGATGCTGCTGATGGTCATTAGTAACCTACCAAACTAGCTAACTGCCTGGTACTCAGCACTCTATTGTCCCTCTAAATAACTCTGACATCATTGCAAATGTAATTGAAAACCTAATCAAACACGTCATGAGAGCCCATGAGCTCAAGTTGTGCAACATGTCTATAGGCTATGCAATTGCGTGAGAAAACAGAGTGATGGCCTGTATTAAAAAGAAGGGGATCCCATCAGCTTTCTATAGGCTAGGTCTACTATATTTATACCTCAACTTTCCTAATATTTAGCACATTGCTTCGCTTTACAACAAGAGTATAGCCTACCTGGCTGACATGAAAATTAACCATGGGAAAAGCGTCCTCCCGTCGCAATTATATTATTTTTGTATTTTTTCCATGCCCCTGTTCCGAGACTGGACCATTATCATGCACCTATCTAAATCAAAACTAATTTCACACATATATTATTTATTAAACATTACCAGTCAAAAGTTTGGACACACCTACTCATTCAAGGGTTTTTCTTTATTTAGAATAATGTTCTACATTAAAGAATAATAGTGAAGACGTAAAAACTATGAAATAACACATATGGAATCATGTAGTAATTAAAAAAGCGTTAAACAAATCAAAATTTGAGAAAATGCCAAGAGTGTGCAAAGCTGTCATCAAGGCAAAGGGTGGCTACTTTAAAGAATTTGTTTAACACTTTTTTGGTTACTACATGATTCCATATGTGTTATTTCATAGTTTTGATGTCTTCACTATTATTCTACAATGTAGAAAATAGTAAAAAATAAATACAAACATTTAAAAACTTGAATGAGTAGGTGTATCCAAACTTTTGACTGGTACTGTATGTAAAGACAACATTCAATTAAGAACAGTCGAATGGGTGACAATATAAGCCTATCACTTGTGAATGATGCCCAGCTTGTGCATTAAGGCAAGAAACAAAACATACCTTCTTTTGCGACTTTTTCAAATCATAGTCGCACACCTCATGTATCCTAGCCCATATGCCTATACTGTATGTTTTGATAAGCTTTGTATCACAACTAAAGTGGTCAAATATCTTCTTAAAATTAAGCACATTAATCTACTTCATAACCGGTGTAGAACCTAACTGGCATACATAAGCTTTGTGTGAGTTTCAAGAAGATAATTTAACTCATAAATATGCACCTTTATAATAAAGCATTAGATGCATAATCATATTTGCAGTCACTTTGGAGATAAGTGTTTTTCCGCTAATTGATTGCATTTTGGAACATTTGCACTTATAACCTACTGCCATGAGCACATTGCTGCGCTTATAATGTGAAAAAATAGCCTAATAGTTTATCAACATTTTAAGCTAAACAAAGAGCCTCATTGCTTTTAACCAATAAAATAGATACACTTTTTTTTACTATGGGGGTAGTAGATTGACATACAATAGGCAAGTGCTTTTGCTGTTTGTTAGGCCTACTCATCTTGTTGGCTGGTGAAAAGTAGGCTAAATGTAGACAGATCTAACATCATCCATATGCGCCTCAGAATTCAACAAGAGGGACACACGCAGTTGCATCCTCGATGTGTCTGTCTTCATTCACTTGTAGCCTACTTCTTAGCTGAAATGCCTGTGAGAAGGACCCAATCACGTGACGGGCACTGGCTACATCTGAGAGAGCCATGTGAGTGAGAGGTGCTTCGGAGCACTGCAGTTGGGAGAAGGGAGAAGGGAATTTTAATTAGCGTATTATATTCAGCCCAAGGTTACAATGGTGACTTTGGCCACAAAAGGCATGGATTTTTTAGGGGGCATATCGAGGCCTAGTGAGAATATTATCAAGTGCTTGTCAAATTGTGAATGAGAGAGTGATGAAGTGTGTGCAGCTTGCACGTTTTTTCAAAACATCATTAGAGTCCCATCATGCAGTCTTAGAATGTATTAAACATCAAAACATATAGCCCGACGTTTGTATCACAACTAAAGTTGCATAAATAATTCTAAATGAAACATATAGGATTACTAGTTTCTTTGTTAACCGCTCAACACAGAATAGCCGGATGTGCACACTTCCTTTGAAATCATTTGGATAAAATATCCTTTCTATTTTATTAAGCTATGTTCAATTGCATTCTTCATACTAGAAATAATACAAAAAATAATGCCACAAAATTCTAAGCAAATCTTGTCTGCTAAATGAACTAGTGTAACCCACCGCCATAGCCAGATCAGGGCCTAACATAAGGACAACTCAGAGTATACAATTCTGTTCTTCTGAAATAGACTACATTTTCTTCATATCGTGTTTCTTTAGACCTGTCTAATATAAATCATGGATTTATTGTGATGTTGTATGCTATATTACATGGATTTATTAGACTTTTTAAAATGTAGATGTTCCAAAGGTCTGCATCAGTGGCTTGTAGGCTATGTGTGGAAGACAGGAGATACTAAAAGTGTTTATGCTAATTAACAGTCAATTACCGTGAGACCGGCAGTTATTTGCTTGACAAACACCGGCTGACAAAATTTAATGACCCCCACAGCCCTAATCATACCCCCAAGACATGCTAACCTCCCCTGTTATTGGTAAAGGTGAGAGGTTAGCATGTCGTGGGGTATGATCTTTGACCCTCTGTAACTTTCTCACTCATCATTATTCACGATTCATTCAGGATTATCCGTAATCATGGTAGCATCCGCATTCATGTAGAAGTGTCAATAATTTCAGACCCCCCACTGTACACTTCAGAAATGGACTGCACTGTTCCCATGAAACGCAGGGTACCCCCAGGAATTGTAGTCTGTACCCCTGGCCTACAATACATAGGACCCAAAGGGAGACTGCACACGCGAGCCACTTCTCCCTGTGAGGAGCAAGGGAACGGGGAGCCCTGAGGCAGCCGTGGAAGGGACTGGGGAAACAGTGGTGGGGGAACAGGGGCTTTTCATACTCCATGACCCTCCCAGAAGCCTCATCGGTACACATGAGGGTCCGGATGGAATGGTCAGCAAGGTGGCTTAACTCTGATAACTTCACCTGGTCAACAGTGCAACCACCTTCGGCCAGGGAGTTTGAACAGCTCCTTAGCCTGTATTGCCATGTAGACAAAGAAGAGGGTAGCTGCATTAACGGAGCGCCCCACCTGAGCTGTGGATCGGTAGATCCAGTCATGCACGGCTGCTATGCACACATCTAGCAGGGTCAACGAGAGCCAGTGTGGTCCACGCTGAGGCAGGTAACACAGAACGGATGACAATCAGACTGGGACAAGTTAATGGCCGAAATTGCCAAGACAAGCTGCCTAGGCTTGCGCTGCTTTCTCTCCCCCTTGGTCGGTACCTTAGTCGACATTGTTTCGACTAAAGCAGGGGTGTCAAACTCATTTTAGCTCAGGGGCCACATGAAGGAAAATCTATTCCCAAGTGGGCCGGACCGGTAAAATCATGGTATATATAACTTAAAAACAACAACTTCAGATTGTTTTCTTTGTTTTAATACGATCAACATAAAACATAAAGCTGGAGCCTGAGGACAGTGTGTCCACAATAGTACAAGCACAACATCACTATTAATCATAAAACACCTCAAGTTTATTTGAAAATTCTAAAGAAAAAGAACACACAAACACACAATGCCTCAGTGATTCACAAAAGTATATCACAGATCACAGAACTATATCAGGGTGTCTCATGCAGCACTTTAAGTGGGGTTGCATAGTTTATTTGACTCCTGATACCTGGCATCTTTTAGCTTTCACCAGCGCATCAATATCAGGCGTCACATCCTGAGTGGCAGCCAACTTCAGGATGTGATTCAAGTGCTTGTGCGTGAGCCTTGAGCGCAGCTTTGTTTTATTTATGCTCATTACAGAGAAAACTTGCTCACAAAGATATGTGGTTCCAAACATGCACAACAGTTTTGCAGCGAGGGCTGTCAAGTTGGGGTAACCTGGCAAGAGATTCTGATAAAATGTGTCCAAGCCAGCTGCGGCAAATTTGCCCTTCATATCCGAGTCACACTGCAAGTCTATTATTTCAAGTTGGATGCTGACGGGCAGATCAGAGGGATTCACGGTGAATGGCGAGCAAAAAACGTTGAAGTCTTTCTCCAGTTCACCAAAAATCTGAAAGCGTTGCTCAAACTCCCGTAACAGTGCCGTTATTTTATCTTTGAACCGCTTCATGTCTGCCACATGTTGGGTCGCGCACACATTTTTCAGACAGGGGAAGTGAGCTGCATCACCACCGGCGAGTTGCGTCTCCCACAATGACAGCTTCAACTTGAAAGAACGTATGCTGTCATAATACTGCGTGACGACTTTGTTGCGCCCTTGCAGCTGTTTGTTCAAGTTATTCAGGTGCTCTGTAACATCCACCATAAATGCAAGGTCCTGCATCCATTCTGCGGAATGAAATTCTAACACTGGTTTGCCCTTTTCTTCCATGAACTGTTCAATTTCTTCTCGTAAATCAAAGAAACGCCTAAGCACAGCACCTCGGCTTAACCATCTTACCTCAGTGTGGTATGGCAGGCCATGGATGTGGTCTTTCTCTCTGAGAAGGCTGTCAAACTGACGGTGATTCAGGCTTCTGGATCGGATGAAATTAACAGTTTGGATGACCACCTTCATGACGTTATCCATCTTTAATGACTTGCAACACAAAGCCTCCTGGTGCAAAATACAGTGAAAAGTCCAAAAATCACGTCCTCCATTTGCAGATTGCACTTTCTCTCTGAACTTTGTCACAACGCCTGCTTTTTTCCCGATCATTGAGGGCGCACCATCTGTAGCCAGGCTGACAGCGCGGGACCAGTCCACTCCGACCCTGTCCAGCGCGCCGACGAGTGCGGTGAAAATATCAGCTGCTGTCGTTGTATCTGTCATCGGCACCAACTCCACGAACTCCTCGGTGATGGTCAATGTGTCATCAACTCCGCGGATGAAAATGGCCAGTTGTGCAACATCTGTAATGTCCGTACTTTCATCAATTGCAACTGAAAACCCAATAAATGACTTTACTTTTTGCTTCAACTGGCTGTCCAAATCCACTGAAAGATCGGAAATCCTGTCTGCAACTGTGTTTCTTGTCAGGCTGATATTTGCAAAAGCCTGGCGCTTTTCAGGGCACACAATCTCCGCTGCCTTCATCATGCATGTTTTTACAAATTCACCCTCACTAAATGGTTTTGAAGCCACTGCGATTTCATTAGCAATGAGGTAGCTAGCTTTCACTGCAGCGTCACTGATGTCTCGGCTGTGAGTAAACACAGACTGCTGTTTCTTCAGACCCGCCAACAGTTCATTCACCTTCTCTCTTCTCTGCTGTCCTTGAAAGTTGTCATATTTGTCGGCATGAAGACTCACATAGTGGCGACGAAGGTTATACTCTTTCAGCACTGCAACATGCTGTGAACACACCAAACATACAGCTTTCCCATTCAATTCCGTAAATAAATAGGAGGATGACCATTTTTCTTGGAACACTCTGCACTCTGCGTCCACTTTTCTCTTTTTTGACAGAGACATATTGGGGCAATGATGGTGCCAAAGCACAAAATGTTAAAAGTAGAAGCCGTAATAAATATCGCGGGCAAAACAAAGTAGCTCATCTGGACTGGCTGCACTTGCTTGACCTACTCGCTCTGCTCCGTTATAAACGGTTTGCTTGCTTAACACAATTGCTATTGCGCCATCCAGTGGACGCAATTGGAACAGCAGTTTCTTTTATTGAAAAATTGCAGCTCATTTTTATACTTTACAAAACCATCTCGCGGGCCGGATTAAACCCCTTTGCGGGCCTGATCCGGCCCGCGGGCCGGACGTTTGACACCCCTGGACTAAAGTATGGACGGAATTACCAGGGGAAGGCTAGCTAGCTACTCCACATGCTGCTAACTAGATAGAGAAGTCTGGCGAGACACGGGGTAACAATAGCTGGAAGCCAGGTAGGCAGAATGCTTTATTTACCAGGGGAGTGGGAGATAAAGACAGTCTTTATACATTCAGGGTAGTGAAAGTACAGTAGCGCTAGAAGGGATGCTAGCTAATTCGGTGGCTATCACCGCCTGAGTGACGATAGCTAGCTAGCTACAGAGGTCAGATCTTAATTTGAACCGTTTCATCCCAGTTGGAAAATAAGACTGCAGCAGGAGGATTTTAATATGTGAAGAAATATTTAGAATCGCCGCCAGGGAGCAGATGTTTGAGGAAAAATGCAGGACCGTACCTACATTGTACCTTAGACTGCAGGTCCACTGGACGCCAGTTCAAGTAGCCTATATAGGAGGCTTGTGTTAATTCTTATGTGGATTATAATAAATGGGCATATTTGTAGATTTATTTTGTGTTAATCTGGACTGCCACGCTCCTTAAAACATATCTTTAAGAAATAATACAATTTCTGGACAAATACGTTAATTACAGTAGATTGTGAGCGCACGTCCAACACAACATATGATTATAAATAATACACGGTAGGCTAAATGTATTCATAGGACATTCACAGACCTAGCAAGCAACAATAGATGCCGTGGTAACTGATTCCACCACGGAAAGAGAAAAACAAAGAAATAGAAAACAAAACGCTCGACTGAGATTTAGATCGGAGATTTTGAGAAGGAAATTAAAAATGTCAGAGGACTTTTAAGCCTTGAACGCATTGGAAGTTTTCCCTTTCCCTTTTGATTCATGCACTGAATGAGTGGAGGAGTTCCACAATCGGATCATTCATTTTAAAATGTATTTAAATAGCCTACATTAGGCCCACGAGTTAATTGCATTTATTTAAAATGTTTTCAAGAAGTAAAATGAATAGTCTGACAATTTGCACATCAAAGAAAAGCTGACGATAAACAGCGCTGCTAACACGCTAACTTTACTCTGTAAAGAGAAGCCGAAGTTTGCAAAATTCCTGAAAATATTAAAGAAGCCCTGTTGTGGAGTGGTAACCCACACCGAAGGGAACAGTTGGGTAGAGAGGTACGTTTTCTGAAGAAAGCTGCTAAACGGGTTCAGAAGCAAATAGACTCGTGAAGAGGAGTAGAATGAGGAAACCAGAGCATTGAGCAGTGCTCACACCCTCAAAGCTCTGATTGGCCCGTTAGGCGTGATTGAATAAGGCTTAAGCGAATACATGTACGAGGCTGTGTCCCATAGTGAGATGTTGACTGAAAGAGAACCTCATTACAACAACCCAACGTAGCCTACTCTGCAAAGCACTGTCAGGGTGAAGGTTGAAAAAAACATCTTCTGTAAAGTATATTTTGACCAAAATAAGCATTTTAATCCTTTATAAAATTGATAATGTCTTAATGCCTGCCTTTGGTACTAAGAGTATGTTACAGTGAGCTGTTTTGATCACATCTGTTGTCAGTAGAGCTGTGAGATACAGATGGCCTTGCCCCCTTTAGATCCTACCTGAGTTGGCTAATGCATTTTTGTTTTACATTTTAACTTTTTTTTTTTTATGCACTGATCCAAGAGGACTGATGATCAAAGGTCCAACATTCCATCTCCACAGGACACACCCTTACAGAGTGTCTGACTCTCTGTGGGAGAGTGAGTGTGTGTGACGGAAGGACCAAAAGGGCATATGTGTGTGTGTGTGTGTGTGTGTGTGTGTGTGTGTGTGTGTGTGTGACCAAAAGGTCCTCTGTTCACCTGTAAAACGTATTCTTCTTCCAAGAGGAGTTTGTTGTTGTTGTAGTATACCCTAATCGTGTCTGCACATTTACTTCAGTCTGCATACCCCCGTGTGTTTATACGTGTGTACTCAAGATCAATAAACTACTCTCTCCTTCGAACAAGTGTGTTTTAACACATCTATTTTAAGGCAGCTCTATCTACCTCGAACAGCGTCATGGTGGAATTGGCGTTCTACCCGGCTGTGGAGTTGATCTATTTCTGCGGTGTGCTGAGTGCTAGTCAGGAGGACTGGGTGGAGCTGGCAGAGGGTGCCAGCGTCAACATCTTCTGTCTGTTCGTCCTGGCACAGCCGCTCTGCCTGGTGGTGGGGCACTACACAGGCATGCTCATATATCTCATCACAGCCCTGGTGTCTTACAGCTTCCTGCCATGGGAAGAAACAGGAAATACAGCTGTCACGGGCCAGGAGGGGAGTGGAGAGACGGAAGGAAAGGTGGAAGGAAAGCAGGAGAAGAAGAATAAAATGTCAAACTGGGTAAGATAAGGTGTGCAGCAGCAGAGATAACGAACTTGTTGTCAGAGTAGGAGCAAACATGAACAACTCTTATCTCAAAATAAGGATGAATAGTTGTTCAGTTTTAAATCAAATCACATTTTATTGGTCGCATACACACGGTTAGGTTAGCAGATGTTATTGCGAGTGTAGCGAAATGCTTGTGCTTCTAGTTCCAACAGTGCAGCAATATCTAACAAGTAATATCTAACAATTCCACAACAAATACTTAATACACACAAATCTAAGTAAAGGAATGGAATATAAATATACTGCTCAAAAAAATAAAGGGAACACTTAAACAACACAATGTAACTCCAAGTCAATCACACTTCTGTGAAATCAAACTGTCCACTTAGGAAGCAACACTGATTGACAATACATTTCACATGCTGTTGTGCAAATGGAATAGACAACAGGTGGAAATTTTAGGCAATTAGCAAGACACCCCCAATAAAGGAGTGGTTCTGCAGGTGGTAACCACAGACCACTTCTCAGTTCCTATGCTTCCTGGCTGATGTTTTGGTCACTTTTGAATACTGGCGGTGCTTTCACTCTAGTGGAAGCATGAGAGAGTCTACAACCCACACAAGTGGCTCAGGTAGTGCAGCTCATCCAGGACGGCACATCAATGCGAGCTGTGGCAAGAAGGTTTGCTGTGTCTGTCAGCATAGTGTCCAGAGCATGGAGGCGCTACCAGGAGACAGGCCAGTACATCAGGAGACGTGGAGGAGGCCGTAGGAGGGCAACAACCCAGCAGGAGGACCGCTACCTCCGTCTTTGTGCAAGGAGGAGCAGGAGGAGCACTGCCAGAGCCCTGCAAAATGACCTCCAGCAGGCCACAAATGTGCATGTGTCTGCTCAAACGGTCAGAAACAGACTCCATGAGGGTGGTATGAGGGCCCGACGTCCACAGGTGGGGGTTGTGCTTACAGCCCAACACCATGCAGGACGTTTGGCATTTGCCAGAGAACACCAAGATTGGCAAATTTGCCACTGGCGCCCTGTGCTCTTCACAGATGAAAGCAGGTTCACACTGAGCAGACGTGAGAGTCTGGAGACGCTGAGAACGTTCTGCTGCCTGCAAAATCCTCCAGCATGACCGGTTTGGCGGTGGGTCAGTCATGGTGTGGGGTGGCATTTCTTTGGGGGGCCGCACAGCCCTCCATGTGCTCGCCAGAGGTAGCCTGACTGCCATTAGGTACCGAGATGAGATCCTCAGACCCCTTGTGAGACCATATGCTGGTGAGGTTGGCCATGGGTTCCTCCTAATGCAAGACAATGCTAGACCTCATGTGGCTGGAGTGTGTCAGCAGTTCCTGCAAGAGGAAGGCATTGATGCTATGGACTGGCCCGCCCATTCCCCAGACCTGAATCCAATTGAGCACATCTGGGACATCATGTCTCGCTCCATCCACCAACTCCACGTTGCACCACAGACTGTCCAGGAGTTGGCGGATGCTTTAGTCCAGTTCTGGGAGGAGATCCCTCAGGAGACCATCCGCCACCTCATCAGGAGCATGCCCAGCCGTTGTAGGGAGGTCATACAGGCACGTGGAGGCCACACACACTACTGAGCCTCATTTTGACTTGTTTTAAGGACATTATATCAAAGTTGGATCAGCCTGTAGTGTGGTTTTCCACTTTAATTTTGAGTGTGACTCCAAATCCAGACCTCCATGGGTTGATAAATTGGATTTCCATTGATTATTTTTGTGTGATTTTGTTGTCAGCACATTCAACTATGTAAAGAAAAAAGTATTTAATAAGATTATTTCATTCATTCAGATCTAGGATGTGTTATTTTAGTGTTCCCTTTATTTTTTTGAGCAGTGTATATAGATGAGCAATGACAGAGCGGCATAGGCTAAAATGCAATAGATAGTCTAGAATACAGTATATATAAATGAGATGAGTAATGCAAGATATGTAAAAATTATTAAAAGTGGCATTATTAAAGTGACTAGTGTTCCATTTATTAAAGTGGCCAATGATTTCAAGTCTGTATGTAGGCAGCAGCCTTTCTGTGTTAGTGATGGCTGTTTAACAGTCTGACGGCCTTGAGATAGAAGATGTGTTTCAGTCTCTCGGTCCCAGCTTTGATGCACCTGTACTGACCTCACCTTCTGGATGGTAGCGGGGTGAACAGGCAGTGGCTCGGGTGGTTGTTGTCCTTGATGATTTTTTTGGCCTTCCTGTGAAGGTGCTATAGGTGTCCTGGAGGGAAGGTAGTTTGCACCCAGTGATGCGTTGTGCAGACCGCATCACCCTCTGGAGAGCCCTGCGGATGTGGGCGGTGCAGTTAAGGTACCAGGCGGTGATAGAGCCCAACAGGATGCTCTCGATTGTAAATCTGTAAAAAAGTTTGAGGTTTTTAGGTGACAAGCCAAATTTCTTCAGGCTCCTGAGGTTGAAGAGGCGCTGTTGCGCCTTCTTCACCACACTGTCTGTGTGGGTAGACCATTTCAGTTTGTCAGGGATATGTACGCCGAGAACTTAAAAAAAAAACTTTCCACCTTCTCCACTGCTGTCCCGTCAATGTGGACAGGGGGTGCTCCCTCTGCTGTTTCCTGAAGTCCACGATCATCTCCTTTGTTGACGTTGAGTGAGAGGTTATTTTCCTGACACCACACTCCGAGAGCCCTCACCTCCTCCCTGTAGGCTGTCTCGTCGTTGTTGGTAATCAAGCCTACAACTGTTGTGCCGTCTGCAAACTTGAGGATTGAGTTGGAGGCGTGCATGGCCACGCAGTCCTGGGTGAACAGGGAGTACACCCTTGTGGGGCTCCAGTGTTGAGGATCAGCGAAGTGGAGATGTTGTTTCCTACCTTCACCACCTGGGGGGCGGCCCATCAGGAAGTCTAGGACCCAGTTGCACAGGGCGAGGTTGAGACCCAGGGCCTCAAGCTTAATGATGAGCTTGGAGAGTACAGTAATACGGTGTTGAATGCTGAGCTATAGTCAATGAAGAGCATTCTTACATAGATATTCCTCTTGTCCAGATGGGATAGGGCAGTGTACAGTGTGATGGCGATTGCGTCGTCTGTGGACCTTTTGGGGCAGTAATCAAATTGGGTCTAGGGTGACAGGTAAGGTGAAGGTGATATGATCCCTGACTAGTCTCTAAAAGCACTGCATGATGACAGAAGCGAGTTCTACAGAGCGATAGTCGTTTAGTTCAGTTACCTTTGCATTCTTGGGTACAGGAACAATGGTGGCCATATTGAAGCATGTGGGGACAGCAGACTGGGATTGGGAGAGATTGAATATGTCCGCAAACACACCAGACAGCTGGTCTGAGCAAGTTCTGAGGACGTGGCTAGGGATGCCGTTTGAGCCGACAGCCTTGCGAGCATTAACATGTTTAGATGTCTTACTCATGTCGGTCACGGAGAGTCCACAGTCCTTGTTAGCGGGCCGCGTCGGTGGCACTGTATTATCCTCAAAGCGGGCAAAGAAGGTGTTTAGTTTGTCTGGAAGCAAGATGTCGGTGTCTGTGACGTGGCTGGTTTTCCTTTTGTAGTCCGTGATTGTCTGTAGACCCTGCCACGTTTGTCTCGTGTCTGAGCCGATGAATTGCGACTCCACTTTGTCTCTATACTGACATTTCGCTTGTTTGATTGCCTCGCGGAGGGAATAACTACACTGTTTGTATTCGGCCATATTCCCAGTCGCCTTTCCATGGTTAAATGCGGTGGATCGCGCTTTCAGTTTTGCGTGAATGCCGCCATCTATCCACGATTTCTGGTTAGGGTAGGTTTTAATAGTCACAGTGGGTACAACATCTCCTATACACTTCCTTATAAACTCACTCACCGAATCAGCGTATACGTCGATGATATTCGCTGAGGCTACCCGGAACATATCCCAGTCCAGGTGATCAAAACAATCTTGAAGCGTGGATTCCGATTGGTCAGACCAGTGTTGAATTGTCCTTAGCTCAGGTATTTCCTGTTTGAGTTTCTGCCTATAGGAAGGGAGGAGCAAAATGGAGTCGTGGTCAGATTTGCCAAAATGAGGGCGGGGGAGGGCCTTGTATGCATCGCGGAAGATAGAGTAACAGTGGTCCAGTGTTTTTCCAACACGAGTGCTACAGTCGATATGCTGATAGAATTTAGGTAGTATTGTTTTCAAATTTGCTTTGTTAAAATCCCCAGCTACAATAAATGCAGCCCCAGGATATATGGTTTCCAGTTTGCATGAAGTTCCTTGAGGGCCATCTTGGTATCGACTTGAGGGAGGATATGCACGGCTGTGACAATAACTGAAGAGAATTATCTTGGGAGATAATACGGTCAGCATTTGATTGTGAGGAATTCTAGCTCAGGTGAACAAAAGGATGTGAGTTCCTGTATGTTGTTACAATTACACCATGAGTCGTTAATCATGAAACATACACACCCGCCTTCTTCCCGGAGAGATGTTTATTCCTGTTGGCGTGCTACACTGACAGTTGTGTTGTGACAAGGTAGATGGTCTTTTACCAAATAGGGCTAAGTCCATATTATTGCAAGAACAGCTCAAATAAGCAAAGGGAAACGGCAGTCCATCATTACTTTAACACATGAAGGTCACTCAACACGGAACATTTCAAGAACTTTGGTAGGGGTGGTATACAGGGTAGGGGTGGTATACAGAAGAACTTTGAAAGTTTCTTCAAGTGCAGTCACAAAAACCATCAAACGCTGTGATGAAACTGGCTCACATGAGGACTTTCACAGGAAAGGAAGACCCAGAGTTACCTCTGCTGCAGAGAATAAGTTCACTAGAGTTACCAGCCTCAGAAATTGCAACCCAAATAAATGCTTCACAGAGTTCAAGTAACAGACATCTCAACATCAACTGTTTCCGAGGAGACTGCGTGAATCAGGCCTTCATGGTTGAATTGCTGCAAAGAAACAACTACTAAAAGGACACCAATAATAATAAGAAACTTGCTTGGGCCAAGAAACATGAGCAATGGACATTAGACCAGTGGAAATCTGTCCTTTGGTCTGATGAGTCCAAATTTGAGATTTTTGGTTCCAACCAGCGTGTCATTGTGAGATGCAAAGTAGGTGAACGGATGTGTGGTTCCCACCGTGAAGCATGGAGGAGGAGGTGTGATGGTGCTTTGCTGGTGACACTGTGATTTATTTAGAATTCAAGGCATACTTACAGCATTCATGGCTACCACAGCATTCCGCAGCGATACGCCATCCCATCTGGTTTGCGCTTAGTGGGACTATCATTAGTTTTTCAACAGGACAATGACCCAACACACCTTCAGGTTGTGTAAGGGCTATTTGACAAAGAAGGAGAGTGATGGAGTGCTGCATCAGATGACCTGGCCTCCACAATCACCTGACCTCAACCCAATTGAGATGGTTTGGGATGAGTTGGACTGCAGAGTGAAGGAAAAGCAGCCAACAAGTGCTCTGCATACATGGGAACTACTTCAAGACTGTTGGAGAAGCATTCCAGGTGAAGAGAATGCCATGAGTTGAGAGAATGCTGGTTCAGAGAATGCCATGAGTGTGCAAATCTGTCATCAAGACAAAGGGTGGCTACTTTGAAGAATCTCAAATATAAAATACATTTTAATTTGTTTAACACTTTTTTGGTTACTATATGATTCCATAGTTTTGATGTCTTCACTATTATTCTGCAATGTAGAAAATCGTCAAAATAAAGAAAAACCCTTAAATGAGTAGGTGTGTCCAAAATTTGGACTGGTACTGTATATATTTTTTAACTCAAATACACATACAGTGCATTCGGAAAGTATTCAGACCCCTTTAATTTTTCCACATTTTGTTACGTTACAGCCTCATTTAAAAATGTATTAAAAAAAAGTTTGCCTCATTAATCTACACACAATACCCCATAATGACAAAGGAAAAACAGTTTAAAAAAAAAAAAATCTTTGCAAATTTATTTAAAAAAAAACCTGAAATATGACATTTACATAATTCTTCAGACCCTTTACTCAGTACTTTGTTGAAGCACCTTTGGCAGCGATTATAGTCTCGAGTCTTCGTGGGTATGACGCTACAAGCTTGGCCCCCCATGTATTTGGGGAGTTCTCCCATTCTTCTCTGCAGATCCTCTCAAGCTCTGTCAGGTTGGATGGGGAGCGTCGCTGCACAGCTATTTTCAGGTCTCTCCTGAGATGTTCGATCGGGTTCATGTCCGGGCTCTGGCTGGACTACTCAAGGACATTCAGAGACTTGTCCCGAAGCCACTTCTGTGTTGTCTTGGTTGTGTGCTTAGGGTTGTTGTCCTGTTGGAAGGTGAACCTTCGCCCCAGTCTGAGGTCCTGAGCGCTCTGGAGCAGGTTTTCATCAAGGATCTATGTACTTTGCTCATTTCATCTTTCCCTCGATCCTGACTAGTCTCTCAGTCCCTGCCACTGAAAAACATGCCCACAGCATGATGCTGCCACCACCATGCTTCACCGTAGGGATGGTATTGGCCAGGTGATAAGCGGTGCCTCTTGGCGTTCAGGCCAAAGAGTTCAATCTTGGTTTCATCAGACCAGAGAATCTTGTTTCTCGTGGTCTAAGAGTCCTTTAGGTTCCTTTTGGCAAACTCCAAGCGGGCTTTTACTGAGGAGTGGCTTCCATCTGGCCACTCTACCATAAAGGCCTAATTGGTGGAGTGCTGCAGAGATGGTTGTCCTTCTTGAAGGTTCACCCATCTCCACAGAGGAACTCTGGAGCTCTATCAGAGTGACCATTGGGTTCTTGATCATCTCAATTCAATTCAATTTGCTTTATTGGCATGAAGTAACAATGTACATATTGCCAAAGCTTATTTTGGATATTTACAATATGAAAATAATGAGAATCAAAATTGTCAACGGGACAACAGTAACAACAATAACCAAGGGTCAAAATAACCATACATTGAACAATAACAATAAGCATACAGTAGAGTACATGTGCAGGTTAATTGGTCTGTCAGACACTGTCCCTCATCTTATGGCAGGCAGCAATGTAGTGTGCTGCCAACCCACAGCTCTCTGCGTCCTCCCCCAACAGGACTGGTAGCCTACTCTCATCAGAGAAGTCTTTGAAACCTTGAATAAGGGTTTCAGATTTGGGGAAATGACACTAATTGTTTTATATTTTTCACATTTTGTCAGGAAATGCAGCTCTGTCTCAGGTTCTGCTATTGTGCAGTGGTTGCACAGCCTTTCCTCTACAGGGAGCCAGGTTTGCCTGTGTCTACCCTTCTCAATGGCAAGGCTGTGCTCACTGAGCCAGTACTTTGTCAAGGTTTTTCTAAGGTTTTGATCAGTAACCATGGTCAAATAGTTAGCCACGGTGTACTGTCAATTTAGGATCAGATAGCACTGCATTTTGCTTTGTGTTTGTGCTTGTGTTTCCCAATAAGAAATGTAGTTTTGTTTTGACTGTGTTGTAATTTGGTTTATTCTGATTGATTGGATGTTCTGGTCCTGAGGCTTCAGTGTGTTAGTAGAACAGGTTTGTGAACTCAGCCCCAGGACCAGCTGGATGAGGGGACTCTTTTCTTTGCTCAGCTCTTGGCATTGCAGGGCTTGGAAATGATATGAGAGGGGGTCACTGCATTTTTAAATGTTTCCAAAACTTAATTGCTCTTTTTTGAGTTTTTATTATTAGTGGATATTGGCCTAATTCTGCCCTGCATGCATTGTTTGTAGTTTTCCTCTAGACATGTAGGAGAATCTTACAGAACTCTGCATGCAGGGTTTCAATGGGGTGTTTGTCCCATTTGATGAAATCTTGTTTTGCAAGTGGACCCCACACCTCGCTGCCATAAAGTACAATTGGTTCAATGACATATTCAAATAGTTTTAGCCAAATTTTAATAGGTATTTCAAATTGAATTAGCTTTTTAATGGCGTAGAATGCCCTGCGTGCTTTCCAGGGGTGAAAATCTGATATCAACTTTGGAGGGGACAATTACATGAAATGTTCTCAAGAGCAATTCCTGAGGGGGACACCAAAAGTAGTGCTGTAACACGTAGCCTACATTGTAATATGGTAAATGTATATTGAGGAACCAAAGAAATAAGGTGTTTGCCGTACTCCTAACTACCGGTACCCAAAACTACACAACTAATCACAACAGCAATACCATTGCCTTTAACAAATCTTAGTTCAGTCACAAGTTGAGAGTGGGGGTATCCATGGCATTTTCCAATTATGTTCCTATTTTACAAGTAAAACAAATTGAGAACCTTTCATAATGTTGCCAAACAAAGACTCAAACTTACCTGAGACTCCCTGTCTCTGCCAGTCTGTCCCTGCATATCTGTCCCCAACTCTGCTGTCTGTGTGCCATCTGTTGCCTGCTCTGCCTAATGACATCATTATGAAACATTTCCATTAGAATTTCATTTCTTTCTTATGAACATTTTATCAACTAGTCTTTGATATATTAGGCTACTAGGGTTCTTACTATGCGTTTTGGTGTATTGAAAAATACTCTGATGTCCGTCTTTTATTTTTCTGCCATTTTTCTACCTGGCTGGCTGGCTGGCTACACACACAGTGTGTAGGTTATTTACTGTAGGAGATGGGCTTCTATCATCTTCAATCATTCTATTTGGGCTTCGATCTAAAAGGTAGCTAGCAAATGTGAAACGGATTAAAATGACAAGAGTTGACAGCTGTATGAGTTCACCATTTACACAACATATGCTGCAACCTTTTGTAATTTTAATAGTTTGTTTCATATTGGCTGGCTTCCAACAATAGCTGAATTTGCAAAGCTAGCGAGCACCAATTCCATTTCAGTGGTGTTTGCTATAATCTTTGCTACCCGGGTTAAATAAAGGTGAAATAAAATAAATAAATAAATAAAAGTTCCCTTGCGACAATTTAGCGTTTACAACGAGACCATTAAATATATTTAAGACAATGGTAGAAGAGAGTGTAGTTCTGTTCAGTTTGGATTTCAGTTTATCGCTAACCTTATCACGGGGACTTTGAAGCACTAACTTACATCATCTGCGTGCTGATCTTGGAATAAATTGACGATAGCAAAGATTCCATCTTTGACGACGCCACATAAATGGAATAGGTACTAGCTAGCTTAATAGTTAATATTTGCGCGCTAGCTCTGCATATTCAGCTAGTGTGTGTGCGCGATTGACTGGATTAACCTCACGTCAGTTACGTGCATTGAGTGCCTTTCAGACAGTAGATACGACCTCTCTGTTACCTAGCAAGCTAAGGAACTGGCAGTGGATCAAACCATTGTGAGGCAAAGGGTGGGGGGGGTCGCAATCTTTTGAAACTTAAAAACGCGCTATTAAGTGTCTATAATCAGCACAATTGCTTTCATTGCGTATTATTAATATTATTTAAATTACATAGTTATGTTTCAGTGATATATTGGGGGGGACAAATCATATTTTTCCCAGGATGGGGGGGTCGTCCCCCCCCGGGATTTCCGCCCCTGGTGCTTTCTCTCTCAGTTCATTCACAGCCTCATTAAGGTGTCCAGTTAAGCTTATTTTTAAACCTAAGTAATTGTAGTGTGTGCAGTACTCTATATATTTTGTACCAATTGAGAACTTTGGTCTAATTCCCTGAGATCTGGGTCTTCTCTGGAAAATCATTATTTTAGTATTTTTGGGGTTTACTGCCAGGACCCAGGTATGGTAGTACTGCTCTAGCAGGTCCAGGCTCTGCTGCATCTCCCTGACCAAGGCCCTTCTCCCCGATTGCTCAGTTTGGCCCAAGAGGCCAGCTCTAGGAATAGTCTTGGTGGATCCAAACCTTTTCCATTTACTGTGTACTTGGGGACCTTCAATGCTGCAGACATTTTGTGGTTCCTTTCACTAGATCTGTTCCTCGACAATCCTTTCTCGGAGCTCTATAGACAATTATTTCGACCTCATGGCTTGGTTTTTGCTCTGACATGCACTGTCAACTGTGGGACCTTATATAGACATGTGGGTGCCTTTCCAAATCATGTCCAATCAATTGAATGTACCACAGGTGGACTCCAACCTCAAGGATGATCAATGGGAACAGGATGCACCGGAGTTCAATTTCGAGTCTCATAGCAAACGGTCTGAATACTTATAGTAAGGTATTTCTGTAATTTATTTTTAATAGATTTGCAAACATTTCTAAAAACCTGTTTTCGCTTTGTCATTAAGAGGTATTGTGTGCAGATTGATGAGTGAACAAAAAATGATTTTATCCATAAGGCCGTAATGTAACAAAATGTTGAAAAAGTCAAGGGGTCTGAAAACTTTCCGAATGCACCGGAAGTATTTAAAAGACAAATACTTAAATAAGCCTGTATTTGAGCCCAGGTCTGATCATTATGACTGCATGAAGAGAACGTCTGATCCTCAGTACTTCAAACATGAAATCAAGTTTTCACAGTGCCGAAAGAGAGTTTACTTTTTATCTTTTCTGCTCAACAGTTAATTCACCGGTATCCTTCTTATTTGGCTCATTGCGTGAACACACAATGTGTAAACCACACGCATACAGAGTGATTAAGCCAAAATTCAAAGAGAGGAATACTGTAGGACACGCCCATGTTATTCTGCGGCTATGCTCGGCCTTTGTTCTCTGCATAAACCCATGCAGATGTACGGTATGCGTCTATAAGACTGACTGTGTTTGACGATGTATTAAAGTCCCTCTGTGAACTCCCACTGTCCTTCTGCTCTCTATCAATCTTTATCTGCCATGGTTTCTCTCCCTCTGTCTCTTTAGACTCTCTCTCGCTCTCTTTCTGCCTTTCGCTCCCTCTCTTTCACTCGGTCATTCCTTCATTCCTTTTTCTCGCACCCCTGCCCTCCATCTCTGTGGTTGTCCATGTGGCTTACAGGACTTATCAGTACAGTGGTGGTAGTGGTGGTTGTACAGAGAGTTCATGTGGTTCTCTCTCTTTAGTCTCTCGATTTCTATTTCTCTCTCGCTTTATAGTTCCTTTCTGCTTTCAAATGAACTCCCTCCACTCCACCACAGAGTACCCCCTGTCTCCTCTCAAGGCTAAGGTGTGTACAGTACTCTCAGTTCTCCATCTTCCATTCCGTCAACCCTTCTCTCCACCCCCCCCCCCCCCGTTCTATTACTTTCCCTGTAACCCTCTCTATCCTCCTCTACCCCCTTTCAACTCATCATTTAGTTATACCACCCTGTATCTCTTTATCTCCCGATCCGCTTTTTTATTCCATATTCCAACCCATTATCCCTCTTTCTCTCTCTCTCTCTTTTCCATCCCCCTTTCTGCGTGATAAAACTATCAGTCTTTATCCTCCATCTCCAAACCCCCTCAGACCCAGGGGAGGAGGACAGGACAGAAAGTCAGCTGAGAGAGAAAGGCATTCAGAGCTTTCTGACTACTCCAACAAGATAGCTGCACTGAAAGACCAAGACTGTACACATCTCCTGCTGTTACCTGCTCAAAAAGGGCAACACTTCCAGAGAGAATTGGTATGTATAGCCTACTAGTCAACGACCAATGCGATGTTCAAGGTCGCCAAGGGGTCACTCTGATCACAGTGCTACTTTGGGGACGTAGAGAGCTGATCTGTAATTCATCTGCTCTATGCATTATATTTCTATGTCTGGCTTCGTAAAAGGTTAACAGGAGAAACGTGTGAGCGCAAACAATAGACCCAGGGCTCTATTCAATCCGACGTTCAGCGTTACAGGGTGATTGAAATGTAAAGGAAATGTTTCCGCGTTAGCGGAGACCGCATTCGCGGGAAGCTCAGCATGTCAGCTCAAATCGGAAATTACCTTTACATTTCTATCGCACGATCCGTAACGCTTCAACAATACAGATTGAATAAAGCCCTTAGAAAAAGTTGGTGAAATAGTTAGGAAGTATTAGGCAATTGGTAAGGTAAAACAAAGTCTGGAGGAAAACTTTAAGGCATTTACAATATTATAATGCTGGAATTCCAAATCGTTGTACAAACAAAGTTAGGGTGTATTGGGGAACTGGGGAGAAGGATATTAAAGTAATTAGAAAGAGATTGACAGACCAAGAAATTGGACTAGACCCGACAGAGTGCAATTATAAAAATGTGTTCAACTTTTCAATGTATTATTGATGGAAGGGAAGAGAGACAAAGAGGGAGTGTGTGTGTGTGCGCGTCTGAAACAGTATAAAGTGGTTTCCTCCTACACTCCAGCTGTAATGGCTGCCGTACATCACCGCGACAGACCCTCAAGTGGAGCACCCTCGACAAGCTCAGGAAATGAAGATGCGACTGGATGGTGCGAGGGAGTCTCTCTCTCTCTCGCTCAGAATGAGAAGGGGCACAATCTATCGTGATTAGACTCCCCAAGTTATTTGTTAGATCCTATCAGTGTTGGTCCAGAGGAATACAGTAACGTGTTCTCATCCACCCACATCTGTTGTATCTCACCGCAGAGCTGCTTTGTTTCCACAAACTGACAGCTGACTGCATGAAAAGACAATTAGTCACTCGACTGAAGTTTACTTCAAAAAGACGACTTTCAAGACTGACGATTTGAGTACTTCTGAGACCACTGATTTTATTCTTTTAAGTTGTTTTATTTAATTGAAGGAACAATTTATTGATCCATCATTAAATAATAAATCTACTTACAGTTTTTGTCAAATGTCAAGGTATTTTACATGGTATTTGGTCACATGCACATTGTAAGAAAAAGAAACACAATATTATCTGTACAAACACTTACAGTAGTCCGTAGGGGGAGGAGCCTGTGAAATAAAAAAAGGCACCTGGTATGACATTTGACCCTGGTTCACAGATACCACCAGAGACATGCTACTGTCCACTTTGCCTGTGAAGCAGAAATAGAGAGAAACAGAGCTGACAAAGGACACCATCACTCTGTGTGACCTCTATTGGGTGTACTTCTGAGCAGCCACTCAAAATATTAGACACATCAGCTCGGTCAGTGTTTGATTAGGCCTAGATACCAGAACATATTTGAACTTACTTACAATGTATCTTTTGTAGATATGGTGTTTCGTTAGCAACGTGGCACTTGAAAATCTTTGCACAGCTACAGTACGAGTGATCCAGACCACTCGTATGGCAGCCAAGTGCGTCGTCAGACGCTTTTTTTGCCCTTCCTCGTCACTTTATTCACAGACCATTTCTGCTAAAAATAGAACCAAGATGTTAAGGCTATCTGTCAGACTGTGACTGCAGATAACTTCAGAATGAATTTGACTACAAATACAAAAGTTGCCGAAGTATTTGCAATTGTTACTAACAAGTTGAGGATAAAGTGATGCTTCAAAATGAAAACCGGGATGAGTGCATTAAAACATACATAGGCCTACATATACTATTTAAATCATATTGACATATATTTCATGTTCAATCAATGGAGTTCTATTTTGCGACTAGGATACTGTCTGTCATTTTTACTTCAATGTTTTTCATGATGTGTGACAACAATGATGTGGTCGATCTGTAATTTTGCACATTATTTTTGATTTTGCTATATCTCTATGGCCTATTTGCAGACATAATTGGTAATATCTGTCTAGGAGCTGATCCTTCATCAGTATTGTGGAATAATTATAATGTTAAGGTAACATTTGAATGGGAGAAAGCTGATCCGAGAGCAGCGCTGCTTTTCTTTCGATCCTATCAATATCGACACACGGTCTAACGACATACTCTCTACTTGCTCGTTTGGGAAACAACTCTTTAAAAGTCGGTTCGTAAATAACGATGCATCTGGTACGATCATCGTAATGCTTAAGTTACATCGCAACTGGGAAACGAGGCCCAGCTCTGTTCAGCGTTTGATTAGGCCTAAACGCTCTGAGCGCACAGCACAGCAGCCCGGGAAGTAGATATCAAGTGAGGTGAAAGGTTCAGTACGTCGCAGATAGAAATCTAACAAATAGAGCTGACAAAACCAATCCCATACCATGACAGACATTCACATCCGTTCTACATTTAAGTCATTTTAGCAGACGCTAAATACACGTGTTTCTGAATGCTCTGTAACGTTGAAGCCTTTTGAACGCCGCTGGAGTAAGGCTGAGACTGGTTACAGCTTTTGTACAGAACATGTAGAGAGGACACGTCAAGGTTCTCTGTACCAATTCTATGTGCCCTGTAAGGCAGTGGGCCTGAAAGCAGAGGCGACCGGCAGAGACATGGAGCCTACGTGGTGCTGATAGGCTGAGTGGTTCATTTTCTAATTAGGTGAAAGGTTAAGCTCGGGTAGATATACAGACAGTCACATCTGCACGCTGGGTAGGAAAGTCCGTCGTCTTTTTGTCGGGGCGTCGGATAACCAGGAAAGTCAATAACTGCGCCCAAATCTCCCCTCCGATAGACAGTATAATACACCTGTATACAGGTGGTTCAGCCAACAGAGAGGTACTGATGGAGACGAGAGAAGAAGCCTAGGAATCTATAGCGAGTGGACATGGCTGTCAGACATGCTCGGTCAGTAGCAGCACTTCCAACTGGAGAGAAGAGGGACTCTAATTTGGCTGTGTGGTTAACCCTTTGAGATTAGGGAGGTGAGAATTTTGATCGTTCTCGTCGGCGTCCTGTTCCGGAATTAAAACGGCGCCTTTGCGATGTCATCAATTGGAACATTCGGTCAACACTTTCTTTCGGATAGGCCGTCTGTAGATGATCAGTAACATTTCAACCAACTATCTAGTAGCCCTAACCCTTAACCTAACCCAAAATGAACCCTTACCCTTATTCTGAACCTAACCTTAGCAAGCAGTTGCCGGTCAACAGATATTTGTTGATGGTATGACCACAGATGGACTATCCGCACTATCCAAATAAAGTGTGCCTGAACATTCAATTGGAATATGAACTCTGCCCATGGTTCGGAGGCTTCCTCCTCTCCTACCTTCACTACCGCTATGATCACGCAGCTCTGTTCTACAGTGTATGCACAAGCAGGGGGCACCTTTAAAAGCGCCTTTAAGTACTACAGAGCTTCCTCGAACAGCTACTGCGAAACACACCGAGCGAAGGAGTAGAAAGGCTGATCCTGGAACAGTCAGCAGAGTAGAGCACCACATAGTTAGCTAGCTATAGGTGATTGGCACAGCTATGGGTGTTGCAACATCCTTCATGTTAAGCCTGGTCTTCCAAGGGACATGATAGAGGATTTGGAAAATACAACATTAAAAAGGGAGTCAACAACAACAACAACAAAAAAATGCATGATAGTTTGACGTTATTAAAGAAGTCGTAAAAGTTGATAGAGATTACATAGAGGAATATCTATGACAAAGGAACACCGATTGTACCTTAAACACATTCAAATGGCTTTAAAAACAAGGCGTTGTGGGCTACATACAGAGATTATAAAACTGGATCTGTGTATAGTATAAACTCCCTCGACCTTCAACTCAAACCTTAACCTAGGCTCAGAATAACATGATTGCTTCATCTTATGTCTCTCTTTATCAAACTATTTACATCAAGTTAGCAGCATCAACATGTCTTGTAAGAGAGACAACATCGATTCAGTCTTCAAAGACAGCTCTACAAAGACATGATTTGAGATTCTCGTTGCAGTAGATTTCATTTGGGATACTTTTCTTTTGCTATATTGGACCACCGATCCCTTCCTCTAATGTAAC
Organism: Salmo trutta; assembly: GCF_901001165.1. Taxonomy (NCBI): domain Eukaryota; kingdom Metazoa; phylum Chordata; class Actinopteri; order Salmoniformes; family Salmonidae; genus Salmo; species Salmo trutta. The sequence goes on along the minus strand of NC_042972.1, from coordinate 54,535,454 downwards.
CCATTTGATCACAGTACAGTACACACGTTTCTAAGTCTTTACCTGATAAAGTGCACTCAATAACAACTAGGTATATTCACAGGAGAAGAAATGCTGTGAGTTACACATGGCTCAGTCGCTCACTAGGCATCTGAAGATATTTCCGATCTGCAGGGAGGAGGGTGAGAATTTCACCATTTCTCCGGAATGTTCTATGTTGTGACATCATCAGTGGGAATTGATTAGAATGTCCCCTTCTAAAAGGGTTAGAAGGAGGGAAGATTCTCTGATCACCGGTGCCTGCAGATAGTGGTTAGCCACATGAGTGAGTGTGTGTGTGTGTGTGTGTGTGTGTGTGTGTGTGTGTGTGCGTATGTGTGTGTGTGTGCGCGCGCGTGCATGGGAGGGTTAGAAGACAAATATGTTTAACTTAGCAGACAGTAAATCTCAGAGCTGAAGGAAGCCAAGCCCTGCCAGGCAAGATGGATAACCTAAAAGCATGTGTGTGTATGAAGCCAGGCGTCGCCCCCACACTACCCCAAAGGCACACACACAGCAGCGAAGGGTTCCGTCTTTAAAACTACTGAACGGAAGAAATAAAAGATCTGGTAAAGCATGCGTCCCAAATGGCACCCTATTCCCTATATAGTGCGCCACTTTTGACGAGGGCCAATAGGACTCTGGTCAAAAGTAGTGCACTATGTAGGGAATAGGGTGCCAATAGGGAGGCGTCGCTCTTCTCCTGTCCTGACCTACTTAATCAGACTTTTGCCCATCATGCAGCATAACTCATCACCACCTGCTAACACAGCAGCCAATTAGCCTGGCTAGCATTACCATCCCTCCCACCACTGTCGTTGTGGTGCAGAACTAGCGCTATATTGGTGTCCGCAGTTACAGTTATCATCAGTTCAGACCTTGGCTCAAATACTATTTGAAATTCTAAATAGTTTACCTGTGCTTGATTGAGCGTGCCTGGCATCACGGGCCACGTCTGGCAAATCCAGGCAGGCTAGAAGAAACGCTGATAAATATTTGAAAGATTTCAAATAGTATTCAAACCAGTGGAGGCTGCTGAGGGGATTTACGGCTCATAATAACGGCTGGATCGGTACGAATGCAATGGCATCAAACCATGTGTTTGATGTATTCGATACCATTCCACTTATTCTGCTCCGGCCATTACCATGAGCCAGTCCCCCACAATCATGGGGCCACCAACCTCCTGTGATTCAAACCCAGTTTTGCAGAAGCTACAACAAGTTACAACAGCTAACGAGATCAGAATGGAGTCGCACAGCATACCAGGCTCACAGGGTGAGAGGAGAGGAGAGGATGAGATGGTGATTTTCAGGGTGCTTATTGAAGTGTTGAGAGCCTCAGTGAGAGAGAGGGTGAGCCCCAACTGGCACTCTAATCCCTGGTCAAAAGCAGTGCACTTTATAGGAAGTAGGGTGCCATTTGGGACGCAAGCCAGTCTCAGGCTATATAAAGGCAGGAGAGATAATGATCTGGAACTGTGGCACCTGTGGAGCTACCGCTGTCTGGTGGGGTTGGTATGTCTGTGTGAATAATACTATTATTCCTGCACACCCACCCTGATAAGACAGCAGTGTGTGTTTGTGCGTGTGTATGTTCCTCCAGGACTGGTGTTAGTAGTGATGTTATTATTGCTAGGCTCTCTCAGTGCAGACTCAGCAGCCTGCAAACCCATCCATAGAGATGAAGAGGCAGGGAATCACAAAGGGCTGAAATGAACTCTCAACAAACTGTCCAGTGGCTTCAACATACATACTGTATATATACTGAACAACTCACTCTCTCAGCCCCCTTTGCTGTAAATGAATTCCAGTTGGTTCATCTCAGCCAGTAGACAATCAAACACAGACAGCCCTGAAGATAGAAAGTCTTTAGTTGGCTCAGAAATGGTGTTCTCCAAGGGTTAGTTCACTTCTGGGAGACCTTATTTTCATTGAATGAGTAATAAATAGGAGAGTAGATGAATCAGTCAGTAGCTGTGTCTATGAACATCCTGCTTTTTGTCCTCACACAGCCATTATCTGGCACAATAAAGGTTTTATCTTGTCCAAATCCCATCACACCTCAATTGCACTTACAGTTGGATTGGCAGTAGAAACAAGAAAAGGCTAAAAGTCTCAAACTTCCCGTTTTGCCTTTCAGTTCAAGACACACTCCTCATAAGGATCTTTCCGGAGGAGACTAAACTTTGCGACGACGCGTCATCCACACTTTGGTCGTCCCCGGTTATGGTTGGTAACCATGACGTCCTGCCGCGTCACACCCGATTGGTTGAGGTGAGAGGGTCAGGGGTCAGGGGTGAAGGCCCTCAGTGAAGATGGCCACCAGTAATGATGTTACAATAACGCTCCGACCGAACGTCAACTCTTCTTCCCCACCTTTGCTGACCAGATCTTCACTGTCATATCACTAGAAAGAGAGGGAGGGAGAGAGAGAGACAGAGGGATGGCGGGGTAGAGAGATGGAGAGAGACAGAGAGAAATAGAGTGGGGGTGGGGAGATGAAGGGGGAGAAAGAGAGAGAGCGGACCAGGGGGACACAGAGAATGAGAGAAACATTGAGAGGGAAGGAGAGCAGAAGGAGATGACCAAGAGAGAGGTAGGGAGAGACCGAGGAATACAAGGGGGGAGGAAAAGAACAAGAGCAAGAGGCGGAGAGAGAGAGAGAGAGAGAAGAAAAGAGGGACTCAATTGCTAGCGTCTTCAAACAGTTCCATTGTGACTCCCACACAGCACCAGAGAGACAAGACATCAAAACCTACAGTTCACAGAAAGATGACACACACACACACACACACACACAAATGCTACCCCCTACTCCTTCACCAATTACGGAGCACAAAGGAATCAGCTCCAAAATAGACATCAAACATCATCCTCCTCTGTGACACACAACCTCCCCTCAAGATAGAGCAAACACCACAACCCTCATCCCTCTGTCCCTCTTTATTTCTTCCTCTATAATTCTCTATTCTTTTCTCCCCTCTCTCAAACACCATATGCCCCCTCCCTCTCCGTCCCTCGCCCCATCTCCCTCCTATTCATCTCTTCCCGCCCCCCTCTCTCTGATCAACAGAGCTCCAATTGAAGTTTGCAAAATACTATAATTGCATTAGGAAGTTAAGAAGAGAATCAACGTATCTTCTCTGCTGTTCTGTTCTCGTTTCCCTGTGAAGAAACTCTCAGCTCAGTTGACAATTTACTCTTAATCTCCTCTCCATTCATGACCTGTCGAGCACTACCTCCTAACTGCTGTCATATAAGCGTGTTTCTGCCGAGCTTACTGCTGTCTTAATACCCAGGATAACACTCCCTCTCCCTCCCCAATCCCTCCTAACATCAGGCTGCTAGCTGGGCTCACTGAGGTGTGTTGCAGAGACCCCGTGTTACTGTAGCATTAGTGGAAAATAGTAGGATGATTTGACATGGATGATGTTGGAGAGGAAGGGTGTGTGTGTGTGTGTGTGCATGCGCGCGCTCGTGTGTGTTTGTGTCTGCTTGTGTGTGCACATGCATCTGCATGTGTGTGTACTGTAGGTAGGACCCAATTAAAATAATAATTATTGGTAGTGTTACGTGCACTCTTACAAATAAAGGTGCAAGTTGGAACCAAATAAGGTTCTTGAGAGCGATGCCATAGGGGAACCATTTTAGGGTCTATGAAGAACCATAAATTGGGATGGTTCTTTGAAGAACCATATAAAAATCCAAAACCAGAATGTTTCGGCCTTTCAGGCCAGGAATTGGAAAGCCCTGCTGTAGGGCTATAAGCCTTATTTGCATTTTTCCCAGGTCAACTTTCGAGTGTTTACCAGTACCACACATGACTGTGTTTGCTATTGACAGAGACATGGTCGTTGCATTTATTAATTTTCAGCCCTATGGACTGCACCAAGTGAGATCCTAAGCGAATATATGATCATAAAAAATATATATATATATTTAACACAATACCATACGTAGTTCATAAGGCCTTATTTTGTGGGCCTAGTTTTACCCTAATACAGGGGCCTGAAACTCATACACATCACTTTGACCCAAAACCACACCCATCATTATCATATTTCCCAGCATGCTCTATTGCAGGCAGATTTTTAGAATTGTTTGTTTCAATATCTATGTTTGTGCATGTACATTGAGCGATTACTCTAATGCTACACAAAGATAAACATACAATTTTCAAAATTAATCCAATCAGTTGGTTCGATTTTTTGCACCTGTTACTGAAATGTTTGTTCCAGCTTAAATGCAGGTCAGGGGTAAGCAACTAGATTCGGCCGTGGGACGATTTTTGTCAGGGTGGATGGTCTAGGGGCCGGAAATTAATTTGAGTAATATTATTTACACAGCAAAATGATCACAACTAAACCCAAAAAGAGATTATATTTAAAATATGCCATATAGCATACGCTTTTATCCAAAGCAACTTAGTCGTGCATGCATACATTTTACATATTGGTGGTCGTGAGTATCTATCCCACTATCAGAACCATGCTCTACCAACTGAGCTACAGAGGACCACACAGGACCAACTGTTGGGTATTTGAAAATAATAATAAGTTCATACCTTGATTACTTTGAGACACGATCACATAAATGTCGTTGCCGACCCCTTAGGTAGTTTTCCTCATAATGTGACTTGCAGGTAGAGTTGCAAAATGTTGGTAACTTTCCGAAAATTCCCAGGTTCTCCAGAAATCTTGGTTGAAAGTTTCCTAGAAACGGAACCAGGAAATCCAAAATCCTTTCAAAGAGGATTTTTGGAAAATCTGTGAATTTTGGAAAAGTCACTGGAATGGCCTGAGGTATGAACTGGGCTACAATTATGCACTTATAAATAAAAAGGTACAAAGGATGACTTTACAAGGTACCATTATAGTAACAAGTGTTTGTACCCCTTTAGGACAAATCAAAACCTATTTTTCTGAAAGTGCAATACAATGGCCTGAAACTCATGGTTTACAGGCCACATCAGGCCTGCAAGTCACACTATACTGGCTTGCAAAATGATGTGTAATTCCTATTGGAAGTCAGCCAGGATATAGGATATACAACAGTTAGGATATTTATTCACCTGCTACCTGCATTCAGAATGAGTGCCTGGGTTAGGAACATTGTAAAGAGACTACCTAAGGCATTTAAACTGGAACAAACATTTCAGTAATGGGTGCAAAAAAGTAAGTATTGGATTAGTTTAGAAAAATGTAAGTTATTTATCTTTGTGTAGCATGAGATTAATCAATCAAGCAATGTACATGCACAAACATAGATATTCAAAAAAATACAATGCATTCGGAAAGTATTCAGACCCTTGACTTTTTCCATATTTTGTTACGTTACAGCCTTATTCTAAAATGGATACAATTGTATTTTCTCACCAATCTACACACAATACCCCATAATGCCAAAGCAAAAACGTTTTTTTACATATATTTATTTTTTATTTCACCTTTATTTAACCAGGTAGGCCAGTTGAGAACAAGTTCTCATTTACAACTGCGACCTGGCCAAGATAAAGCAAAGCAGTTCGACACATACAACAACACAGAGTTACACATGGAATAAACAAACATACAGTCAATAATACAGTACAAAAAGTCTATATAAAAACTGAAATATCACATTTACATAAGTCTTCAGACCCTTTACGCAGAACTTTGTTGAAGCACCTTTGGCAGCGATTACAGTCTTAAGTCTTCTTGGGTATGATGCTACATGCTTGGCACACCTGTATTTGGGGAGTTTCTCCCATTCTTCTCTGCATATCCTCTCATATCCTGTCAGGTTGAACGGGGAGCGTCGCTGCACAGCTATTTTCAGGTCTTTCCAGAGATGTTCAAGCGGGTTCAAGTCCGGGCTCTATCTGGGCCACTCAAGGACATTCAGAGACTTATCCCGAAGCCACTACTCCGTATTCTTGGCTGTGTGCTTAGGGTTGTTGTCCTGTTGGAAGGTGAACCTTCGCCGTAGTATGAGGTCCTGAGCGTTCTGGAGCAGGTTTTCATCAAGGATCTCTCTGTACTTTGCGCCATTCATATTTCCCTCGATCCTGACTAGTCTCCCAGTCCCTGTCACTGAAAAACATCCCCACAGCATGATGCAGCAACCACCATGCTCCACCATAGGGATGGCGCAAGGTTTCCTCCAGACGTGACGCTTGGCATTCAGCCCAAAGAGTTCAATATTGGTTTCATCAGACCAGAGAATCTTGTTTCTCATGGTCAGAGTCCTTTAGGTACCTTTTGGAAAACTCCAAGCAGGCTGTCATGTGCCTTTTACTGAGGAGTGGCTTCCGTCTGGCCACTCTACCATAAATGCCTGATTGGTGGAGTGCTGCAAAAATAGTTGTCCTTCTGGGAGGTTCTCCCATCTCCACAGAGGAACTCTAGAGCTCTGTCAGAGTGACCATCGGGTTCTTGGTCATGTCCCTGACCAAAGCCCTTCTCCCCCGATTGCTTAGTTTGGCCGGGCGGCCAGCTCTGAGGGGAGTCTTGGTGGTTCCAAACTTCTTCCATTTAAGAATGATGGAGGCCACTGTGTTCTTGGGGACCTTCAATGCTGCAGAAATGTTTTGGTACCCTTCCCCAGATCTGTGCCTCGACACAATCCTGTTTCGGAGCTCTACGGACAATTCCTTCTACCTCATGGCTTGGTTTTTGCTCTGACATGCACTGTCAACTGTGGGACGTTATCATATCCAATCAATTGAATTTACCACAGGTGGACTCCAATCAAGTTATAGATACATCTCAAGGATGATCAATGGAAACAAGATGCACCTGAGCTCAATTTCGAGTCGTGTAGCAAAGGGTCTGAATACTTGTGAAAATAAGGTATTTCTGTTTTTCATTTTTAATACATATATTTTCGCTTTGTCATTCTGGGGTATTGTGAGTAGATTGATGAGGTAAAAAAGTAATTTAATCAATTTTAGAATAAGGCTGTAACATAACAAAATGTGGAAAAAGTCAAGGGGTCTGAATCCTTTCCGAATGCACTCTATATATACACACAAAAATATTCTAACAAACATTTCAAAAAATGTACCTGCAGTAGAGCATGCTGGGAAATATGATAATGATGGGCGTGGTTTTGGTTCAATGTGATGTATATGAGTTTCAGGCCCCTGTATTAGGGTAAAACTAGGCCCACAAAATAAGGCCTTATGAACTACGTATGGTATTGTGTTAATTACTCTTATTGTGTAACTGCTAAACTGCTTTCTGACTGTACACTGTACTGCATGATTGTAGATAGCTATTAGAACTAACATGTTAGTAAACCCGCTATGTTGACTATGACGCGACAACGATGTAGGCTGTGTGTAGCGGTTAGCGGTTATGATATGAAGGTTTGGCTTGGAAAGCTTGGTCAGAGACAGCTGATTTGTTGTGCACTGAAGTCCACAAGTGAAGGAAATAGGTGAGAGGAGGAGAGCGCGTAGATCGATGCGAGAAGGAATTATATATACAATGAGCAAAGTGATCACGCTGTTTTCATGTGGTTTCTTAAACGGAAGCAACCGGAATGAAATGGGGATAAAAACACCTAAATATGTCCAACAGAAATTCACATTTGCAACTGTTGGACTAATGATTGCTCCCTAGATCAGCTAGATGCAGGCAAGAGTGTGCAAGGCGGTATTGAATGTGTCACTGTCTGTCACCTTGATTACTCAAGATTCTCTACGTTGTAAACTTTCATTCATCGGCTAGGTTGTAGCAACCTCATGATGGATACAGGGAAAATACGAGTATCATGTAGTAGCCTGAACCTTTTGATGTTACATTGAGCTGGGTGAATGGAATATGAATGACAGTCATCCAATACGCTGTAATAGAAATAAGGCCATGTTCATGAAAAAAAAAAAGAATCCTCCCTCATCTTAAATGGCACCGACTGCCACTGGGGCAAGGGCATTAGCGACATGAAGAGAGGGAGAAAATAAAAAAGAGCAAGAGAAAGAGGGCTCTAGAGAGATGAAGACAGGGGACGGAGAGAAGAAGAGATGGAACGGAGAGATGAAAAGAATCAGAAAGAGAAAGCAACGCAAATGAGCGAAAGTACCAGAGGAGAGCAGAAGCGGGGTTGTGAGTCGGAGTGAAGGCTCATGGGAGGCTTGTGGCACGACCCTTGATAGCCAGAACCCGTCGAGGTAGACAGGGGGTCAGACCTGGGACATAACTCCATAACTTCACCCTGCAGTCACTGTGGCAGGGCAGGATGAGGAGGAGAGGGGAGGAGAAGCGGACAAAATACAGAAGGTGAAAGAGAGAGAGAGAGCGAGGTAGGAGAAGGAAGAGAGGGGAAAAGGAGAGGTTAAAGCGGGTTAGTACAAGACGAAGATAAGGTACTAGTTTAGTAAAGGTGTATTCAGATGGATCAGGAAGGGCATTAAGCATGAAAAGTGAAAGGCGTTGGTGGAAAGAGGTAGGTACAGGGAGGACAGAGACTATTGGGCGTGCGAAGCAGATCCACGCAAACCCCTCTCAATCTACAATCCTAGTGATGTAGGACGTGTACTTCACCGCCGTACCATATGGTCCTGTCAGTCTGCTAAAGTTTTCCATGAGATGCTGGGAAGAAGAAAGACATACTGCACATGCCAATGATACGCCTGGTCGCACGCATCAGCTGAGCTCTACCAAGCGAGTGACTAGTTGTGTACGGCTGAGTGACATCAGAAAGATTCATCCTCGACAAGGAAGATGAATGCCTCATGCACCAGTCAATGTTGCACTAGACAACATAGCATCTTCTCAGAAAGAATGTAGTGTTCTGGAGTAACTTTTTCTAATTGCTTTGCTGCAGTAAGGTATGTCATTAATGTGACCAACTCTCTAGCAGGGCGATGCATAAACACCAAGTATATTAACAATCATCTAACAATAACCCATGTAATGAAATACATTAGTGAAATATGCCCCTGATAGTGCAGTTACATCCAGTGCAGTTACATCCACTGAAAGCCCCCAACTACCGTATTTACTTTACCCTTCCAGTGGCGTAACATCATACCTGGATATGAATTGAAAAATACATCTCGGAGAAAGGTTATAATAAGCTATAATATGGTTATAATTATGTCTTAGTCATGTTTTACCTGGAAGCGGTGAAGATGTGCCGTGAGTTGGTGCAGATGGCATTGATGGGGCTCTCATGACCCTTGACCTCTCCTATGGGGGTGAAGTTATCAACGTTCCACACCTTCAGCATGCCTCCCCGACACGCACTCAGCAGCATGGGTCGACCGGGAACGTACGCCAGCGCGCACACCCAGTCCTTATGGGCGTTGGGGATTTGCTGTGGAGGAGGTGGGGACACACAGTCACAGAAGTAGTGTTTGAAGTTCCAACGTTGACCGTGTATCAGTGTACACGGTCCTCTATGGCTAAACTGGGCACAGATATCCTTTCCACAGAGGCTTACTGTGGGTGTTTGACTAAGATTACCCACCATTCAAGAGGATTTATAAAGCTTTTACCGGATACTTACATGAACGCACGCACGCCTACACGGACATACACCAGACCTGGGTTTAAATACTATTTAGGGTACTTCAAATACTTTCAAAGACAATGTTGGAAGTATTTTGATTAACACATGTAGTTAAATATGGGAATGCATTTGGAAATACACTCAGAAAGTACTGTCATGTATTTAAAAATACTAAGATACACAGGCAAGTGTATATTCCAATACAAATATTTAAATAATCCAATGCATTTTAACCCAGGTCTGTTCAGTCACTGAAATAATGTTTTTCCAATAGAAGTAGTTGATTCGGGAAAACATTATTTGAAAATACTGAAATACACCAAAGTTATCTCAATAAACAAACGATCAAAGTAAGTATTCCCTAACCCTACTCAGTAGCTATCGACATACCTGCTCTACAATGCTGACTATTCTCTCATGGCAAATGAAAAACTGGATGACACAGTACTAACTTGTCCCTCAGAGCTAACACTTTGGCTGCATCATATTCCTTATATAGTGCACTACTATGGACCCTGGCCCTAGTAGGGTATCGATTGGGTTGTAGCCCTTTGGGCTGCGCCGGTAAAGACATGGCTTTTTACCTCACAGGATTCACTCCTGCCACTGTAGGCTGGCCACATTGTAGACAGATAACCCTTCATCAACCCGCCTGTACAGTAGCAGTACGTTCCCTTTTCCCCAATACCGCCAGTATTGCCATCAATGACATTCATTTATCGCTGCCACACGGTGCCGTGACACACCCACAGTCCCTCTCCACTCATAGAACAAAAGGCTATTCTGTGGAAAGGGTTCTACATGGAACCAAAAAGGTTCCTTCAAAGGGTTCTCCTATGGGGACGGCAGAAGAACCCTTTTAGGTTCTAGATGGCACCTTTTTTTTTATCTAAGAGTGTACCTGTGTGAGTTCTTGGTTCTCCAGGTCCCACTTCTTGATGCCGTTGTCTCGTGACGCGCTGAACAGAACGTCTCCCTGGATGGCCAGACACTCGATGCCGTCATAGTGCGGAGGCTCAAAGTTGTGGGCGGGGCCTAAATTACCCAGCATGCCCTCTGCCACGTCAAACACCTGACACAAAAACAGGACAGCAGTCAGAAAACATGACCAAACAGACAAACATGGTTGCACACTCCAACGGGAATCCACAACAGGAAGTATGCCAGTTCACACCTCAAGAGAAGGGTAGATAATCAGGATGTAGCCTGCGTAGCGGGGTACAATGGAAATGCTTGTGTGTGTGTGTGTGTGTGTGTGCGCCACTGCGTGTAGCCGTGTGTCCAGTACCTTGACATAGTGGTCCTTGGAGCCAGTGATGACCTGGTCTTTGCCCAGTAGAGACTGTCCTACAGTGAGACACATCACTGAGCCTATATGACCTGTCAGCTTCCCTAATGCCATCATCCTAGAGAACGGAAGGGCAGAGGGAGAGAAAGAGGGGAGGGAGAAAGAGAAAAAGACAGTGCGAGATAGGAGAGAGTTATTTTTTATTGCTAGAAAACCTTTATAGGCACAGCTAATGTACGTACATACAAAGCTAAATCAACGCCAAAAGTAAAAATACATTGCTGCATAGCAGTGGTTACAATGCTAAAAACCAGTGTCCTTCTGGTACCTGTTGAGGTCCCAGGTGCGTACGGTGTTACCAGCAGCAGCATAGAGGACAGAGCCAGAGGGGTTGAGAGCTATCTGGTTGATCTGGTATTCACCCTGTGCCACCGTGATGGTACGGGTGGTGGTGCCCACACACGCATCCCCCGATACCACCTGGCCTGAAGACCTGGAGAGAGAGAGAGGAGAGATAGAGAGGAGAGAGAAGAGAGAGAAAGAGAGAGAGAGAGAGATCTTGAGATTTAGTAAACATGTAAACATTGGTTCATTCAGCTTGGCCGTAAACGCGTCTGGACCGTTACAGAGTAGCACTGACTGATCAGTGAGGGTGGTGAAGGTGAGCCGTGATTGGTGGAAAGATACACAGCGAGCCACTCACGTGAGGGTGCGGACACACTTTGCAGAGTCTCGTATGTCCCAGACCTTGATGTAGGAGGTGGAGACAGAGAATACTAGGCAGGAGGAAGAACAGTATTTGACTGAGACCACGTTATTGGGGTGCCCTTTCAGCGTGACGATTTCCTGTCCCGTCACCAGGTTCCACATCTTACACGTCCGGTCTGACGAGAAACAAGAGAAAGAAGAGAAGGGTCAAAAACATCAACATCTAAAACTGGCAGCCCAACCACTTCGTTTTCTATGAAGGGATGGGACTGGAGCTATGAATGCGAGGACTGATAGTCCATGAGGTTAACATGATAGCTTTAACCAATTGATGTTTGTTTCCAAAGACAAAAAGGCATCCCATGGTCCTAGTTAGGACATTGTCGTTGTACCTTTGGATCCAGTGAAGAGCAGTTCATCTGTAGCATCCACACAGAGGACAGGTTTAGAGTGTCCCTCTGCTACGGCTGAACACTGGAGGGGCGCCGTCCGTCCCCCCTTCACTCCCCCCGTGGGAGTGATCACACCCCTGAGGGAGACACACACACACCGTCACACACACAAACACTGACACACAGACCACTAACCCCGCACAGACACAAAACATCTCACACACACAAGTACGCAATACACACTTCATCAAATATGAAAAGATAGGCTCCACACCTCAATGAACGAACACACAGAACACACACACAAATGCGCAACACACACTTAGAAAATCCACAGGCCTAAAGGAGCACAGCTCTATCATGCCCCCTGCTGGAGATATAGGTATAACCACTCCCTCCCATTCCCTCCCTCTCTGTACCCACCCGTTGCTCTCCATCTCTCTTTTGTGGAAGCTCAATTAGAGAGCCTGGTCTAAAACCATCCATCTCCTGGCTGGCAGTGGCAAAAAAAAACTCTCCCTCAGAAATAACGAGCCTCTTCCTCCCTTTTTCCTTTGTCTCTCCATCCCTCCCTCTATCTCTCTACCCCTATCCCTCTTTTTCTTTTCCTTCATCATCCCTCTCTCTACCTCTGTCTCTCTCTCTCTCCTTCTCTCCCTTTATTCCTTTCTCTCCCTCTTTAATTTCTCGCTGCCAGGACAAGAGTCCCAGAGCACTCGGGGGGAGCCGGCCAAGTGAGACACAGGGACGGATGGAAAGAGAGAGAGAGAGAGAGAGAGAGGGGGAACTAGAGAGAGAGAGAGCGACAGGAGTGAGTGGGGATAAAGGGACCAGTGATTAAAGGCAAATATGGGACAGATCTGTCTCCCTGGACCCCTCAAACACACACACACACACACACGCACACACGCGTCCTGTTCGCTTTGTCCAATAGGGCTATATTTTACCCTCCCTCCCTATGTATAGCAGTGGCGTGATTTGTGCTGGTAAAGCAGGTGAGCAGCATGTCACGGCTGCTAGACCAGCCTGGGCCAATCACAGTGACGCGAGAAAGAGAAGCTGCATGCATGTCAGCTATAGTCTCACAAACGCAAATGAATTGAAACACAAAACAATCCCCAAAAAAAGACCTACAGAAACACAGTGCAGTTCATTCAAATGATAGAGAACGGCGGCGGTTCACGGCGCCGAAGAAGAAGCAGAACTCAACGACAGCCCGGCAACAGCCAACTCAAAAAAACAACAACTTGTGGCATCTACAGTACATGCAACATCTCCACCAATCAAGAGTGAGCTGAGCTCGTGGTCCTTGCCCTTGCGAGCCAATCCCAATCCCAGTTCAGTGTTCAGGCGAAGGCAGAGGCTTCTGGGACAGGTGAGTGAGTGAGAGAATGGGGGGGGGGGGGGGGGGGCTGTCACATCAGACCCCGTCTCCTTCTCTGTCTGTGGCCTAGATCCATTCCAAATGGACTGTGAGTGGTTGATTGGAACCAGGCCTTTGTCTTGTCACAGAGGAGGGAGGGGGTAAAGTAGGATGGAGGTTAGGTGTGACAGGGCTAGTATATCGACCCAGTTCCAAATCAAATCTGTTGGTTTGGAACTGGACACTGGGTTTATGGATAAGAGGGATTGAGCTGTCTTCTGAATGAACCTTATGTCCAGGGAGAGCAGGGGAACTTTCACAAGTTAGCCAATAGGCTCTGAAAGAGTGTTTCTATCGCTATTCCCATTGGTTAGATAGTTGTGTGGACTCTCTGCCCAATCAATCAATCACTGTCTTTTTCTGATCTCTCATTCCAAGGAGAGAACAGAGGACCTGACAATCAAAGCCTTTCAAAACAGGGGCCTTACATTAGTTATTCCATTTGTGCTATCCTGAAAATAATATAATGGAATGGAAGGTATTGCAGTGCATGGTATTGCCTGTGTGTCGTGTGGTTCTGAACCTTCCAAACGTGGCGTCCCATATAATGAGATAAGAGGGAGATCAGTCTATGATAACGCCATTATCTTTGTATAAATGTGATGAAAACCAGAGAGGTGTAATAAGACTGTCAGTAGGATGATTAGAGCTGTGATAAGTGAGATTGATCTATAATGTCTATTTCTTTATCTCTACGTGTTAGATGTTAGATTATCAGAGAGAGAGAGAGAGAGACACCGAGATTTGACGGCGACAAACGGCTAAGAACAGCCTAGAGGGTTTTCAGGCTCGAAATATCCACATACCTCTTTTCCTTCTTTCCTCTCTTCCGTCATCTACTTGTATTATTGGAGACTTTCCCCCTTTACAGACAGACTTTACGAATTGTCGCCTTTAAAAAAAATATAACATTTTTTATTTTTTATTTTAAATCGGGCAATGTGTTTAAGAACTCAATTCAAACCACTTTTTTTTTTTGTACAGGCAGCATATACCAGCAGCCGGCAATTTTGATCCTGTTGTTGTGTTCCGTTAACATACATTTAAAGATACTATTTATACAGAAAATGTGTATAAAACCTGTATAAAACTGTATTATAATTATATGACAATATTTTAGGTTGAGAATAATTCTATTACACAATTTCTGATGCATTACTTTTATTTTCTTGCATAATTAAAATCAGGATTTTGCCTCTACCGCCTTTCATTCCAATTAGACTGGTTCGGATTTCTCCCTGACCAACATGGCTTCCATTTTCACACCGTTCTGGAACTTTGAATGTTTATGAGATAGCCCCTCTGGTAATTTAATAGTATCTTTATGCGTCAAAAAGTTCTCGGACAGAATGGACTGTCTTGTTTTTTTTTCACATTCACAACCGTAAGCTATTTTTAGCTCGCCATTCCTAGTAAATAATGACCTTGTTATGACGAATAAAACATTGGCTATAGTCAAACGCCAGGCTGCTGATGTCGTTTTTGTGTGTAATCTAATGTGTAGAATGTTTATGATTTAATGCGTGCCAAAGCTGGTAAGATGAAAGGTGATCTTTATACTGAGGGGATTGGCGGGACTTTTAAAACACATTAGCGCTATTATGACTAAAAGTACAGGCTTTGTTGCCGGCAATAGAAAAGTCGTGAAAATGTTGGCGTCATTCTAAAGTTGGCGGGTTTTCATCCTGGTTTGAAATAGGTAGGTTATTACGGGTTGAAATAGCTGTGCGGCTCAGGGCAGCTGGGTGGTCCCGTAACAAATCAAGGGCACTGCAATAACCACTGAACATATCAACTGGAGCACCCCCATCAGCGTTAAATTATTCATTGTTGGTGCAGCCCACTGTTTTAGCGCAATTCCAAGTATGTCATTCTGAACTTTCGAAAAGGGTTATAAAAACAGTGATTGATATGTCAGTGCGGAAATGCAATTCCACTTTTACAGTCTGGGGAAGGAGAGTTTAAACAGTAGCTCGACACAGCGGTCAGATCAGATCGTTGTTTTTTTGCCATCCATGAGAGAAAATGTCATTCCTGTTCATCTGTTCTGTTGTACAGTTATCACATTTTTAGGTTGAACATTGACATTTATGTAGCTTCAATGAGGCCTACAGAAGTACGAGTTCCAAAAACACCTATTTTGGGATAGATACCACCTTATAATAATATGTAATAAGTAATCTTAATATTCCACAAGAATGTGTAAAACGCAAAATAAATGTAAAGGAACATTTTTTATTTACAGTATGTAAATGTAAAATGGTGAACAGGAATGGCATTTACTTTCACGGGTGGACAATAAGATCTCTGAAAGCCACACCTCTAAAAAGCCATGACTCCTGAAAATAACCTAAGGATAACGTTGCAAAAGACAGGTTAACCTTTATTCTCATGAATCTCGCCCTGGAGGCAGAACTGAGCGATTTCCGCTAGATGGGCCAGCTGCAAAGTTAACATTGGTTATAATTTAAGATTAGGGTTAAGGCGTCCGCATGCTTCCCATCCAAAACAGTTTGTACGTATATTCTAACGTTATTTTGGTACATTTTGTTCATTTTGGCCTTCGCAAGGTTTTTTTCAGCTGTTTTGTGCACCAAACATTTTTCGGAGGCAAGTCGAAGTTCGGAATCCTAAGTCTACGCCACTTCGTCGGTGATGTTCACTGGTTAGATAGTTGTGTGGAATCTCTGAGATCCTTCAAGGAAGTGTTTGTTGTCATTCAAATATAGACAACTTATTTTGAATCACATTCTTCACTTGAGAAATACGGCGCCAAACACGTATAAATTGCGCGACTAAGATCTCCTTGTCAAAAACGTACAAATTCAGACTATTTTGAGGAAGTGTATACTGGCAATGTCGTCTCAATATTGACAAACAGTATAATTGACACTTTTTTCTCGTTTTTCAAGCAAAGGTCTTTTAAGGGTGTTTGTGGCTGCGCCAGCTAGTGACCACTCTGCAGAGCTGCCTCCAGAACAACATTCATGACGAAAACAAAAAACGCTAACCTACTTCAAAAAGACCCAACTGCTTGGTCAACCCAGCAGGAAGATTAAAAAAAATACCCAACTGATGGTTAAATGAACCCATGTTTCGGTAATCCTAACGACCCAACATGTTGGGTTATTCAAATAACCCGCTGTGTGTGCTATCCAATGTTCACCCAGCGCCGGGTTACCAAAAAAAACAAATTGGAATGTTTTTAACACATCATTTTTTAAGAGTGTAACGAGGTCTATTTATGTGCTGTCAATGCTTTATAGACGCTATCCTCTCAGAATCGTTATCCTCTGTAGCCTTAGCTTGAATGAACGTAACTGCCCTCATCCAAAAGGGTTCTTATTTAACCCAAGCTCTCCAGATGAAAAAGGTTCATTCAGATCCCGTGAGTAGTGGGGAGGAGCAACACAGAAATAGAACACCACACAGGTGGAAGGGGATTGGAGGAAGGTGAGGGGGGACCGATGAGGTTAAAGCATGCTCCACATCGACTGCCCACCCCAGAAAAGGAGGAGTGGCCAGCTGAGTGACTGGCCAAACAGGCAAGAGGAGAGACAGAATGACAGAGACAGACAGATATCTCTACCTGAGCACCTCCGAGAGAGAGGAGTCGCTGTCATCCGACCTGAAGACAGAACAGGAGCAAGGTTAGGAGCAGGACAGGAAAGGAAAGGAAAGGAGGTTAGGAGCAACGTTAACAGAGTTAGGAGCAGGGACAGGAGAGGAGAAGACAGGAGTGAGGTTAGGAGCAGGAGAGGAGAGGAAGATAGGAGTTGAGCTCTATGGCTAGAGGAGGAAGGGTTATACTGGTAAGGTTAAGATGCAGGTTAGGGTTAGGCTTGGGGAAAGGGGATAGGGGTGGGAAAAGGTATACAGCGATTTGCCACCTAGACTATGGCTAGCCTGAGTGATAGCCTGTTTCAGAATGTGACAAGACAAAGTAGTAGAGATGGCATGGCACTCAGACTAGTCCACTAGCCCACGGTGGGGTTAGGATTCGGGTGGGGGAGATAAAAACATTGCTACAATAGGAGGGTTTAGCAGTTTGGGTCTGGATTAAAGAAGGAAGGGATACCTACAGTACAGTAAGGGATAAAACAGAAGTGCAATTAGAGAGGGAGGGGTTACTGGGATTGGTGGTGGGGTTTCCCAATAACCAGGAAGTAAAGGAGGGGGAAGGGGCAGGCCAGAGAGAGGGGATTGCGTTATCAGCAGGGAGAAGGCAGTTGATTGGAGGACAGGGTTGTCAATCAGACTGGACGTCACAGGAGAACCCACCACTCTTAGCTGTCTCTGTGGGAAAGATCTGCTCTGGCGTACCACCTATTCCCGGAGTTGTAAACTAGGGAAAACACTGCAAGCGCTGCAATAAAAGGCAGTTTTACACTATTATCCTGTCCCAAACGGCACCCTGTTCCTTTTGTAGGCCATCATTGTAAATAAGAATTTGTTTTTAACTGACTTGCCTAGTTAAATAAAGGTTAAATAAAATAAAAGAATGTAGTGCACTATAAAGGGAATAGGGTGCCATTTGGACGCACAATATAAATATTTTATTGCTCATTTCGCAGGATTGTTACCCTGAGAGAGCAGGCTTTGTAATGCCAGTTGGACATTAAGAATGTCAGTAGGGAGCAAAGCTGCTGGAAGGCAACATAACAAAACCTTCATAAATTCAGCCATAGTATTTGATTTGTAATACTGTAAGAGGTTTATGGGGTATGGCTATTAGTGGCCAGCATATTAATTCAAGGCTTTTGTAAGTGCAAATGTGCAACTGTACTCTATATGAAAATCAGGCTGTCTGCAACGTCGGCATCCTTCCATCTCCGAGAAAGGATTTTAAGAAGGTTTGTGTGTTATGGGTTTCAAATCAGGCTACAGCTATTCAGATTCAGAACCTGTTATCACTTTTCCTGGAGAATTATGTCCAGATGTTAAACAGACCTGCTTGTTTTTGTAGAAACCATATGGATGTTTTGTACCAGACCATACAGATGTCATTGTTTTGTGAGGACATGAGCAGATCAGGAATATTGAGGAATATTGCTAATGAGGAAGATATCAGTAGTGCAATAAGATACAGTTGAAGTCGAAAATTTACATACACTTAGGTCGGAGTCATTAAAACTCGTTTTTCAACCACTCCACAAATTTCTTGTTAACAAACTATAGTTGTGGCAAGTCGGTTAGGACATCTACTTTGTGCATGACACAAGTCATTTTCCCAACAATTGTTTATAGACAGATTATTTCACTTATAATTCACTGTATCACAATTCCAGTGGGTCAGAAGTTTACATACAGTAAGTTGACTGTGCCTTTAAACAGCTTGGAAAATTCCAGAAAATGATGTCATGGCTTTAGAAGCTTCTGATAGGCTAATTGACATCATTTGAGTCAATTGGAGGTGTACCTGTGGATGTATTTCAAGGCCTACCTTCAAACTCAGTGCCTCTTTGCTTGACATCATGGGAAAATCAAAAGAAATCAGCCAAGACCTCAAAAAAAATTGTAGACCTCCACAAGTCTGGTTCATCCTTAGGAGCAATTTCCAAACGCCTGAAGGCACCACATTCATCTGTACAAACAATAGTACGCAAGTATAAACACCATGGGACCACGCAGCCGTCATACCGCTCAGGAAGGAGACGCGTTCTGTCTCCTAGGAGATGAACGTACTTTGGTGCGAAAAAGTGCAAATCAATCCCAGAACAACAACAAAGGACCTTGTGAAGATGCTGGAGGAAACGGGTACAAAAGTATCTATATCCACAGTAAAACGAGTCCTATACTGACATAACCTGAATGGCCGCTCAGCAAGGAAGAAGCCACTGCTCCAAAACCACCATAAAAAAGCCAGACTATGGTTTTCCACATGGGTACAAAAATCATACTTTTTGGAGAAATGTCCTCTGGTCTGATGAAACAAAAATAGAACTGTTTGGCCACAACGACCATCGTTATGTTTGGAGGAAAAAGGGGGAGGCTTGCAAGCCGAAGAACACCATCCTAACCGTGAAGCACGGGGGTGGCAGCATCATGTTGTGGGGGTGCTTTACTGCAGGAGGGATTGGTGCACTTCACAAAATAGATGGCATCATGAGGTAGGAAAATGGTGTGGATATATTGAAGCAACATCTCAAGACATCAGTCAGGAAGTTAAAGCTTGGTCGCAAATGGGTCTTCCAAAATGGACAATGACCCCAAGCATACTTCCAAAGTTGTGGCAAAATGGCTTAAGGACAACAAAGTCAAGGTATTGGAGTGGCCATCGCAAAGCCCTGACCTCAATCCTATAGAAAATTTGTGGGCAGAACTGGAAAAGCGTGTGCGTGCAAGGAGGCCTACAAACCTGACTCAGTTACACTAGCTCTGTCAGGAGGAATGGGCCAAAATTCACCCAACTTATTATGGGAAGCTTGTCGAAGGCTACCCGAATCATTTGACCCAAGTTAAACAATTTAATGGCAATGCTACCAAAGACAAACTGAGTGTATGTAAACTTCTGACCCACTGGGAATGTGATGAAATAAATAAATAATTATTTATACTATTATTGTGACATTTCACATTCTTAAAATAAAGTGGTGATCCTAACTGACCTAAGACAGGGAATTTTTTACTAGGATTAAATGTCAGGAATTGTGAAAAACTGAGTTGAAATGTATTTGGCTAAGGTGTATGTAAACTTCCATTTTTACATTATTATTATTATCAACCTTATGTGAAGAGGAAGACTTGGATAAATGAATAAACATAAGTAAACCCAAAGCAAAGTGAACCCACTCAGTGTGCAAGGAAACGTAACAACTTGGATTGATTCTTGTCAAAGCATACCAGATAGACGTAAAATTCTTACAAAAACATGTTGATGTGAAAACCATGCTGAACATCATACACCATTGAAAAGCAATGACCTGTAACTAAAACTCACGATAAACCCAACTTTCCAGCCCGCACCTCATCCTCTACTGTCAAACACAAATTAGATCAACCTCCCAGCCTCAGCGAGCATCAAACCAACGATAACAATAAACCATGTAATGTAACACATTTGTGAAATATGCCCCTGATGGTGCAGCTACACGCCTAAAACTGTATCCTATCCACCACCCTCAACTCAAATCAGAACAAAATGGCTGCCTGCTGACAACATCCCACAGAGGAATCTAACAAGTTCCTCTGTGCTCAATGAACTACTCCTGGGTGTAGATCATGAGAATCCACAGGCGTTATCAGGCAGCCGTAGACCAACCGCCCTAGTACACGCACGCACGCACGCACACACACACACTTATTACCCACCACTTACTACACCGGATCAATAAACTCAACAACCTAGCAGGATTAATAAAGATGAATAAAGATGTGAAATTACACAAACAATTTAGAGGCTGAGAATTAACGGATGCCATTTTCAGGGCTGAGAATTAGAATTGATTGGAAAAAGGAACAGTACACTGTAAAAGGGATGCTGGGAATTTGACAGTAACTTACAGGCAGCTCAGTGGCAAGTGAAATTCTCCATTTCATATTACAGCACACGTACTATAATACAAATACGGTATCAAAGCAAGTACTGTGTACAATACCATAACATTTCATGTATTATACCGTAAAAGCAAATGCTACCGTAATCGGAAAGAATGAATTAATGACATTTATTAAGGAGAGGGGTTTTGGATTTCACAATATTTTACTGTAATTACAAGGGATTGGTGCAAGCAGGTTGGCTGCTAGGTAAAGTGTTTACACATCACCAAATATTCATTAATATGCTGTATTTTATATCACTTGCACTTCTAGACAAAGGCTTCCAAACTGGCAGTGACTACAGACCTTAATGGACATGGTGAAATACTCAACCATTTAAGACTTGCTGCCACTCCAATCTGTCCCCTATACATTTGAAGTATTTTACTGTTGATAATATTCCAAATGACAGTATAATTTCGTTTTCTGTTACAATGTAGAGGAAAACGGAATTTGCTCTTCAGGCTTGTTTTTTTCTAGGAGGAAAAAAGTCTAACGCTTAGGTTGAACAGACGGAGTATATATTTGAATTATTTTCACAACAGCACTCTCAACATCGTATATTTTAGTCATGTAGCAGACACTCTTACTGTATACAAAAACACCTTACAATCAATGCATTCAAGGACGTAAGTCGACTTCCACAGCTGACTCGAGGCTGCCTGAGACTGTTACGAAATCAAAAGACATGGGGTGGGTTCCAAATGGCACCCTATTCCCTATATTGAGGCGTCTCGAACTGACAGTGTGCGTGTGTGTGTGTGTGTGTGTTTGTGTGTGTGTGTACTTACTTGTCCAGTGCGGAGCCTTGGCTCTGGTTGCTGGTGAGCCTTGAAAAGACATTGCGGTCGTTCCTGGTTCTGAGAGGGGGGGAGGATGGGGGAGTGTGCCCATCAGCGTTTCTGTGAGAGAGAGCGATCGGCGAGAAGGGTGCAGGGGAGAGGGGAGGGTGGAGAGATGCGGGAGATGATGACAACTTGTTTTCCAGTTTTTGGACTTTGTGTCTCACATTCAACAGATTGATTGATCGATCAAGTCAGATTTATTTCATGTGCATTTCACATGGGTCACGACACACTTTACATAATTAAAAAGGAATACAATAATGCAGGAACACTGGTAAAGGGATTGTGGAGAGAGATTCAACTAAACAATGTATTGGCTAGTGATTAGTTGAGGGAGAGAGTTTATCTACCTGTAAGACTGGCCTCGGTCATAAGACTTCCTCCTTGTTAGAGGGGATGTGTCACCCCCCCGAGACTGTCGAGGACTGATAAATACACACAGAGCGAGGAGAGAGCAAGAGATAGAGCGAAAATAGGCATTAGCATTACAGTAGCAGATTGTTAGAACTAGCATGTGACACTGCCATGTATAGCCATAGCAAGCTAGCATTAGCATTGGCAAGTATTGCGGCCATAGAACTAGATTCCCTAGATGGACGACAAGTGGCGCTGTTCTGAAGCCACCATCTGCCATATTGGAACTTCTCATAAGGAACAGTAGCTTAAGACTCACAAGGTGTGTCCCCGGACAGGTAGGCTGACGGTCCTGGACACCCTGTCTCTAAAGATGGGGAGAGTGAGGCTCAGGCCACCTGAGCCACCGTTCTCCTGGATGTCTGTTAGGGAGACCAGGGACTTGGTGATGTTCTTAGTGGACGGGTCTAACGCGGGACCCAGGTACTCTGCCGATACCGCTTTCATCTGGGCTGACAGACGGGACTCAGTCTGGGGAGAGGCGGAAAGAGTAGGAAGAAAGATGTCCAATTACGCATTCAATAGAACAAACTATAGCTTGGGATCACAAGTGGTTGGTGGAACCTGTATTCGGGAGGACGGGCTGGTGGTAATGGCTGGAGTGGAATAAGTGGAACGGTATCAAACACATCAAACACATGGTATCCATGTTTTGATACCATTCCATTCGCTCCGTTCCAGTCATTATTATGAGCCATCCTCCCCTCTGCAGCCTCCACTGCTTGGGATAGAGTAGTTTAGTTATCTTGGGGTTCTGTGAAGGCAACTATCATAGCCATAATGACTCATGTGCAGAGGCTGCCATCTCCTGGCAGCTGAGTACAACTACAAATATGATTTCACTGACAACAACCTCCACTTTGTTCAGTCAACGGAATCTACTCCAGTGCTGTAACTATCCACAAACACGTCACGCGAGTCAGTTACATCCAGACCACTGAAACATCCGGACCACCTCTCCTCCGCTGAGGAGAGGAGACAGACACCATGTAGCCTACACCTGAAACACACGTTCACCTACCTGAACCTTCAGCTTGAAGTCATCCTGACTAGCTGAAGACTTCATCTGAGACACACTGAAGAGAGAGAGAAAACAAGAGATGTAAACACACGCAGAAAATGAGTGACGATGAGTATGCGGTGCGGGGTTCAAGGGGGCCTCATTTATAAAAACGTTGCGAACGCACAAAATAGGCTCCAGAACATGCGTGCGGCAGTTGTCACGGAAACGTTGGCAATTTATAAAGAACTGAACTTGACTCGAACGTGCTTACCCTCCCACAAAGTGTGGACCCCGCGTACACGCGGTTTCTAGCCGCTGGAAGGACTGCGTGGCGAGAAAGCAAAAGTAGTAACCTTGTGCAAATGGAGAATATATTACACCAACGTTCGCGGGCAGCGTATTTAGGTTCGGGGGAAAAGTGAATGCAAACATTATTGCATTCAAACGACCCGTTTACAGGTCTACAACAATTTGAAAGGGTCAGACGAAGCAAATGTAACTACAAAAGAAGACATTTGATCAAGTTCACCACTGCTATTTCCTTTAGATACTGTCTTGGCCTCATTCCAATACTTCCAAAGTGTACAGCAAATAAGGGCGGTATTGTCACCATAAAAGGTGAATTATGGGTGTTTTCAGGCGGAGTTAGGATGCTTGTTCACACACGCACTTTTTTTTTAACGTCAGGTCTGATTTAGAACGGGAAATACGCGTATGTACGGAGTGCGCCAAGTTTATAAATCTCTACGTCTTTGTGCGTGCACAGTCTTTTCAGAAATGGCGCACGCTGACGTTTAGTGTTACGTTTACGCAACGGTTATAAATGAGGCCCCAGAAAGCGGATCGTGTAGTCTTACCTGCCGTCAGAGGCCTGGCTAAACTCTGAAGGCTCCTCGTCGGTGCTGACATAACCATTCTCTGTGAACACAGACAGAAACATGAAGAAACAGTGAGTGAGGTGAGGTGAGGTGAGTGAGTGTGCATGCTAGGTGCGTGTCCTCACCCTGCTGTACGTTGTGAATGAGTGCCTGCAGCTCGGGGATACGCTCAGCCTTTTCTCTCAGCGCGTCCAAGATGAGGTGGTTATGGGCAGAGCCAATCATATCGGTCTGTCTCAGCTGGCCCTCCAACAGACGGATTTGAGACTCCTTTTGAGCCACCTGTAAACCCTACACACACACACACACACACACACACACGCACACACACTTACCAGTTACTAACACGTTACTAGAAGTGATCTGAGCTTCCTGCAGTCCCTGGAAAGATCAGCAGAGGGAAGCATATATCAACTATACAGCTATTAACTACTTCTGGGTAACCTTGTTTAACCCAGAACTTAATCGAGCAGCTGACCAATTACGTGAGACTTTAGTTCGGGGGTCCATACACGTTAAGAGAAGAAATCAGGAAATACGTGAACGAGGAGCGGAACCCGAATGAGGAGCTCCACCCCTCTCTCTTTTGCAAGTTACAGGCCCGAACGTCCCCTCCACTTCAAAATCAAAAGATGCTAACACCTGCGAAATAGTGATTTGTCCAGATAATCAGTGACGGAAAAAACAAACACCGGAACTAATGGTGCTTGTTATACTACGCATCCCGTTCAGTCCCGACTGATTCTCTCAGTTCACACGCAGGATCTTTCCACTACTGGCCAACCCTCCCTGAAACGGGTGTCCATTTGCACATCATTTGCCAAAATAATTGTAAACTGAAGAGGAGCTGATAGGGACTATTTCCAAGTTGAGAACTTTCAGTAGACATTAGTTTGGAGTCTGTGTTATGGTATATCTGGACTATAAAACTATGAACTCCTGTAGCCACCAGATGGTCCTGGGTCGTGGCCCATGTTAGTTACCTTGTCGATGGAGGCCTTGAGGAAGTGGTCCAGGAGGTGTCGGGCCTCAGCCAGAGAGCAGGAGCTGATGACCACTGAGGTGTCCACTGAGTCCAGCTCATCCTGCAGGAAACACCCAGGCTTCAGTAGGCTCCACGGAGCTCCGTAAACCAGAACTAGGACATTTTACACTAATGTGTGTGTGTGTTCTCACCTTGGTCTCCTCTATCTGAACGATGGTTGCCTGGCAGTCTGATAGGCTGTCGTTGATGTAGTCGATGTTTGCATTCAGAACCTCAATGTCCTCGTTCATTTCCTGGACAAGGCGGTCCTCCCCGTCAGGCCCCTCCCCCTCAGCCATAAGCACCTGCCTTTTACGCAACAGCGCCTCCTGCTGCACAGACAGCTCCTCTCGCTTCTGTCTCACACACAAGGAAGAGAGGGGGGAAAAAAACATGTTAGCCAGATCATTAACAGACAGGAAGGAATGATGCATGTTTTAAGTAAGTAAACTGGTAAGTGAATGAAGTCAGTAATAATGAGTTTGCAAGTGCATCACAATGCACTAAAAGTTAAGAGGAAGTCTCACTAGAGTGCAAAGGAAGTGACATCACAGTACCTTGATGAGTCGGTCCATGTCGGCCTCTACGTTGGTGATGGTCATCCTCTGCATGACGATGTCCAGGATCCTCCTCTCTAGAGTCTGCCACTTCTGACGGGCCGCCTTGGAGAAACTACTGCTGCCCACTAGAACACCCTTGCGCTGCTGGAGACGCGTCCTACTGCTGCACAGAGAGAGACAGAGATACAGTCCAGGACGTTACAAAACAGATCAACTGTCAATCATATCACAGCTATATCAATCCTTAGTACTGCTGCTGGAGTAGGGGCAGAGAGAGGAGGGGAGCAGGGAGTGAGGAAGGAAGGGGGAGAGGGGGGAAGAGAGAGAGAAGGTAGAGGAGCGAGGGAAAGAGGGGGATAGGTAGAGGTGGGGGAAGAAAGGAGAGAGTAGGAGGGAAGGAGAGGGAGGAAGAGGAGGGAAGGAGAGGGATTATATGACTAAGAAAGCCACTCCTGTCAATTCATTTTGAAGATAATTCGATAAATGGCTTTGTAAAATTGAATAAAACTTTATTGAAGCTGACGAAAGCCTTGGCTAAGTAAATGTCAACAGAGTCATACCTAATCTGAATCTAACCTTGCACGCTCGCTGGCACTCACACACACACACACACACACACACACACACACACACACACACACACAACAACAAAAAAACACATACAAACACACTCACAAGTCTCACACTGACACTCTCACACACGCATCCTTTCTCTGACCTGGCGATGCATCAAAAACATGTACACACACCAGATACAAACACACCAGTCCCTGCTCTGCATCTGACCTGACAATCGATGGCACACACACACTCCCTGCCACGACTTACCCAACAACCTGTGTCCCGTTGGTGGTAGTCCCCTCGCTCTCTCCCAGGTAGCCATTCATCTTGGTGTTCCACTGTCTCACTATGTTGGACACTTTGGTTGAGGTGGTCCTGAGAGAGAGAGAGAGAGAGAGAGTTAAAGGGAGAGAGAGAGAGTCAGAGAGAGAAGGAGATATTTTCTACTTTATTTTCTTCAACAAGTAATTGTACATTATAAAACCAAAGTTATAATTCAACTGAAACACGACATAAAACAACAATCAAACTATGAAATGGAAGAAAGTTTTAAAAAGTAGTGTTTATATTAACTGTTTAACAAAACACACCGGAACCTATTTCCTACACTGTTAAAAACAATCTCGAAATTGTCATGGTAAATTGCTGTATAATCAACAGACTTCATTCATACTGTATAAACGGAATACAGTAGATTACCATAAATTACATTGTTGGATGAAATTCAATGGACGGGAAACATTTCATGTATTGTGGACATTACCGTAAAAAAAATGCTACATAAAAAAACAGTAGCAGTTCACTTACTGTATTTGCGAATATTCAAAGTAGAATGCGACACTAAAAGCAAACGGGCAATCAAACCAAAGCACATATTTTTTGCTAATTATTATTATAAAATGTAATATTTTGTTCTTAGTTCATTCGTACCTGATTGGTTATTTTATCCGCATTGCTTTGTTTGTAGAACTTCATTTATTTTATAAATATACAGTCAGAAAGGCACATCATACATAAATCATTTTCACTTAGTGAAGGCCACAGAACTGAAAATGAAGGAAGCCAACAACCACGTCTCTGTCACTAACAAATACCGTCATGGGTGGAAAGAAATGTGACCGTTCCTGCTGCAAAAACAATGTCCTATCCCGGAACTCGAGTAAATGACATTACTAAGCTGCTCCCAAATGTACTACGTCTGGACATAGAATTGATTTCCATCGTAGTCCGTGTGGGTTTTAATGACATTATGAAGGGCAGCTCTGAACAGTTGAAACTGGATTTGAAAGAGCTGATTGACTCTCTGCTAGAAACTAATAAAAGACCCATCCTATCTGGCCCTGTGCCCTCTCTGAATCGCGGCACGCTTTAGCAGGATTCTTTCTCTTCACAACTGGCTACGTGATTATTGCAGCTCAATGGGTGTAGCTTTTGTTGACAATTTCGATACCTTTTGGAAACAAAACACATTTTATAAGGAGGATGGGATCCAACCAAAATCATTTGGGTTCCTGGTCCATTACACGGCTGTGTTGAGACTATGACTTATCAATGACCCAAGCCCAGCTCAGATAATCCCTACTGTTGTGACGCAGAATTGTCATAATGCTTCAGCAAATGTACATTGCACCAGGGCCGTTGGTAGACGCAATGTAAGTAACCTAATTTATGTCCCTCTACCTGCCCTGAAAGCATCTGCTGATCCTACAGCTATTGTATGAAGTAATCACGTGCCTACGAACCAGATTTCTACCTGTGCCCTAGGAGGAAGTCCACTGTCTGCAGCTCACCCTGCACTAACATAAATAACATGAGCATATCTACTTCTACTAAGCTTCCCAGTAAAGAATGAAAATGGAAACAGGGAAGCACCCCAGAAGAAAAGTGCTGAAAAAAGCCCACGCAAACATATGTAGCTTAAGGAACAAGGTTCATGAAATGGATCATTTGCTAGTAACAGATGTCATTCATATTCTGACAATCTCTGAAACTCACTCGGATAATACATTTGATGATACAGTGGTAGCAATATAAGGTTATAACATGTACAGAAAATATATAAACGCCAATGGTGGAGTTGTTGATGTTTATATTCAGAACCACATTCCTGTAAAGCTTAGAGACGATCTAATGTTAAATACTGTTGAAGTAATATGGCTACAGGTTTATCTGCCTCATCTAAAGCCCATTCTGGTGGGAAGCTGCTATAGACCACCAAGTGCTAACAGTCAGTATCTGGATAATATGTGTGAAATGCTTGATAATGTATTTGATATCAACAGAGACTTATATTTTCTGGGTGATTTAAAAATTGACTGGCTCTCATCAAGCTGCCCACTCAAGAAAAAACTTCAAACTGTAACCAGTGCCTGCAACCTGGTTCAGGTTATCAGTCAACCTACCAGGGTAGTTACAAACAGCACAGGAATGAAATCATCATGTATTGATCACATCTTTACCAATGCTGCAGAAATGTGCTTGAAAGCAGTATCCAGATCCATCAGATGTAGTGATCACAATACTGTAGCCATATCTAGGAAAACCAAAGTTCCAAAGGCTGGGCCTAATATAGTGTATAAGAGGCCATACAATAACTTGTAGTGATTCCTACGTTGTTAATGTAAAGAATATTTGATGGTCCGTGGTGTGTAATGAGGAGCAAACAGACGCTGCACTTGACACATTTATGATTTATTTTTTATTTTAATTAACCTTTATTTAACTAGGCAAGTCAGTTAAGAACAAATTCTTATTTACAATGACGACCTACCCCGGTCCAAACCCAGACAATGCTGGGCCAATTGTGTGCCGCCCTATGGGACTCCCAATCACAGCCAGATGTGATGCAGCCTGGATTCAAACCAGGTACTGCAGTGAAGCCTCTTGCGCTGAGATGCAGTGTCTTAGACCATTGCTTATTCCAGTTACTAATAAGCATGCAAATATTAAGAAAATGACTGTTAAATCCCTGTGGATTGATGAGGAATTGAAAAATTGAAAGAAAAAAAATGCCAATAAGGCTTTACAGTAAGAGTATTTGTTACCGTAAAACGACTACAGTAGCATTATTGGTACTGTAAATCAATTACGGTAACAGTATTAGTATACCGTAAAATAGTATACCATAAAAATATTAACAGTATACTGTAAAATATGGTACAGTAACATACTGTTTTAATTTTTTTTTTTTTTTACAGTAACTAAGTTAGATGAAAAATAACAGGACATTTTTACAGTGTATGTTAACACTACAGAGAATGGGGTGCCATTTGGGACACAACCTCTGTGTAGCGGCACGACCTACCGGTTGGACTCTGGTTCAGAGGAGGTGGTGCTGGCAGACAGCTCCGCTCCGGAGTCTAGGGGCTGTA
Organism: Salmo trutta; assembly: GCF_901001165.1. Taxonomy (NCBI): domain Eukaryota; kingdom Metazoa; phylum Chordata; class Actinopteri; order Salmoniformes; family Salmonidae; genus Salmo; species Salmo trutta. The sequence continues at coordinate 54,505,933 of NC_042972.1, read as the reverse complement.
GTCGTCTAGCCATGCGTCCAGACATGGGTTTAGCCAAGCGTCGTAAGGCTGTCACCTCCTGGCTCTTTCTCCTCAGGACCAGCTCCTGCTGACGCTTCTGACTCTCCAACGAACGAATCTGGTACTGATAGAGGAGAGGTCAGTCAATATATGGGTGATTCTGTATATTAACCATACATTTCTCAAACGTCAGTAACCTGGAAATGGGTAACAGAAACAGATAGAGAGATACACTAACAATACACGAAAATGTAGATCCGAGGGCAGCCTAAGGATTAGAGAAGCAGACTAATAGCTGGAAAGTTGCTGGTTCAAATCCCAGGCCGGTTGATAACAAAGTTGGAGATCAACTGGTAACCAGAAGGGTGATGGCTTTAGAAACTGCAGTCTACTGGGGGTTATCATGTGAAGCAGGTACTTTCTTTGAGCCCAAAAACACACACACACATACTTCCTGTCGTCGCTGCTCCTTCTTGAGCTGAGCGATCTCTCTGTTCCTCTTGGCTTCCAGCATCCTCCTCCTCAGCTGCTCCTCCTTCATCTGCTTCATCAGCGCCACCTGGGGACCAGAGGTCATACTGCACTTAGCTGGAGAGAACCGTCAGGGACGGAGCGTTATTGAGGGGCAAGGTCTCAATGTTGACCCAGATCTTCAACGTCAGCGTTTCCTAGCTTTGACTCCTTTGCCTCACTTATTGGGTAGGTGCTGAGCAAAGGTCTCAACATTGCATATAATAGAAATGCACTTAATGTAGCCTATAGAGCTAACATCCTTCCCTGCTCCTCCTCCTCCTCCTCCTCACCTTGGCTTTCTTCATCTCGTTGACCTCCTGCTGTAGTTTCTTCAGTTCCTGTTCATAGCGCCCTTGGTTCTTCAGTAGCCTGGTGTGTTCCTTCTGTGCTGCCTGCAGTTTCAGCAGGTCTCTGTTCATCTCCTTCAGCCTCTTCTCATACTCTGATTTAATCCTGCTAGCCTTCTCCTCTGTGTAGTTCTCCATAGACACTGGAGGAGGAGAGAGGGAAGGAAGACGGATAGAAGGAGACGATAGAGAGAGTGTGTGTGCTTGAAAGCGGTAGAATGGAGACAGAGAGCAGCGTGTCTATTCAGCATCTATGAGTCGCTCCACTCACTGAGGGGATCCTGTGTGCCTACATTACTCATAGTTCTACTCACAGAGGTTGTGCAGTACTCGGTCTCTCTCCAGCTGTGTGTCTCTGATCTTGTTCTGCAGCAGGATGAGTTTCTCTTCATACTGTAGTTTGAGCTGCAGCAGCCTCTTCTGACTGTTCTCCAGCTCATCGATCAACTTCTGCTTGATCTCAATCTCACTCGTCAGGTCTGCCAGATCCGCCTGGAAGTTAGCTGCAGGGGGTTAGAGGGCAGAGGGCAAAGAGAGGTCAAGAGTCAAGAGGTGAACACTGTGGCTCTAAGACAGACATGTTATAGTAGAGTGGGGCAGTTGCAGATTTCAAAATCAACTCCTAGCCCTAATGCTAATTAGGTACTCCTTGTAGGTCTGAAAGGATTGGATAGGTTAGCAATATGGTGAAAGTACCATACAGCCAAACAGAGGACAAAAATTGTACTTCCACCATATTGCTGATGCGCATCAATCCTGTCAAAGCGACAGTACACAGCGTCAATAGGTTGAATTGGAATGGAGACATTTCTGCCACTGCCATTGTCGTCATCCACAAACCTTTCTCATCAGAGTCCGAGTCGGAGTCCACCAGACTCTCATCACTGTCAAACTCCTCTTCATCCCTCCCCTCCTCCTCGTCACACCCGCTCTCCTCCTCCTGCAGAGGTGACATCGCATCCTCTGTGTAGTTGTCATCCGAGTCCATCTGGCCGTTTTCTCCATTATGTCCGTTCTCATGAGAATGAAGCTTCGCTCGTTTCTTCAAGCCTTTCTCTTTCTCTGGGCTGCAAGTAGAACGTATTGACCCAGGATCAGAGTAGGACACACACAAAGTAGAGAGAGAAGGCACAGCTCATAACAGCTGTGACACAATAAGCAGTTTGTTATTTATTTACCATATGAATCTATTACTAATATTGATTACACGCCATGTGCCTTTGATTTGATTTGTCCGATTTCGATTTGGGACTCTTCCATTGCCATTGTGTTTTGGGACTGTTGCCAAGTGAACATGGAGAGCTCAGTTATTAGCAGAGACCTCTCACTCTCCCTTAATCTCCCTCTATCCGTCCGTCTCTCTCTCCCTCCCTCCCTCCAGTGGCTGTGAGAGCTGCTTGTCACTGTGCGATCATTACTCCACTGCCATCCTTGCCCCATTCCTCTCCTCTTACCTCATCCTCCTCTGTCTCCTCTCCTTCTTCTTCAGCCTCTCGATGTCCGTCTTGGCTCGACGAATCACGTCCGTCATCTCCGCCTCCATGGAAAGGGAAGGGGAGGAGCCTAAGGGGTGTGGCCCTGGGGTGGAGCTATGAGAGGAGGAGGTGGTGAACGGGGAGCGGGAGGAGAGACGGGTTACACTGCGACGAAGACACTCGTTCATCGACTCGCTCTCCAGGAGCTTAGATCTGGGGGGGGGGGGTGTAGAGAGAACAAGAAGACAAACCGATGTCATTAGTCCAACTTAACTCTTACGGTATACAGAACATAATCTGAAAGTTCCTCAAACTACAACAAAAGAAAAACTCCATGAACTGTACAGTAACGGCAAAACACAGTGAGCTGCAACTCCGTGAACTGCTTTCCCCCCCACTCATTACAGACTCTTACCTGAGCTCCTCGATCTCTCTGATGTAGTTCTGTATCAGAGCACCAATCTCCTCATTGCCCTCACCTAGAGGTCAAAAGGTCAGAGTTCACAGTCAGGTCACCGTGAGGTCACATTGAGACTTCTTAACTACATGATATGGTCTGTGTCTGAAAGCCTTTTGAGCTGTCAAATACTAGTCTCCTCAAATTCCTCTCAAAGCTCATTGGAGGAGAAGGTCTAAGGGATGGATGGACCTTGCATCCTCTCCTCCAATGCGCCTTGAGAGGGACGTGTAGGAATTGATTAAACAAGGAAGGAGAGAAAAAGGATTGAAGGTTTTCAGGTTTTCAGACAGCCACAATCTTCAACAATCAGCCAATCCCATTGGAGAGTGGGGGCGTCGCCTCTCTCGGTCTTACCTGACTTGGCCAGCAGCGTGCTGACCTCGTTGGCGAGGAGCGTGGTGACCCGTGTGTTGAGGTGGTCGATGGTCTCCTGCATGGCTTTGACTCGCATGCGTAGCGTGTCGTTCTCTCTCTGTAACATCGAGTTCTCCTGGAACAGATCACTGAAGCCCTCCGAGCCGTCCTCACCTGTCACACGCTTACCCTGGGGAGGGGGACAATACACATACAGGAATATTTTATCTCCTCCGATGAACGTACAGAACAATGACATTTCATTCAATCAAAAAAAGAGAATATTGATTTTTATATCACTTGTCGGTAAAAACTCCCATTTTCCATTTTATTTCTTTACATACTGGTTAACACCTCAGCCAATCATAAACGAGACAACATTATTTCAGCCAATCACATGCTCCATTACTCTCCAACTCCGATCGAATCTTTCCTATAACTCAACAAGGTCATCCATTGGTTATGCTCCATTAACTCGCTCTTAATCACATTATTGTTCTAAACCATCCCTTGCTTCCTGTAATCTTCTAGGCCAAAGGTTAAAGTTGATTAACACGAGGGAAGGGATATTTTTCCATTCCTTCTTTCCATCCCTCCATCCTTCCCTCCATCCCTTCATCTCTCCATTGGTCCCTCCTCCCACTTCTCCATCCTCCAACCTCTCTGCCTTCCTATCTCTATCCATTTCCCTTCTTCTCTCCCTTTATCCATCGCTCCCTGACTCCATCCCTCCCTCATTCTCTCTACCCCCCCTTACCCCATCCATCCCTCCCTCATTCTCTCTACCCCCCCTTACCCCATCCATCCCTCCCTCCCCCAATCCTCTGTCCCTCCTGCTATCCCTCCATCTCTCCTCACCGCTTTATAGTCCATAAGTTCCATTTGTAGCCTGGCAATCTCAGCCCTCAGGGCAGACATCTGTTGGCTGGTCTTGTCCTGGTTCACCACCACCTTGTTCTTGATGTTCCTGGCTCTGTTGGCGTACTTCAGTGTGTTCAGGGTCTCCATGAAGTCCCGGTCCGACGGACTCACGCACGCGATCATCAACGTACGACTGGAGAGGGGAAAGGAATCCGACATGTTACAGAGGCTGACTAGTGTGTTATAGAGACTTGTGCGTGTATGCGTGTTACCTGTTTCCTCCCAGTGAGTCCTGTAGCAGGCGCGTAAGTTTAGAGTCTCTGTAGGGAACATGTCCTCCTTTCTTAGCCTGGTCCCCCAGAGCACTGATCACATTCCCCAAAGCCAGCTAGAACACATACTCATAACCATCATCATCATGATCACGTTTCTCAGCAGCAATTAAAACACATACACAACATTATCACACACACACACGGGGCCAGATTAATGAAGGGGCCCATGTGGGGACAGAGAGTCAAAACAAATATTATTAAAAAAACATCCAGTCACAGCCCACTCTCAATGTTCAAAATACACCAGAGAGCACGATTTAGGCACAGAGGATCAATAGTTTCAAAAGAATTACTGGATTAAAGGGATACTTCAGGATTTTGACAATGGTGCTCTCAATGGTGTAGCTGTAGAACGTTTTGAGGATCTGAGGGCACATGGCAAATTTTCTCAGTGTCCTGAGGGGGAAGGGTCGTTTTCATGCCCTCTTCACAGCTGTGTTGATGTGTTTGGACCACGGTAGATCCTTAGTGATGTGGACACCAAGAAACCTGATCGTCGGTGATCAAGCCTACCACTGTAGTGACGATGGCAAACTTAATGATGAGGGTTGAGGTCATGCGCGGCCACGCAGTCGTGGGTAAACAGGGAGTACAGGAGGGGACTAAGCACGCACCCCCGCATGGGCCCCCGTGTTGAGGCTCAGCGTGGCGGATGTGTTGCTGTCCACCTACACCATCACCTGGCTACCTACACCACCCGTCAAGAAGTCCAGGGACCAGTTGCAGGGGAAGGTGTTCAGACCCAGGGTCTTTAGCTTAGTGATGAGCATGGAGGGCACTATGGTGTTGAACGCTGAGCTGTAGCCAAGGAACAGCATTCTGACGTAGGTGTTCCTATTGTCTGAGTGAGAAAGGGCAGCGTGGAGTACGATAGAGATGGAGTCATCCGTGGATCTGTTGGGGCGGTATAAGAATTGGAGTGGGTGCAGGGTGTCTGGGATGATGGTGTTGATGTGAGCCATGACCAGCTTTTCTAAGCATTTCATCAAATTAAATGTTATTGGTCACATACACATGGTTAGCAGATGTTAATGTGAGTGTAGCGAAGGGCTTGTGCTTCTAGTTCCGACAGTGCAGTAATATCTAACAAGTAATCTAACAATTCCCCAACAACTACCTAATACACGTAAATCTAAAGGGGTGAATGAGAATATGTACATATAAGTATATGGATGAGCGATGGCCGAGCGGCATAGGCAAGGTGCAGTAGACGGTATAAAATACAGTATATACATGTGATATGAGTAATGTAAGATATGTAAACATTACTAAAGTGGCATTATTTAAAGTAGCATTGTTTAAAATGACTAGTGATCCATTTATTTTGATTTATTTTATCTTTATTTAACCAGGTAGGCCAGTTGAGAACAAGTTCTCATTTACAACTGCGACCTGGACAAGATAAAGCAAAGCAGTGCGACAAAAACACAGAGTTACACATAAACAAACGCACCGGCAATAACACAAAAAAAAAGATAGAAAGAGCTATGTACAGTGTGTGCAAATGTAGAAGAGTAGGGAGGTAGTTAATAAATAGGCCATAGAGGCGAAAATAATTACAATTTAGCATTAATACTGGAGTGATATACAGTTGAAATCGGAAGTTTACATACACTTAGGCTGGAGTCATTAAAACTCATTTTTCAACCACTCCACAAATTTCTTGTTAACAAACTATAGTTTTGGCAAGTCGGTTAGGACATCTACTTTGTGCATGACACAAGTCATTTTCCAACAATTGTTTACAGACAGATTATTTCACTGATAATTCACTGTATCGCAATCCCAGTGGGACAGAAGTTTACATACACTAAGTTGACTGTGCCTTTAAAAAGCTTTGAAAATTCCAGAAAATGATGTCATGGCTTTAGAAGCTTCTGATAGGCTAATTGACATAATTTGAGCCAATTGGAGGTGTACCTGTGGATGTATTTCAAGGCCTACCTTCAAACTCAGTGCCTCTTTGCTTTACTTCATAGGAAAATCAAAAGAAATCAGCCAAGACCTCAGAAAAAATTGTAGGCCTCCATAAGTCTGGTTCATCCTTGGGAGCAATTTCCAAAAGCCTGAAGGTACCACGTTCATTTGTACAAACAATAGTATGCAAGTATAAACACCATGGGACCACGCAGCTGTCATACCGCTCAGGAAGGAGACAGGTTCTGTCTCCTAGAGATGAATGTACTTTGGTGCAAAAACTGAAAATCAATCCCAACAGCAAAGGACCTTGTGAAGATGCTGGAGGAAACAGGTACAAAAGCATCTATATCCACAGTAAAATATCGACATAGCCTGAAAGGTCGCTCAGCAAGGAAGAAGCCACTGCTCCAGAAGCCACTGGGGACAAAGATCGTACTTTTTGGAGAAATGTCCTCTGGTCTGATGAAAAGAAAATAGAACTGTTTGGCCACAATGACCATCATTATGTTTGGAGGAAAAAGGGGGATGCTTGCAAGCCGAAGAACACCATCCCAACCGTGAAGCACAGTGGTGACAGCATCATGTTGTGGGGGTGATTTGCTGCAGGAGGGACTGGTGCACTTCACAAAATAGATGGCATCATGAGAGAGGAAAATTATGTGGATATATTGAAGCAACATCAAGACATCAGTCAGGAAGTTAAAGCTTGGTCGCAAACGGGTCTTCCAAATGGACAATGACCCCAAGCATACTTCCAAAGTTGTAGCAAAATGGCTTTAGGACAACGAAGTCAATGTATTGGAGTGGCCATCACAAAGCCCTGACCTCAATCCTATAGAAAATGTGTGGGCAGAACTGAAAAAGCGTGTGCGTGCAAGGAGGCCTACAAACCTGACTTAGTTACACCAGCTCTGTCAGTAGGAATGCGACAAAATTCACCCAACCTATTGTTGGAAGCTTGTGGTAGTTTGACCCAAGTTAAACAATTTAAAGGCAATGCTACCTAATACTAATTGAATGTATGTAAACTTCTGACCCACTGGGAATGTGATGAAAGAAATAAAAGCTGAAATAAATCATTCGCTCTACTATTATTCTGACATTTCACATCCTTAAAATAAAGTGTTAATCCTAACTGACCTAAGACAGGGAATTTTTACTTGGATTAAATGGCGGGGCTTTACCTAGCAAAGACTTAAGGATGACCTGGAGCCGGATATGTAGTGAGGGCCAGCCAACGAGAGCATACAGGTCGCAGTGGTGGGTAGTATATGGTGTTTTGGTGTTTTGGTGATAAAACGGATGGCACTGTGATAGACTACATCCAGTTTGCTGAGTAGTGTTGGGGGCTATTTTGTAAATGACATTGCCGAAGTCGAGGATCGGTAGGATAGTCAGTTTTACGAGGGTATGTTGGCGGCATGAGTGAAGGAGGCTTTGTTGCGAAATAGGAAGCCGATTCTAGATTTAACTTTGGATTGGAGATGCTTAATGTGAGTCTGGATGGAGAGTTTACAGTCTAACCAGACACCTATGTATTTGTAGTTGTCCACATATTCTAAGTCAGAACCATCCAGGGTAGTGATGCTAGTCGGGCAGCGATCGGTTGAAGAGCATGCATTAGCATTTAAAAGCAGTTGGAGGCCACGGAAGGAGTGTTGTATGGCATTGAAGCTCGTTCGGAGGTTTGTTAGCACAGTGTCCAAAGAAGGGCCAGATGTATACAGAATGGTGTCGCCTGCGTAGAGGTGGATCAGAGAATCACCTGCAGCAAGAGCGACATCATTGATGTATACAGAGAAAAGAGTCGGCCTGTTTATTAAAGTGTCCAGTGATTGTGTCTCAATACAGTATATACATGTGATATGAGCAATGTAAGATATGTAAACATTATTAAAGTGGCATTAAAGAACGCGAAGCAAGGCGACCATCTCTGTCGGCGCCATCTTAAATCATGGCTACAGATGTGAGTGCTATGGGGCAATAGTCATTTAGACAGGTCACTTTGGCAGTCTTGGGCACAGGGACTATTGTGGTCTGCTTGAAAAGTGTAGCTAATATAGACTGGGTCAGGGATAGGTTGACAATGTCAGTGAAGACACTTGACAGCTGGTCAGCACATGCTCTGAGTATGCGTCCTGGTAATCCATCAGGCCATGCCGCCTTGTGAATGTTAATCTGTTTAAAGGTCTAACTCGCATGAGCTACGGAGAGCGTGATCACACAGTCGTCCGGAACAGCTGGTGCTCTCACGCATTGTTCAGCGTTGCTTGCCTTGAAGCGAGCATAGAAGGCATTTAGCTCGTCTGGTAGGCTCTAGTCACTAAGCAGCTCACGGCTGGGCTTCCCTTTGTAATTCGTGATAGTTTGCAAGCCCTACCACATCCGACGAGAGTCAGAGCCGGTATTGTAGGATTCGATCTTAGTCCTGTATTGACTCTTTGCCTGTTTGATGATTTGTCGGAGGGCGTAGTGGGATTTCTTATAAGCGTACGGGTTAGTGTTCCGCTCCTTGGAAGTGGCAGCACGCACGCGCACACACACACACACACACACACACACACACACACACACACACACACACACACACACACACACACACACACACACACACACACACACACACACACACACACACACACACAAACACACTCCTCACCAGTCCACAGTTGATGGATATGCCCTCCCGTGCCCGTTCTCCCGTTGCTCCGGTGCGTTTGAGTCTCTCTGATCCAGCTAGGTCCACAAAGTGAAACTTGGCCATCAGAGTCTCATACTCAGGCTTGGTAATAGACCCTCCATCTCCGCCAACACCATCCACCTCTCCGTTCACCTCCCCAATCACACCTCCATTTACACCTCCGTTCACCTCACCATTCTCCTGGAGAGAGAGAGACGGATAGAGAGACAACAATTAGTAAACAATTATCAGCAAAAACTTCATTCAAACTTGTTAATTATTTGTATTACTGTCATTACTTTACTTGTCACTCGGTCTGATTCGTTCATCTTTCTCCTCTTCACTCCTCTTTTACCCTCTTCTACCTTTATTTATTCTCTTCGAGTCTCTCCCTCAGTCAATACATCTACAGTGCCTATAGAAAGTCTACACTACCTATAAAAATGTTCACCTTTTGTTGCCTTATAGCCTGGAATTAAAATTCATTCAAATAGTTTTTTCCCCCCATTGATCTACACATCCTACTCCACAACCTCCAAGTGAAAAAAAGAGTGCAGGTTTTCTTTAGAAAATCAAAACAGAAATATCTTGGTTGGATAAGTGTCTACCTACCTTGTAATAGTCATCCTAAACTAGCTCAAGTGTAACCAATCACCTTCAAAATCACACACCGAGTTAATTGGCCTCCACCTGTGTTAAATTGTAGTGATTCACATGATTTCTGGATACATTCAGCAGTTCCTGTAGGTTCCTCCTGCTGGGTAGTGAATTGCAAAGCAGAAACTCAACCTTGAGCACAAAGGAGCTTTCAAAGGAAATCCGGGACCAAGTTCTGGAAAGGCACAGATCAGGGGATGGGTATAAAAAGATTTCAAAAGGCCTTGAATGTCCCTTAGAGCATAGTCAAGACAATTGGTAAGAAGTGGAAAGTGTATGGCACCACCAATACCCTGCCTAGCTCAGGCAGTCGCTCCAAACTGGATGGCCGAGCAAGTAGGAGACTGATTAGAGAGGTTACCAAGAGTCCAATGGAAACTTTCAAAGAGCTCCAGGCTTTTAAGGCTAAGACTGGTCAAAGTGTGCATGTGACAACAATATCCCAAGCCGTCCACAAATGTTGCATGTATGGTAGCGTGGCAAGAAGGAAGCCATTACTCAAGAAAGCCCACCTGGAATCGCATTTGAAGTATGCAAAAAAACACTTGATTCTGTAGCCATGTGGCAAAAAGTGTAGTGTTCTGACGAAACAGAAATGTAACTGTTTGACCTGAATGTAAAGCGATACGTTTGGAGCAAACGCAGCACCCAAAGAACACTCATCCCTACTGTGAAGCATGGTGGTGGCAGCATCATGTTATGGGGATGTTTCTCATCGTCAGGGAATTATCAGGATAGAAGGGAATGGAGCAATGTACAGAAAAGTCCTAGAGGAAAACCTGCTGCACTCTGCAAGAAAGCTGAAACTGGGACAGAATTTCACCTTTCAGCATGACAACAACCCAATGCACACAGCCAAAGCTACAGTGGAGTGGCTAAGGAATAAAAAAAGTAAATGTGACCCGTTTCAGGAAACTAGGTGTACGTCGCAAGTCACGACTTCACAGGAGAGCTGTTTGAACGTAAAAAAAAAAGTTTTTATCAAAATGCTTTTTTGCCAGAAATGCCTTCTCGAACATGTGAACTTTCATATGCCTTAATAACAAACTTCTATACCATCTGTAAATACGAATAAAGTTGTTAAATTACGAGCATTGTTGGTTAAGCCAAACCTGCTAGCCATGATTGGCTGAGATAATGGAGTGGGCTGGACATGCCGAGAGATGAGTTTCAGATTGGTCTGCGGTCTAGCATCTTGTGTCTTTAAATGAGCTGCTCATTATGCGTACATAATCCTTTCTACTGCGTTTTTTTCAAGAGATATAAAGTTAGCCATGGAGAACTGCAAATATGTTGCTGCTGCCCTGAATTTATCAGGCGCTATCGACAAAGTTCAGTGGGAAACAGTTGTGATGGACTACTTTCTGGAGGACGTTTGTGCCATGCTGACTCTCTCGGACTCTGAAAAATAAATCAGATGATGAGGAAACCCCTGATTTAGGTAAAAACATTTTCATTGAAGACATTGTAGAGTCTTCTGATGACAGTGATGGGGAAGAAACGGCGATCAACGTGTATCAACTGTGTGTAACGTTAGTGATGTTTTCTCAGAATGACATTTCGCATTGCTATCACTGTTAGTATAGCATTTTTTTTCCACAATAAAAAAATAAAATCATATGGTGTGTAGATACGTTAAAAAAAACGTATTTAAATGCATGAAACTGAGGCACTGACAACAAAATGTGAAAAAAGTTCAAGGGGGAGTAGATTTTCTATAAGCACTGTATCTACCCTCTCTGATCCATAACACCCTCCCTCCAACCCTACCTCAGTTTGTTGACAGACTCTCATCTGACAGAGGTTGATGGTGAAGATGGCGTGAGATCTGGAACTAGACGCGTTCATCTGGGTACTGGCCGTGGTACGAGACAACGCTCCCAGCTTCAGACACTGTAACAGCTGTAATACACAAACTGTTAGTACTGTATACACTTGGGCTGGGCAATACATCAAATTTGAATGGATGTTTTAGCGCAATATTCCAGATGCCTGTATCGCAATAACCTAGTTTTTATTAAATGTTTAGTTTTTTTAACGAGCATTTATATCCGCTTGTTGTCATGTTATCTCTTTTTGATCTCCTTCTGCTGTGACTGTGTACCTTCCCGTTTACACACACACACACACACACACACACACACACACACACTCACACACACACACACACATTCACACACACACATACACACACACACACCAAGCCCCTCTCACACACCAAGCCGCTCCCCCTGCCGGTCGCAACAACAAAAATGAGAGATCACTTTTTTCCTCTCTGACAAGCAGTTTCAACTCGCTATTTGCATTTGAAGTTTGGTCCAGAAATCGGTCATATGGACACCGAAACACATTGAGAAATGATTTTACTGTGGTAGAGAAGTTAACCTTTTTTATGTCTCAACTCCTCAAATTGTGAGCAGAGAAGAGACTACTAAAAAAAGGAGTATGAATGAACATTGATTCTGGAACATGTGTGCTCATTTTGTTGCACGCGGCACTATGTACCGCTAGCAGCATTTAAGCCAAAGATTGTTATACTAGCCATCTAGTCTGTGTTTTATAAAATGTACAATAAGCATAAAACACAATTATGTCAGGAATTGACAACTCGTTCTCATTCTGAGAAATAAGTTAGAAAAGAGCAAATAGATCCAAGCTAGCTAAACTTGAAATATAAGGATTAGCTGGCTACTCACTAGCACGTGGGCTTGTGCTTGAGAGATTGTTTGAGACCTGTGTTAATTTTATATAATGCCTGCTACAAGATTTTTGTAATTATTAGTGAATGTGCATTATGCATGTTTCTGGTTAAATTTGTAACAAAAAGGGCATTTTCATAGACAGACTTGAAAGCCAGATCAGTGATTATTGCAAAAAAATAAAAAATAAAAATCAGGTAAAACAATTTTGATAAAATAATTAGTGGGTCTTATGGTTGTGGAAGGCTTATATTTAGCCTAGGTATAATTTCACAAGCCCTGAATTCATTAGGTAATTGCTGACTGTTTGAAATGCACTATATTACACCTTTAACTGTACAACAAAGATTATTTTGAGAGAATTAAAAAAAAAAATCAAGATAAACAGTATATCGTGAATCGCCCATATCGTGAATTTGTCCATATCAACCAGTCATAGCGCACACACACACACACACACTGTTAGCACTGTACACACACACCTCTTCCTCTGAGTTGACAAGACGTGAGGTGACTCCGGTGGTGTAGATGGAGCCGCTGCCATCCTCATGGATCTTAATATTAGACTTCCTGTTCTTACAGTCTGGGTCTCTGGCTCCGTCAAACAGATCTAGGATCTCCTCATTGTACAGCTGGAATACACACAAACGTCCATTAAATACACACACACACACACACACACACACACACACACACACACACACACACACACACACACACACACACACACACACACACACACACACACACACACACACACAAACGTCCATTAAACACACACACACACACACACACACACACGACAGTGAGCAATGAAAGGGCAAGGATCAAATGGTGTACCACATAACCTCTGACCTTTAGGAAGCAATAAGGTTAAAGGTTGTGAGAGGTCAAGAGTCACCTCAGAAGTTCCCACTTCACAGGACACGCACACATTAACCCTGGCCAATGGCTTTTTATCATCAGTGCTGATAACCCAATGACAGGACAAACAGCCTACAGCTGAACTAACGACAGGCACACTTAACCAACATGGCTACCACAGCATTCTGCAGCGATACGTCATCCCATCTGGTTTGCGCTTAGTGGGACTATCATGTGTTTTTCAACAGGACAATGACCCAAAACACCTCCAGGCTGTGTAAGGGCTATTTCACCAAGAAGGAGAGTGATGGAGTGCCGAATCAGATGACATGGCCTCCACAATCACCCGACCTCAACCCAATTGATATGGTTTGGGATGAATTGAACTGCAGAGTGAAGAAAAAGCAGCCAACAAGTGCTCAGCATATGTGGGAACTCCTTCAAGAATGTTGGAAAAGCATTCCAGGTGACTACCTCATGAAGCTGGTTGAGAGAATGCCAAGAGTGTGCAAAGCTGTCATCAAGTATAAAATATATTTTGATTTGTTTAACTTCTTGGTGACAGGGGGCAGTATTCGGAAATTCAGATGAATAACGTGCCCAAATTAAACTGCCTGCTACTCGGGCCCAGAAGGTAGGATATGAATATTATTATTAGATTTGGATAGAAAACACTCTGAATTTTCTAAAACTATTTGAATGATGTCTGTGAGTATAACATAACTCATATGGCAGGCAAAAATCGGAGAAAAAAATCCAACCAGGAAGTGGTTTGTAGTTTTTCAATTGATTGCCTTTCTAAACTACAGTGTCTGTGGGGTCATTTTGCACTTCCTAAGGCTTCCACTAGATGTCAACAGTCTTTAGAACCTTGTTTCATGCTTCTACTGTTACTGGGGAGAGAATAAGAGCTGTCTCAAGCCTGGGACCAACGAGTTGTTTACTGTACGGGCACGCAGGCGCGCCGTTCTTCCTTTTTCCTCTAATGAACACGCTATTGTCCGGTTGGAATATTATCGAAGATTTATGTTAAAAAGACCCTACGGATTGATTGTAAACATCATTTGACATGTTTCTACGAACGGTAATGGAACTATTTGACTTTGTCTCGGGTTTTGCGCTCGCGCATTATGCCTTTGGATTAGTGATCTGAGCGCGCAAACAAAACGGAGGTATTTGGACATAAACATTGAGTTTATCGAACAAAACAAACATTTCTTGTGGAAGTGGGAGTCCTGGGAGTGCATTCCGACAAAGATCAGCAAAGGTAAGTGAAGATTTATAATACTAATTCTGAGTTTTGTTGACTCCAAAACTTGGCGGGTAACTGTATAGCTTGCTTTGATGGCTGAGCTCTGTACTCAGAATACTGAACAATGTGCTTTCGCCGTAAAGCTATTTTGAAATCTGACACAGTGGTTGCATTAAGGAGAAGTGTATCTATAATTCTTTCAATAACTGTTGTAAATTTTATCAATGTTTATGATGAGTATTTTTGTAAATTGATGTGCTCATTCACCGGAAGTTTTGGAGGCAATACATTTTCTGAACATCACGCACCAATGTAAAAGGGGGTTTATGGATATAAATATGAACTTTATCGAATAAAACATACATGTATTGTGTAACATTGAGTCCTGGGAGTGTCATCTGATGAAGATCATCAAAGGTTAGTGATTCATTTTAGCTGTATTTCTGGTTTTTGTGACACCTCTCCTTGCTTGGAAAATGGCTGTGTGGTTTTTCTTGTTTAGGCGCTGTCCTAACATAATCTAATGTTATGCTTTCACCGTAAAGCCTTTTTGAAATCGGACAATGTGGTTGGATTAACGAGAAGTATATCTTTAAAATGGGATATAATAGTTGTATGTTTGAGAAATTAGAATTATGAGATTTTTGTTGTTTTGAATTTGCCGCCCTGCTATTTCACTGGCTGTTGAATAGTGTGTCCCGCAGGTGGGACTCTTCACTATGATTCTACAATGTAGAAAATAAAGAAAAACCCTTGAATGAGTAGGTGTGTCCAAACTTTTGACTGGCATTGTACATATACTGTATATCAAATATTACTTCACTACAAGCCAGACACCTGAGTGTGTACGAGGCACCTCTTGCTACAGCCAGTTGATGTCAATGACACATATAAGCTCATGTCTCCCAAACGTCTGCCTGTCTGTCCATGTTCTCATTCTGGGTAACATCACAGCTAATGACCAACATCAGATCAGTCACCAGGATCCTGTTTCCTGTTTCAGCTGTCATCACAATGTCACTTCCTGTAGCTTCACCAGGGCTGATCCCTGCATCCCCTTCACATCTGGTTAAAGTTAATATTACCACACACACACACACACACACACACACACACACACACACACACACACACACACACACACACACACACACACACACACACACACACACACACACACACACACACAGAGAAAATGAACACAAACATGCACACACTCAATCAATCAAAGGCAAGAACAACAAATGACAACATACAATGCCTCCCTGGAGGACAATATTTTATTCTAGAGAGCTTTTCATCCCCTCTGAACTGGATGGGTGGCCCAAGTAACTGGGTGTTTCTTTTGTGTCTGTGTGTGGGTGTGCGTGCTTGCATGTGTGTTTATGTGTATGCGTCTGTCTGTTTGTGCGTTCATGCGTCTGTGCGTTCATGTGTCTGTGTGTGTGTGTGCGTTCATGTGTCTGTGTGTGTGTGCGTTCATGTGTCTGTGTGTGTGTGCGTTCATGCGTCTGTCTGTCTGTCTGTCTGTTCATGTGTCTGTCTGCGTGTGCATTCATGCGTCTGTCTGTGTGGGCGTTCATGCGTCTGTCTGTGTGGGCATTCATGTGTCTGTCTGTGTGGGAGTTCATGTGTCTGTCCGTCAGTGTGTGCGTTCGTCTGTCCGTCAGTGTGTGCGTCCGTCCGTCCGCAGCTACTGCTGCTACTGCGTATGTTTGAGGGTGCCTGCCTACTGTATGTGTGTGTGCGTTCTTACCTCTAGGAACTGTGCACTGACTTTAAACTCTGGAGGGTGTGTGCCCTGCTGCTGGGCCTGTGTCTTCCTTTCTTGGATCCCCAGGAACAGCTGACGAACGGCCCGAGGTATGATACCCTGGTCCTTCTCCTGCACGTTCATGTCAAACCCTGTCCCCATGGTATGGGTCTTCCCTGAGCCTGTCTGAAACAGAGAGAGACACGCACACATGTTATTTATAACACACACACACACACACACACACACATACACATCACAATTTGGTCACTTCAAGTCAGTGCATTCAAATCAAATCAATGCTTGTGTTCCTAGCTCCAACAGTGCAGTAGAATCTAACAATTCACAACAATACACACATCTAAAAGTAAAATAATGGAATTAAGTAATACAGTTGAAGTCGGAAGTTTAAATACACTTAGGTTAGTGTCATTAAAACTCGTTTTTCAAGCACTCCACAAATGTCTTGTTAACAAACTATAGTTTTGGCAAGTCGGTTAGGACATCTACTTCGTGCATGACAAGTAATTTTTCCAACAATTGTTTGTAGACAGATTATTTCACTTATAATTCACTGAATCACAATTCCAGTGGCTCAGAAGTTTACATACACAAAGTTGACTGTGCCTTTAAACAGCTTGGAAAATTCCAGAACATGATGTCATGGCTCTAGAAGCTTCTGATAGGCTAATTGACATCATTTGAGTCAATTGGAGGTGTACCTGTGGATGTATTTCAAGGCCTACCTTCAAACTCAGTGCCTCTTTGCTTGACCTCATGAGAAAATCTAAAGAAATCAGCCAAGACCTCAGAAAAAAATGGTAAACCTCCATAAGTCTAGTTCATCCTTGGGAGCAATTTCCAAAACTCCTGAAGGTACCACATTCATCTGTACAAACAATAGTACGCAAGTATAAACACCATAGGACCACGCAGCCGTCATACCCACTCAGGAAGGAGACGTGTTCTGTCTCCTAGAGATGAATGTACTTTGGTGCGAAAAGTGCAAATCAATGCCAGAACAACAGCAAAGGACCTTGTGAAGATGCTGGAGGAAACAGGTTCAAAAGTATCTATAGCAACAGTAAAACGAGTCCTATATCGACATAACCTGAAAGGCCGCTCAGCAAGGAAGAAGCCACTGCTCCAAAACAGCCATAAAAAAGCCAGACTACGGTACATGGGGACAAAAGATTGTACTTTTTGGGAGAATGTCCTCTGGTCTGATGAAACAAAAATGTTTGGCCATAACGACCATCGTTATGTTTGGAGGAAAAAGGGGGAGGCTTGCAAGCCGAAGAACACCATCCCAACGAAGCACGGGGACAAAGTGGAGTCGCAATTCAACGGCTCAGACACAAGAGGTATGTGGCAGGGTCTACAGTCAATCACGGACCACAAAAGAAAAATCAGCCCTGTCGCGGATCACGATGCCTTGCTTCCAGAAAGACTAAACAAGTTTTTTGCTCGCTTTGAGGACAATACAGTGCCACTAACACGACCCGCTACCAAAACCTGCGGGCTCTCCTTCACTGCAGCCAACGTGAGTAAAACATTTAAACGTGTTAACCCTCGCAATGCTGCAGGCCCAGACGGCATCCCCGACCGCGTCCTCAGAGCATGCGCAGACCAGCTGGCTGGTGTGTTTACAGACATATTCAATCAATCCTTATCCCAGTCTGCAGTCCCCACATGCTTCAAGAGGGCCACCATTGTTCCTGTTCCCAAGAAAGCTAAGGTAACTGAGCTAAATGACTACCGCCCTGTAGCACTCACTTCCGTCATCATGAAGTGCTTTGAGAGACTAGTCAAGGACCGTATTACCTCCACCCTACCTGACACCCTAGACCCACTCCAATTTGCTTTCCGACCCAATAGGTCCACAGACGACGCAATCGCCATAACACTGCACACTGCCCTATCCCATCTGGACAAGAAGAATACCTACGTAAGAATGCTGTTCATCGATTACAGCTCAGCATTTAACACCATAGTACCCTCCAGACTCGTCATTAAGCTCGAGACCCTGGGTCTCGACCCCGCCCTGTGCAACTGGGTCCTGGACTTCCTGACGGGCCGCCCCCAGGTGGTGAGGGTAGGTAACAACATCTCCACCCCACTGGTCCTCAACACTGGGTCCTCACAAGGGTGCGTTCTCAGCCCTCTTCTGTACTCCCTGTTCACGCATGACTGCGTGGCCATGCACGCATCCAACTCAATCATCAAGTTTGCAGACGACACTACAGTGGTAGGCTTGATTACCAACAACGACGAGACGGCCTACAGGGAGGAGGTGAGAGCCCTCGGAGTGTGGTGTCAGGAAAATAACCTCGCACTCAATGTCAACAAAACAAAAGAGATGATTGTGGACTTCAGGAAACAGCAGAGGGAGCAGCCCCCTATCGATAAACGCGAATCCGACCATCACCCCTGGTGAGACAAAGACGCGACTCGACAGTGAAGAGCACCTGCCTTACAACAGGCCTACAAGCCCTCAGTCCAGCCTCTCTCAGCCTATTGCGGACAGTCTGAGCACTGATGGAGGGATTGTGCGTTCCTGGTGTAACTCGGGCAGTTTTTGTTGCCATCCTATACCTGTCCCGCAGGTGTGATGTTCAGATGTACCGATCCTGTGTAGGTGTTGTTACACGTGGTCTGCCACGATCAGCTGTCCGTCCTTTCTCCCTGTAGCGCTGTCTTAGGCATCTCACAGTACGGACATTGCAATTTACTGCCCTGGCCACATCTACAGTCCTCATGCCTCCTTGCAGCATAACTAAGGCACGTTCACGCAGATGAGCAGGGACCCTGGGCATCTTTCTTTTGGTGTTTTTCAGAGTCAGTAGAAGGCCTCTTTAGTGTCCTAAGTTTTCATAATTGACCCCTTAATTGCCTACCGTCTGTAAGATGTTAGTGTCTTAACGACCGTTCCACAGGTGCATGTTCATTAATTGGAATGCGTGTTAGCATGGGAAACAATGTTAAAACCCTTTACAATGAAGATCTGTGAAGTTATTTGGATTTTTACAAATTATCTTTGAAAGACAGGGTCCTTAAAAAGGGACGTTCAAAAGTTTGGGGTCACTTAGAAATGTCAATGTTTGTCCTTTAAAATAACATCAGAAATACAGTGTAGACATTGATAACGTTGTAAAAAAGATTTTTTTTATTTAACCTTTATTTAACTAGGCAAGTCAGTTAAGAACAAACTCTTATTTACAATGACGGCCTAGGAACAGTGTGTTAACTGCCTTGTTCAGGGGAAGAACGACAGATTTTTACCTTGTCAGCTTGGGGCTTCGATCCACCAACCTTTCGGTTACTGGCCCAACGCTCTAACCACTAGGCTACCTGCAAAACACCAGTCTCAACGTCAACAGTGAAGAGGCGACTCCGGGATGCTGGCCTTCTTAGCAAAGTTGCAAAGAAAAAGCCATATCTTAGACTGGCCAATAAAAATAAAAGATTAAGATGGGCAAAAGAACACAGACACTGGACAGAGGAACTCTGCCTAGAAGGCCAGCATCCCGGAGTCGCCTCTTCACTGTGTGTTTTGCGGGTACTATTTAATAAAGCTGCCAGTTGAGGACTTGTGTGGCGTCTGTTTCTCAATCTAGACACTCTAATGTACTTTTCCTCTTGCTCAGTTGTGCACCGGGGCCTCCCACTCCTGGCATTGAATAGCCTTCATATCTCAGAACAAGACTAGACTGACGAATTTCAGAAGAAAGGTCTTTGTTTCTGGCCATTTTGAGGCTGTAACTGAACACACAAATGCTGATGCTCCAGATACTCAACTAGTCTAATTAAGGCCAGTTTTATTGCTTCTTTAACAGAACAACAGTTTTCAGCTGTGCAAACATAATTCTAATGATCAATTAGCATTTTAAAATGATAAACTTGGATTAGCTAACACAACGTGCCATTGGAACACAGGAGTGATGGTTGCTGATAAATGGGCCTCTGTACACATTCCATAAAACATTTTTAAAAACAGCTGTTTCCAGTTACAATAGTCATTTACAACATTAACAATGTCTACACTGTATTTCTGATCAATTTGATGTTAATTTAATGACAAAAAAAATGTGCATTTCTTTCAAATTTAAAAAAAAAAAAATTCAAAGTGACCCCAAACTTTGAACGGTAGTGTATATATAAAATATACGTACACACACACACACACACACACACACACACACACACACACATCTTAAAAAATATATATTTTCTTTATTACCGTCCAACCCTACCACCCCTCCTCCAATTAAGGTATTAAGGTACCATCTCTCAAAAAAATATTTGAATCTAGAGCCGTCTCTTTACACTACAAACATATATTTCCTGGGACTAGTATGTGTCATCAAAGTAATATAATGTAAAGAGGCCTGTGTGTATGACCATCTGAGAGTGTGTGTCTCTCTCGTAGTACCTGTCCGTAGGCAAACACCGTAGCATTGTATCCGTCGAAACAGCCCTCGATGAGTTTGTGGACGCAGGCAGCATAGATCTGCTGCTGGGCTGAGTCGATGTCAAACACAAAGTCGTACGTGAAGGCCTTGTCTTTACCCAGCAACATCTGGGGCTCCCCGGGCGTGACCAGGGTACACACGTGACAGCCCTCAATCTTCTCCTTCGCCATCTGGGGACGGATCCTTCAAAACACAGGAGACAAGAGAGACACGAGGTCAAAGAGGGGTTAAAACAGTGTTCATCACTGTCAATTTACAGTTAAAAGTTTAAAAACGTAGGGCCCAAAAAGATGACCCTTTTTTTTTTGCGCTGAAACATGCAAAAAAAATCCCTGCTAGGGGTAAATGCAGGTTTAAACTAATTCAACAACAAAATAATATGATCTACATGATCGGTCTCTGTGTGTAAAATAAAAAAAGTGAGTAATGTGAACCTAACTCACGGCTAAAAAAATTATAGAAAGCAATCCAATGTTATTTATTGCCTAGACTTTACCGCAAATGACACTCAAGTTTTGAGAAAAAAAACAATACACTAATAATGCAGTTAGCCACGACAGCCTTTATAATAGAACGCTTGTCACCACACATCTAAATATTGCACTTAAAGTAGAAAAACATCTTAAAGCAGAAATAGAATGAAACAAACAGGCATTGTATTTTTGCTCTACAGTGGCCACTATAGTACAGAAAAAGCACAGAAAAAAAAAAAAATGTATGAAAAAATGTATGAAATTGTATGAAATGTATGCATTCACTACTGTAAGTCGCTCTGGATAAGAGCGTCCGCTAAATGACGTAAATGTAAATAGTAGACATCGACGTTCAGAGTAAAAAAAACATAATGATCCCCCTCACTCACACAAGTGTTATAGGAAAGTTCAACAAAACCAATATCTTTGAGCTACACTGCACGGTATTACATTGTACACTTTCTGCCTGTGGACATCTGTTCTACAATGTGCCAGCAGAGCGTGATATCCTTTGTTGGCATAATTGATCTCTTTCAGGCAGAGAGTACACCTGGCATACCCCTTTTTATCCACTGTATTGAAAAGTGAGAAGGGGGAAAGTGTGTGACGTTCCTTTCACCTCTATAGTGGCATCCAGCTTAAGTGTTGCTCCAAAGTATTGAATCCAGTATTGCTCCAACCCCCCCCCCCTCAAACTTGTCTCATCGGATCTACACAAGTCACATAGGTCACATATTTTGCATTCAAAACAGCGACTTTCGCAGAAAGGTGACTGGTTTGCGTCCCTGAACAATACAGGAGAGACAACACTGTCAACAAGGGGTTCAAAGAATGTCATTATTCAAATACAGAAGAGGTATGGTCAATGAAATGGTGAGACGGCGGTACTTTGTTATATAAAACACATTTGGGAGCATTCCAACAAGCTATTACTGAGGATGAGCTTTAAAAAAAAAAATAGATGAAGAACTTGAACTGACCTAGATAATGTGGAGTGCAGATCATTAGCTAATCATTTTAATCTGGTAAAATCCATGACCAAGCAAAATCAGTACTGTATCTCCCCCACTAACCTCCTAACCCCCCCTCGGGAGGTAATCCCCCCCACACACACACACACAGAAACTCCCCCCCATAGAGATAAGCCCCCCCCCACTGAGACCACACCAGTGTCTCTCTCCCATGTTCTCTCCATATGAGCAGCTGCACACACTTATCAATTCACACATGTGCCCTCACACACACAGTCTTGTACAGCTAACCTTGTGGGGACACACAATTCAGTCCCATTCAAAATCCTATTTTCCTCTGACACGAGCCCGTTACCCTTACCCTAACCTTAACCCGAATACCTAACCGCTAACCCTAAAAAAAACTAACCCAAGCTCCGGACACTAATTCTAACCTTAACCCTAAACACAAACAGAAAACAAAGAGACCACACTATACTATACTTTCATCTGAAACATGATAATACAAAAGAACCATGCCCACCACACACACACAGACACCTTCCCCCAGTGCTGACTGCAGCAGTTTGTTGAGGCTGAGGGCTCGGAAGACTGGCCTACAGACCTGCATTAGGGAGAGAGGATTACTAAGTACAGTACCAATCAAAAGTGTTTACGAACTAACCACTACTACTATTTTCTACGTTGTAGAATAATAGTGAAGAGCGCGCAAAGCTGTCATCAAGGCAAAGGGTGGCTACTTCGACGAATCTCAAATATAAAATCTATTTTGATTTGTTCAACCCTTTTTTTTGGTTATTACATGATTCCATATGTGTTATTTTTTACAATGCAGACAACAGTAAAAAAAATGTAAAGAAAGAAAAACCCTGGAAGGAGTAGGCGTGTCCAAACGTTTGGACTGGTACCGTAGTTGCATTAACAAACATTCAAACACCCGTCACATTCAAAACACACTGCCTCCGACATATTTACATACATTAGCAGGCCTATTAGTAGAACTCTCGAGAAGACAAAAGAGGAAGATGCCCAATCAGAGACTGAACGGCACCGCTCTTAAGGCCATGCTGCCGTCGGAACCCATCCTGTGTCTTTCCAGAGTATCTCATTCTAAAACGCTATCTGGTACAGTTTCAAGCCGACTGCTTACACCAAGCACTGCGTGGATGTAGATGTGTTACGTCGTCCCGACGTAATAGAACGCCAGGAGCGTTGGCGGTACAGCTGTGGACGTGAAAGGGCTGAGGGCCGTTCGTTCCGCTCTCCTGGCTTTCTCTCTAGCTCACGTTATTTTTTGCCAGTTATCTCTCTCTCTGTCCTTTCTTCTCTGTCCCTCTCCTCTTGTTTTTATCTGCCCTTGGAGACACCCACCTGATAATACTCATTCTGCGGTACTTACTGAGCACTCAACCACAATGGGTTGGATTTGGTTGTAAATTAGAATATTTTTAATTAACTTCTGAAAGTCAAAGCAGCAGTAGGTCAGAGAACACAACAGACAAGACGCTGGAGAGCTTAGTCACTAGAACAGACACACCCCTATTCTGTCTCCATTCCATCTCTCCTGTATGACTGCATCTCTGTCTCTCTCCATTCCATCTCTCCTGTATGACTGCATCTCTCTCTCTCTCTCCATTCCATCTCTCCTGTATGACTGCATCTCCCTCTCTCTCCATCTCTCCTGTATGACTGCATCTGTCTCTCTCCATTCCATCTCTCCTGTATGACTGCATCTCTCTCTCTCTCTCCATTCCATCTCTCCTGTATGACTGCATCTCTGTCTCTCCATTCCATCTCTCCTGTATGACTGCATCTCACTCTCTCTCCATCTCTCCTGTATGACTGCATCTCTGTCTCTCTCCATTCCATCTCTCCTGTATGACTGCATCTCTGTCTCTCTCCATTCCATCTCTCCTGTATGACTGCATCTCTGTCTCTCTCCATTCCATCTCTCCTGTATGACTGCATCTCTCTCTCTCTCTCCATTCCATCTCTCCTGTATGACTGCATCTCACTCTCTCTCCATCTCTCCTGTATGACTGCATCTCTGTCTCTCTCCATTCCATCTCTCCTGTATGACTGCATCTCTGTCTCTCCATTCCATCTCTCCTGTATGACTGCATCTCACTCTCTCCATCTCTCCTGTATGACTGCATCTCTGTCTCTCCATTCCATCTCTCCTGTATGACTGCATCTCACTCTCTCTCCATCTCTCCTGTATGACTGCATCTCTGTCTCTCTCCATTCCATCTCTCCTGTATGACTGCATCTCTGTCTCTCTCCATTCCATCTCTCCTGTATGACTGCATCTCACTCTCTCTCCATCTCTCCTGTATGACTGCATCTCTGTCTCTCCATTCCATCTCTCCTGTATGACTGCATCTCTGTCTCTCTCCATTCCATCTCTCCTGTATGACTGCATCTCTGTCTCTCCATTCCATCTTTCCTATATGAATGCATCTCTGTCTCTCCATTCCATCTCTCCTGTATGACTGCATCTCACTCTCTCTTCATTCCATCTCTCCTGTATGACTGCATCTCACTCTCTCTCCATTCCATCTCTCCTGTATGACTGCATCTCCCTCTCTCTCCATTCCATCTCTCCTGTATGACTGCATCTCTGTCTCTCTCCATTCCATCTCTCCTGTATGACTGCATCTCACTCTCTCTCCATTCCATCTCTCCTGTATGACTGCATCTCACTCTCTCTCCATTCCATCTCTCCTGTATGACTGCATCTCCCTCTCTCTGGCTTTATTGGCATGGGAAACATGAGAAGGAACACATTTAACATAAACCAAAAAAAAGAGAAATGAATAGTAAATATTGCACTCAAAAAGTTTTTTGTTTTTAAAGTTTGACATTTCAAGTGTTGTGCAAATAGTGGGGGAAGATAAATAAACAGATAAATATAGGTTGTATTTACAATGTTGTTTGTGTTCCACTGGTTGCCCTTTTCTCATGGCAACAGGCCACAAATCTGGCTTAGCGTTGTCCAGAGAAACATATTTTAACACTCCAGAGGGGCGCCTGGTTAGGTTGATTCCCGTTAATGAATTCATTTTGGGAGACGCTTTCGAGAGATGGTGGATATGGAGTTTGAACCTCATGGGAAGTGGAAATAAGAATGAAATAGACTTTGGTCCAGAAGAATGGAAAAATACGCAAAATTGGTGTGGGAAAATTAAAGGAGAAAGCTTTGGGTAAAGTAAAATCAGTGAAGATCATGAAAAATGGGCTTGTTCTGATTTCTTGTTTTTCTGCGGTTAAAAAAAAAACGGTGTTGGATATTAATCAAGTTGATGGATATTATGCATCATGTTTTGAGCTACGGGGCAGGGCACCTGCCAAGGTAGTTATATCTGAAGTCTCAGAGGATGTTGACACTTACATTTACATTTAAGTCATTTAGCAGACGCTCTTATCCAGAGCGACTTACAAATTGGTGCATTCACCTTATGATATCCAG
The DNA here is from genome assembly GCF_901001165.1 of Salmo trutta. Classification (NCBI taxonomy): domain Eukaryota; kingdom Metazoa; phylum Chordata; class Actinopteri; order Salmoniformes; family Salmonidae; genus Salmo; species Salmo trutta. The sequence continues at coordinate 54,480,378 of NC_042972.1, read as the reverse complement.
TGGAACAACCACTTTACAATAGTGCATCTAAATCTTTTAAGGGGGGGGGTTAGAAGGATTACTTTATCCTATCCCAGGTATTCCTTAAAGAGGTGGGGTTTCAGGTGTCTCCGGAAGGTGGTGATTGACTCCGCTGTCCTGGCGTCGTGAGGGAGCTTGTTCCACCATTGGGGTGCCAGAGCAGCGAACAGTTTGGACTGGGCTGAGCGGGAACCGTGCTTCCTCAGAGGTAGGGGGGCCAGCAGGCCAGAGGTGGATGAACGCAGTGCCCTTGTTTGGGTGTAGGGCCTGATCAGAGCCTGAAGGTACGGAGGTGCCGTTCCCCTCACAGCTCCGTAGGCAAGCACCATGGTCTTGTAGCGGATGCGACCTTCAACTGGAAGCCAGTGGAGAGAGCGGAGGAGCGGGGTCACTTCTATTAACGAAAATTCCAGGAGTGGTTGATGTACGGAGGATGAATCGTATGGTTAATGACCGAAAGGAGAAAAGTATTTTCTCATGTGGAGTCTCTCCCTACTCGAGTACAGCTGGAATATGTGTACTATCAAATCCAAATCATATTGTATTTGTCACGTGCGCCGAATACAACTGGTGTAGACCTTACAGTGAAATGCTTACTTACAAGCCCTTAACCAACAATGCAGGTTAAGGGCTTGTAAATAAGCATTTCACTGTAAGGTCTACACCTGTTGTATGTGTGTGTGTGAAAGACCACTATAAAGGAGATTTGACATATTTAGTACAAGACAATGGCCAGGGAGAAAAATGATGGAATTTTCTGCATCTTTCTGAAGAGCTTCACGGAGTACTGTCTCCTGCCGTCCCACCCTTTCAGGCCCCAGAGCCTGAGCAGGGGATTTGAGTGTTTGAAGAACTGAAGGAGTGGGAATGTACATATGTTTGTTAATCATTTTTTGTAGTGTATGGGGGATTCATGTTAACTTTCCCTTCCCTGTAGGGAATGCATTTTTCTTTTGTAATCGTTTTACCCCCGTCCAGTTGGTGGCGACAATACACCTTTTGAGTGTAGTTCGCCATTAAACCCAAAGAAGAAGTAGGCAACGCGCATTCCCCCTATCTGTGCATGTCAGCAGCAGTGGCGGCTGGTGGGAGGAACTATAGAAGGACGGGCTCATTGTAATGACTGGAAGGGAATAAATGGAACGGTATCAAGCATATGGAAACCACGTTTGACTCCGTTCCGTTTATTCCATTTCAATGTGCCCATTCCTCCTATAGCTCCTCCCACCAGCCTCCTCTGGCTCGCAGCTACCACTTCCTGTAGCCGTTAGCGATGACGCTAATGAAAAATCTTCAAGGTAGATGGGAAAGGCTTTACCAAAAAACCTTCTCAATTAAATGTTAACAAAGTAGCCTATGCTTACCTGGCATAATTATATCACCATACTTAAATCAATCCAGGGGGTATTTGTTTTGCAAACTCTACCATCACGCATGCACTACAAAAATACCACTGAGCAACAGCCTCTTGCTACTGTAGGTGCGCACTGGAATTAAAGGATAACCACCCAAAAATGGAAATATTTTTTTTTTTTAAACTACACATTTTCATTGCGGCCCTGGACAAGCACACCCGCTTAAACTTGTCAAGTAATCATCAAGCCCTCAATAAGTTCAAATGAGGTGTGTTTGTCCAGGGCAACAAAGATGTTGTACTGTTGGGAAACAATGCTCTAGAGCAATGTTGTCTAGTTCTCTCTCCTTTTCTGCGTTTCTTCTGTTCCTCTTATAGACAGAGGCAGAGTAGGATTCATGTGAGGGTTGACCCGCAGTAAATCAGATGAAAATGGACCCTGAGTGAACACACACACACAGTTCATCATTGTTCATCTATCCTCGTGGGGACCTAAAATTCATTTCCATTTAATATTTTCCTGAAACCTGAAACCCCTAACACTAAACCTAAACCTCTTACCCTAATTCTAACCCAAACCCTAAACCTCTTACCCTAATTCTAACCCTAAATCCTAACCCTAATCCTAATCCCATACCCCAATTCTAACCCTAACTCCTAACCCTCTTACCTTAATTCTAACCCTAACTCCTAACCCTAACCCTTTACCCTAATTCTAACCGCTAAACTTAAAATAGCCTTTGTCTTCATGGGGACGTGGGAAATGTCCCCACGAGGGAAGAAGAACCAACCCACGATCGCACACAAACTCTGATCCCCGGACAGGAAATGCCACACCCATGAATAAAATCAACACTCAAGCACATCTTACCATGACTGAATGCTCAGGGGTCTAGTAAAACTGACACCCCTAATACAACACACACACAAACACACACAAACACACACACACAGGGCTCAGCTGGACCCGTGTAACCGTGTCAGCTCACACTGCTGCTCCAGTCAAAAGGCCTGATCCATAACATTGATTACTACTGCAAATATCACACCCTTACAGACACAGACAAACAAGCACACACCCGAAGGGATGCTCTGCAGCTAAAAATAACCTATGATTAAAAAAAATGATTAACTGTGAGAGGGGGGGAGGAGGCAGAGAAAGATAATTCAAATCTCTGTCTATCCTATCTGAGTCATGATGTGGATGCCTGATATAGACAAACTAATCCGTCTATCTCGTCATCTAGTGAGTCTATATCACGCCCCAAGCCAACACCTCTCTGGCACTCAACTGTATGGGGCCATAAACAAACAAGAAACCGCTCACCCAAAGGCAGTGTTTCTGGTGGGTGGAGACTTTAACGCGGGGAGACTTAAAACCGTCCTACTTCGCTTCTACCAACAAGTCTCCTGTGCCACTAAAGGAGCTAAAACTGCACCACTTTTATTCTACTCACAGAAACACATACAAGGCCCTCCCCCGTCCCCCCTTCTGCAAATCTGACCATGACTCCTGCTTCCTGTTTACAAAGTACTAGTGATGCACTCAATATGGAAGCGGTCAGATGAAGCAGATGCGAAGCTACAAGACTGTTTTGCTAGCACAGACTGGGATATGTTCCGGGATATATCTGATAGTATTGAGGAGTTTACCACAACAGTCACGGGCTTCATCAATAAGTACACAGACGATGTCGTCCCCTCAGTGACTATAAGAACGTATCCAAACCAAAAACCATGGATTACAGGCGACATCCGCTCTGGGCTAAAGGGTAGAGCTACCGCTTAGGAACGGGACACGGACGAATCAAAGAAAGCACGCTACGGGCCCTCAAAATGTTCTACAGCTGCACCATCGAGAGCATCTCGACTGGCTGCATCACCGACGTCTTGCTTCCAGACAAACTAAACACCTTCTTTGCCCGCTTTGAGGACATTACAGTGCCACCGACGCGGCCCGCTAACAAGGACTGTGGGCTCTCCTTCTCCGTGGCCGACGTGAGTAAGACATTTAAATGTGTTAACCCTCGCAAGGCTGCCGGCCCAGACGGCATCCCGAGCAGCGTCCTCAGAGCATGTGCAGACCAGCCGGCTGGTGTGTTTAAGGACATATTCAAATCTCACCCTATCCCAGTCTGCTGTCCCCACATGCTTCAAGATGGCCACCATTGTTCCTGTACCCAAGAAGGAAAAGATAACTGAACTGAATGACTATCGCCCCATAGTACTCACTTCTGCCATCATAAAGTGCTTTGAGAGACTAGTCAAGGATCATATCACCTCCACCTTTCCTGTCAGCCTAGACCCACTGCAATTTGCAAACCGACCCAACAGGTCCACAGACGTTGCAATCGCCATCACACTGCCCTATCCCATCTGGACAAGAGGAATACCTATGTAAGAATGCTGTTCATTGACTACAGCTCAGCATTCAATACCATAGTACCCTCCAAGCTCATCATTAAGCTGGAGGCCCTGGGTCTCAACCCCGCCCTGTGCAATTGGGTCCTGGACTATGACGGGCCGCCTCCAGGTAGTGAAGGTAGGAAACAACATCTCCACTTCGCTGATCCTCAACACTGGGGCCCCACAAGGGTGCGTTCTCAGCCCCCTCCTGTACTCCCTGTTCACCCATGACTGCTTGGCCATGCACGCCTCCAACTCAATCATCAAGTTTGCAGACGACGCAACAGTAGTGGGCTTGATAACCAACAACGACAGAGAGGAGGTGAGGGCACTGTGTGGTGTCAGGAAAACAACCTCTCACTCAATGTCAACAAAACAAAGGAGATAGTCATAGACTTCAGGAAATAGCAGAGGGAGTACCCCCCCTATCCACATCAACGGGACAGCAGTGGAGAAGGTTATAAAGAAAGTTATAAAGTTCCTTGGCGTACACATCCCAGACAAACTGAAATGGTCCACCCACACAGACAGCACGGTGAAGAAGGCGCAGCAGCGCCTCTTCAACCTCAGGAGGCTGAAGAAATTCGGCTTGTCACCAAAAACACACAAACTTTTACAGATGCACAATCGAGAGCATCCTGTCGGGCTGTGTCACAGCCTGGTACGGCAACTGCTCTGCCCACAACCGTAAGGCTCTCCAGAGGGTAGTGAGGTCTGCACAACGCATCACCGGGGGCAAACTACCTGCCCTCCAGGACACCTACACCACCCGATGTCACAGGAAGGCCAAAAAGATCATCAAGGACAACAACCACCCAAGCCACTGCCTGTTCACCCCGCTAACATCCAGAAGGCGAGGTCAGTACAGGTGCATCAAAGCTGGGACCGAGAGACAGAAAAACAACTTCTATCTCAAGGCCATCAGACTGTTAAACAGCCATCACTAACACTGAGTGGCTGCTGCCAACATACTGACTCAAATCTCTAGCCACTTTAATAATGAAAAATTGATGTAATAAGTGTATCACTAGCCACTTTAAACAATGCCACTTCATATAATGTTTACATACCCTACATTACTCATCTCATATGTATATATGGTACTCTATACCATCTACTGCATCTTGACTATGCCGTTCGGCCATCGCTCATATATTTTTATGTACATATTCTTCTTCATTCCTTTACACTTGTGTGTAAAAGGTATTTGTCGTGAAATTGTTATATTACTTGTTAGATATTACTGCATGTTCGGAACTAGTAGCACAAGCATTTCACTACACTTGCATTAACACCTGGTAACCATGTGTATGTGACCAATAAATTTGATTTGATTTGAATGACCGTTTTGCTTTCGAAATGATCGTTTCCGGATTTGACCATATTAATGACCAAAGGCTCGTATTTCTGTGTTTATTATAATTAAGTCTATGATTTGATATTTGATAGAGCAGTCTGACGTTTGCCAGCAGCTCTTACCAATGCTTGATTCACAGCGCTGTTTACGACTTCAAGCCCATCAACTCATGAGATTAGGCTGGCAATACTAAAGTGCCTATTAGAATATCCAATAGTAAAAGGTATATGAAATACATATGGTATAGAGAGAAATAGTCAACGCGTCATAATTCCTATAATAACTACAACCTAAAACGAACTTAAAACGTGAGCATTTATTTTAAATTTTTTACATGGCACATATTGCACTTTTACATTCTTCTCCAACACTGTGTTTTTGCATCATTTAAACCAAATTGAGCATGTTGCATTATTTATTTGAGACTAATTATATTTTATATAAAGTTAAAATAAGTGTTCATTCAGTATTGTTGTAATTGTCATTATTACAAATACATATATAAAATTTGGCCGATTAATCGGTATCGGCGTGGGGGAAAAAATCATAATCGGTCGACCTCTAGTATATACAAACCACACACACACACGTTTACACTCATAATATGCTGCTGCTACTCTGCCTTCATGTACATATCTCCCTCAAATACCTTATTATCTATCCTGATGCCTAGTCACTTTACCCTGCCTTCATGTACATATCTACCTCAAATACCTTATTATTATCTATCCTGATGCCTAGTCACTTTACCCTGCCTTCATGTACATATCTACCTCAAATACCTCATTCCTCTCCACATTGATCTGGTACTGATACTCCCTGTATATAGCTCCACATTGATCTGGTACTCCCGGTATATAGCTCCACATTGATCTGGTACTCCCTGTATATAGCTCCACATTGATCTGGTACTCCCTGTATATAGCTCCACATTGATCTGGTACTGGTAATCCCTGTATATAGCTCCACATTGATCTGGTACTGGTACTCCCTGTATATAGCTCCTCATTGATCTGGTACTGGTACTCCCTGTATATAGCTCCACATTGATCTGGTACTGATACTCCCTGTATATAGCTCCACATTGATCTGGTACTCCCTGTATATAGCTCCACATTGATCTGGTACTGGTACTCCCTGTATATAGCACCACATTGATCTGGTACTGGTACTCCCTGTATATAGCTCCACATTGATCTGGTACTGGTCCTCCCTGTATATAGCTCCACATTGATCTGGTACTGGTACTCCCTGTATATAGCTCCACATTGATCTGGTACTGGTACTCCCTGTATATAGCTCCACAGTGATCTGGTACTGGTACTCCCTGTATATAGCTCCACATTGATCTGGTACTGATACTCCCTGTATATAGCTCCACATTGATCTGGTACTGGTACTCCCTGTATATAGCTCCACATTCATCTGGTACTCCCTGTGTACAGCTCCACATTGATCTGGTACTGGTACTCACTGTATATAGCTCCACATTGATCTGGTACTCCCTATATATAGCACCACATTGATCTGGTACTGGTACTCCCTGTATATAGCTCCACATTGATCTGGTACTGATACTCCCTGTATATAGCTCCACATTGATCTGGTACTGGTACTCCCTGTATATAGCTCCACAGTGATGTGGTACTGGTACTCCCTGTATATAGCTCCACATTGATCTGGTACTGGTACTCCCTGTATATAGCTCCACATTGATTTGGTACTGGTACTCCCTGTATATAGCTCCACATTGATCTGGTACTGGTACTCCCTGTATATAGCTCCACATTGATCTGGTACTGATACTCCCTGTATATAGCTCCACATTGATCTGGTACTGGTACTCCCTGTATATAGCTCCACATTGATCTGGTACTGGTACTCCCTGTATATAGCTCCACATTGATCTGGTACTGGTACTCCCTGTATATAGCACCACATTGATCTGGTACTGATACTCCCTGTATATAGCTCCACATTGATTTGGTACTGGTACTCCCTGTATATAGCTCCACATTGATCTGGTACTGGTATTCCCTGTATATAGCACCACATTGATCTGGTACTGGTACTCCCTGTATATAGCTCCACATTGATCTGGTACTGGTACTCCCTGTATATAGCTCCACATTGATCTGGTACTGGTACTCCCTGTATATAGCTCCACATTGATCTGGTACTGGTACTCCCTGTATATAGCTCCACATTGATCTGGTACTGATACTCCCTGTATATAGCTCCACATTGATCTGGTACTGGTACTCCCTGTATATAGCTCCACATTGATCTGGTACTGGTACTCCCTGTATATAGCTCCACATTGATCTGGTACTGATACTCCCTGTATATAGCTCCACATTGATCTGGTACTCCCTGTATATAGCTCCACATTGATCTGGTACTCCCTGTATATAGCTCCACATTGATCTGGTACTGATACTCCCTGTATATTGCTCCACATTGATCTGGTACTGGTACTCCCTGTATATAGCTCCACATTGTTCTGGTACTGATACTCCCTGTATATAGCTCCATTCTTGGGTATTTTATTCATCTTGTGTTACTATTTTTTCTTTTTAAACTCTGTATTGTTGGGACGGGCTCGTAAGCAAGCATTTCACGGTAAAGTTTACACCAGTTGTATTTGGCGCGTGTGAAAAAATGTGATTTGATTTCTATAGAAGAATGTTTAAACAACCACAGAGCCTCAGCACCCCCCAACACCACAGCAGGATGAAGACACACTTAGAAACTGATCCAAGGTCAGTTTTGATTTCCCTCCCTTAATAATTATGGTTAAAGGCAACTTCTACACCAAACACCCACCAGTCTGCATTCGTTACCCCAGTGATTTGTTAAACTAAAATCCCAGCAGACACACGTCGAGGGAGTTAGGAACTCTTTACAAACTAGCTGTGAGGGGATTCTCCTATCAGTATAATTATCGAAACGCGCACACACACACACACAGCGTTATCTAAAACCCCTAAAAGCCTCTCTAATCCCCCAATCGAGAAGATGAATCATCATAAAGTAATGGGTTTAGGGCTGAGATGAGACTGAAACACTAAATCTAAATTCATATAAAACAGTTTGTGCCTTTGCGTAAGGACTGGGAGTGCAACTGTGTCAGAACGTTTAGTCAGTTACTCCTCTGCTCCACCGTGCAGAAGGGAATGAGGGAAACTGTGAACCATATGTGTGTGTCTTCCATTTGCCATTGGGGTTCAAATCAAATCTAATTTTATTACAACAGGTGTAGACCTTCCAGTGAAATTCTTACTTACGTGCCCCTAACCAACAACGCAATTTCAAAAGAAATACGGATAAGAATAAGAGAATTAGAAATAAAAGTTTCTATCAGTAGCACTTCTGATCCACTGTGTAGAAGGCAACTGTGAGCCATCTGGGTCCCTCCTCATTGTGTGGTAATGTCAGCAGGTAACGTCAGTGATAAGTTAAAATGGTGGTCATATACAGTGGGGCAAAAAAGTGTTTAGTCAGCCACCAATTGTGCAAGTTCTCCCACTTAAAAAGATGAGAGAGGCCTGTAATTTTCATCATAGGTACACGTCAACTATGACAGACAAAATGAGAAAAAAAATCCAGAAAATCACACTGTAGGATTTTTAATGAATTTATTTGCAAATTATGGTGGAAAATAAGTATTTGGTCACCTACAAACAAGCAAGATTTCTGGCTCTCACAGACCTGTAACTTCTTCTTTAAGAGGCTCCTCTGTCCTCCACTCGTTACCTGTATTTATGGCACCTGTTTGAACTTGTTATCAGTATAAAAGACACCTGTCCACAACCTCAAACAGTCACACTCCAAACTCCACTATGGCCAAGACCAAAGAGCTGTCAAAGGACACCAGAAACAAAATTGTAGACCTGCACCAGGCTGGGAAGACTGAAATCGGCAATAGGTAAGCAGCTTGGTTTGAAGAAATCAACTGTGGGAGCAATTATTAGGAAATGGAAGACATACAAGACCACTGATAATCTCCCTCGATCTGGGGCTCCACGCAAGATCTCACCCCGTGGGGTCAAAATGATCACAAGAACGGTGAGCAAAAATCCCAGAACCACACGGGGGGACCTAGTGAATGACCTGCAGAGAGCTGGGACCAAAGTAACAAAGCCTACCATCAGTAACACACTACGCCGCCAGGGACTCAAATCCTGCAGTGCCAGACGTGTCCCCCTGCTTAAGCCAGTACATGTCCAGGCCCGTCTGAAGTTTGCTAGAGAGCATTTGAATGATCCAGAAGAGGACTGGGAGAATGTCATATGGTCAGATGAAACCAAAATATAACTTTTTGGTAAAAACTCAACTCGTCGTGTTTGGAGGACAAAGAATGCTGAGTTGCATCCAAAGAACACCATACCTACTGTGAAGCATGGGGGTGGAAACATCATGCTTTGGGGCTGTTTTTCTGCAAAGGGACCAGGACGACTGATCCGTGTAAAGGAAAGAATGAATGGGGCCATGTATCGTGAGATTTTGAGTGAAAACCTCCTTCCATCAGCAAGGGCATTGAAGATGAAACGTGGCTGGGTCTTTCAGCATGACAATGATCCCAAACACACCGCCCGGCAACGAAGGAGTGGCTTCGTAAGAAGCATTTCAAGGTCCTGGAGTGGCCTAGCCAGTCTCCAGATCTCAACCCCATAGAAAATCTTTGGAGGGAGTTGAAAGTCCGTGTTGCCCAAAGACAGCCCCAAAACATCACTGCTCTAGAGGAGATCTGCATGTAGGAATGGGCCAAAATACCAGCAACAGTGTGTGAAAACCTTGTGAAGACTTACAGAAAACGTTTGACCTGTGTCATTGTCAACAAAGGGTATATAACAAAGTATTGAGATAAACTTTTGTTATTGACCAAATACTTATTTTCCACCATAATTTGCAAATAAATTCATAAAAAATCCTACAATGTGATTTTCTGGATTTTTTTTCTCATTTTGTCTGTCATAGTTGACGTGTACCCATGATGAAAATTACAGGCCTCTCTCATCTTTTTAAGTGGGAGAACTTGCACAATTGGTGGCTGACTAAACACTTTTTTGCCCCACTGTATCACCTCTAGTTGTCCTAATCAAAGAGACATGAGGAGGGTCAACCACATCCTCTACAGGACTGGGCAGGACAAGGTCAACACGGGCACACACCGTGGCAAGCTGCTATAATCACAAACAACATTTATTAAATCAGGGTATTTACCGTAAGAGTGTGTGTGTGTGTGCGCGCGCGCGGGCAATGTCCTGCGTGTCCTCTTTAAAACAGCCAAAGAATCCTAACTACATTGGTATAGAGACTGTCTGTCGGCAACGATGGAACAGGACCAAGTCTAACACAATGACACAGTGTCGACCACTGGATCAAGCCAGCGCGCACAAGACACAACCAGTGAAGAACTTCAGAGGACAAAGTACTGACTGAAAGAAAGAGGGGAGAAAGAGTGAGAGAGCGAGTCAAAACGAGGGCCACTGGTTTCCGTGGTTCTCTCTTCCGTCGTCAGAACTCCAAACTGTTTAGAGTCAACAGTCAAAGGTCAGGAAGGTTCTGTTTCCCCTAGCAACAGAACCCACTCGTGAGGCCCTACGACTGGACAGCCCTGGCCAAATATGCAAATGTCCCAGCCATAGCACAGCCTATCGTAACTCAGGTCTGACGCGCAAACCCAGACAGCTAGCCAATCACAAGGCAGCATTCAGCGTTTAGCTCAAGGATGCCAAGTCCATCTCAATCGAGCCCAGAGTTGTAGTAAAGTCAGCATTGTGCCAACAGCAGTGTGTGGGGTGTCTGTGAGTGTGTGCCAACTTGTGTGTGTGTGTATGCTCACTTTAACCCTAGCCATCATAAAAGGAAGCTCATTCACTCTCAATAAGTCAAGAGAGAAGCTAGAATCAGTCTTCATTGAAAACCGTATTTCCATACTGTAAAACTGCTCCATAAAGTCTGATTTAAGTCTCAAATACGCCCACTTCTGTGAACCAGCGAAAAGAGTAGAATAGAGAGAGAGAGAGAGAGAGAGAGAGAGAGACAAATAGAGAGGAATAGAGAGAGAGAGGAATAGAGAGACAAATAGAGAGGAATAGAGAGACAAATAGAGAGGAATAGAGAGAGAGAGGAATAGAGAGACAAATAGAGAGGAATAGAGAGACAAATAGAGAGGAATAGAGAGACAAATAGAGAGGAATAGAGAGACAAATAGAGAGGAATAGAGAGACAAATAGAGAGGAATAGAGAGAGAGAGGAATAGAGAGACAAATAGAGAGGAATAGAGAGAGAGACAAATAGAGAGGAATAGAGAGACAAATAGAGAGGAATAGAGAGAGAGACAAATAGAGAGGAATAGAGAGAGAGAGAGGAATAGAGAGAGAGAGGAATAGAGAGAGAGAGAGAGAGAGAGAGAGAGGAATAGAGAGAGAGAGAGAGAGAGAGAGAGAGAGAGCGAGAGAGAGGAGAGAGAGAGAGGATAGAGAGAGAGAGAGAGAGAGAGATGAGGAGAATAGAGAGAGAGAGAGGAAATAGAGACGGAGGAGAGAGAGGAATTAGAGAGAGAGAGGGAGTGAGAGAGAGAGCGAGAGAGAGAGAGAGAAATAGAGAGAGAGGGAGGAAGGAAAATAGAGAGAAAGAGAAGAGGAAATAGAGGGAGAGAGAAAGGAATAGGAGAGAGGAGGAGGAGAGAGAGAAATAGCGAGAGAGAGAGGAATTAGAGAGAGAGAGGAAAGGAATAAGAGAGAGAGAGGAATAGAGAGAGAGAGATGAGAGAGGAGGAATTTAGACGAGAGAGAGAGAGAGAGAGAGGAAAGAATAGAGAGAGAGAGGAATAGAGAGAGGAGGAGGAGAGAGGAATAGAGAGGAGCGAGAGAGAGAGAGGAATAGAGGAATAGATAGAGGGAGAGAGGAATAGAGAGATGAGAGGATAGAGAGAGAGAGGAATTAGATGGAGGAGAATAGAGAGAGAGAGGAATAGAGAGAGAGAGAGAGAGATAGAGAGAGAGAGAGACTAGAGATAGAAGAGAGAGGGAATAGAGGACTAGAGAGAGGAATAGAGAGAGAGAGGAATCGAGCGGAGAGAGAATAGAGAGAGAGAGAGGAAGGAGAGAGAGAGAGAGGAATAGAGAGAGGAGAGGAACTAGAGAGAGAGGAGGAATAGGCGAGAGAGAGAGGAAATAGAGAGAGCGAGAGAGCGGAAGGAATAGAGGAGCGAGAGAGGAATAAGAGAGAGAGAGAGAGAGGAATAGAGAGAGAGAGAGAGAGTGAATATGAGAGAGGAGAGAGAGGAATAGAGAGAGCGAGGAGGAATAGAGCGAGAGAGAGAGAATAGCGAGAGAGAGAGAGAGGAATAGAGAGAGAAGTGAGGAGGACTAGAGACGGACGAAGAGGAAAGTGAATCAGGAGACGAGAAGAGAGAGAGGAATAGATGAGAGCGAGGAGATAGAGAATAGAGAGAGAGAGAATAGAGAGAGAGAGAGGAATAGAGAGAGAGAGAGGAATAGAGAGAGAGTGAGAGGAATAGAGAGAGAGAGAGAGGAATAGAGAGAGAGAGGAATAGAGAGAGAGAGAGGAATAGAGAGAGAGAGAGAGGAATAGAGAGAGAGAGGAATAGAGAGAGAGAGGATAGAGAGAGAGAGAGAGAGGAATAGAGAGAGAGAGAGAGAGAGGAATAGAGAGAGAGAGGAATAGAGAGAGAGAGAGAGGAATAGAGAGAGAGAGAGAGGAATAGAGAGAGAGAGAGAGAGAGGAATAGAGAGAGAGAGAGAGAGAGAGAGAGAGAGAGAGAGAGAGGAATAGAGAGAGAAGACATGCCTGTGTTAATCCTATATCCTTCACCTGTGAACACCTCACAGAAAACTATTTTTCCTTTCCCTTTCCATCTTCTCCTGAGGAGTCCTTGTTCTCTTTTACAGTCAGTCCATCATAGACTGTGACAGGTAAACAACAGTGCTCTTTTCTCCCTTCACCTCCTCTTGCCCACTACTCCCTGTCCTCCTCTCCCACCCTCTCTCCTCCCTCCTTAACCTCTCTCTCTCCTTCTCCTCCTCCTCTCTCTCTTTCACCAGGGCCACAGAAAGAGAGAAAGAGAGGGAGAGCCAGAGGGAGGAAAGGAGGGCGAGAGAGATAAGCCTCATCCACTCTCAAGGCGTCCGCATGCTTCCCAGGACCGAAAACAGTTTGTGCTGTTAGGGCACACCACATTCTTTCTTTGAGGCAAGCCCAAGTTTACGCCCCTTCGTCTGTGATTGGTCAACAGTAGGGATTCTTCAATAAAGTCTTTGTTGTCGTTCAATGAGAGATGACTTGTTTTTATGCACACTTTTCCATTGAGAAATACTGCACCAAACATCTTAGTTAGATGTAACATTGCGCGACTAAGATCTCCTCTGCAGAAATATTAAAAAATAACGACATTTTCTTTTTGTTATTTTAAATTATTTCGGACTATTTTGAGGAAGTGTAATCTGGCTAAGGCATCTCAAAATGAAGGTGTTTTAAGGGAGTACGCCAGCATACTCATTTCGGTTAGCCAAATTCGTCTAGGCTCGAACCAGGGCCCTTCTGAACACGTCGACAAGTCACCCACAGAGCGTCATTACCCATCGCTCCACAAAAGCCGCCGCTCTTACAGAGCAAGTGACGTCACCGATGAAATGTTTCGTCTGTGTGCAGGCGCGCGAGCGAGAGAGAGAGAGAGAGACAGGCATGCAGTTTCTTTGCATGCAGATAAAGAGAATTTGGATACTTTATCTGTGGACAACACTGCCTCCTCTCCTTTCGCCTCTCAGAGGACGTCACAACTGTAAGCTCTCCTTCACACACACACACACACACACACACACACACACACACACATACACACAAACTCAAACACATGAGGCGCGCACACACACACACACACACACACACACACGTGCTGGCAGAGGCAAAGAGGGAGGGAGTTAAGAGTCATGTTCCAGGATAGTTAATATCTCCCCAGTGTCATCTTTCTCTCATTAATAACTACTCAGTAGACGGAGAGTTGTGGTGCCTGTCATCCTGTTTTGGCACGGTGCCCATTTGGGACAGTAAGTGTCAGGTCTCACTGAGCCAGTAGTGAGCCCTGGCTCCATCTTAACTAGCGACAGAGGGAAAAAATGGATACAGTTACATATCACGATATTATTTATAGTTGAAGTCAGATGTTTACATACACTTACTTACCACTCCACAAATTTCTTGTTAACAAACTATAGTTTTGGCAAGTCGGTTAGGACATCTACTTCGTGCATGACAAGTAATATTTCCAACAATTGTTTACAGACAGATTGTTTCACTTATAATTCACTGTATCACAATTCCAGTGGGTCAGAAGTTTACATACACTAAGTTGACTGTGCCTTTAAACGGCTTTAGAAGCTTCTGTTAGGCTAATTGACATCATTTGAGTCAATTTGAGGTGTACCTGTGGATGTATTTCAAGGTCTACCTTCAAACTCAGTGCCTCTTTGCTTGACATCATGGGAAAATCTAAAGAAATTAGCCAAAACCTCAGAAAAAAAATTGTAGACCTCCACAAGTCTGGTTCATCCTTGGGAGCAATTTCCAAAACGCTTGAATGTACCACGTTCATCTGTACAAACAATAGTACGCAAGTATAAACACCATGGGACCACGCAGCCATCAGAACGCGTCTCCTTCCCGAGCGGTATGTCTCCTAGAGATGAACGTACATTGGTGCGAAAAGTGCAAATCAATCCCAACAGCAAAGGGCGTTGTGAGGATGCTGTAGGAAACAGGTACAAAAGTATCTATATCCACAGTAAAAGGAGTCCTATATCGACATAACTCGAAAGGCTGGTCAGCAAGGAAGAAGCCACTGCTCCAAAACTGCCATAGAAAAGCCAGACTACGGTTTGCAACTGCACATGGGGACAAAGATCATACTTTTTGGAGAAATGTCCTCTGGTCGGATTAAACAAAAATAGAACTGTTTGGCCACAATGACCATCATTATGTTTGGAGGGGAAAAGGGGAGGCTTGTAAGCCGAAGAACACCATCCCAACCGTGAAGCACGGGGGTGGCAGCATCATGTTGTGGGGGTGCTTTGCTGCAGGAGGGACTGGTGCACTTCACAAAGTAGATGGCATCATGAGGAAGGGAAATGATGTGGATATGTTGAAGCAACATCTCAAGACATCAGTCAGGAAGTTAAAGCTTGGTCGCAAATGGGTGTTCCAAATGGACAATGACCCCAAGCATACTTCCAAAGTTGTGGCAAAAATGGCTTAAGGACAACAAAGTCAAGGTATTGGAGTGGCCATCACAAAGCCCTGACCTCAATCCTATAGAAAATTTGTGGACAGAATTGAAAAAGCGTGTGCGAGCAAGGAGGCCTACAAACCTGACTCAGTTACACCAGCTATGTCACGAGGAATGGGCCAAAATTCACCCAACTTATTGTGGGAAGTTTGTGGAAGGCTACCCAAAACATTTGACCCAAGTTAAACAATTTAAAGGCAATGCTACCAAATACTAATTGAGTGTATGTAAACTTCTGACCTACTGGGAATGTGATGAAAGAAATAAAAGCTTAAATAAATCATTCTCTCAACTACTATTCTGACATTTCACATTCTTAAAATAAAAGTGGTGATCCAAACTGACCTAAAACAGACCATTTTGACTAGGATTAAAATGTCAGGAATTGTGAAAAACTGAGTTTAAATGTATTTGGCTAAGGTGTGTGTAAACTTCTGACTTCAACTGTACATATAGAAAATTGTGAGAGCTGTAATACATATCGTATCAGCACCTAAGTATCGTGATAATATCGGATTGTGAGGCCCCCCTGGCAATTCCCAACCCTAATCTTAATTCAGACAGTCTGATGGCATCAATACATCATTAAAGAGTCGGGTAGGATCAGGAAGCCATCAGTACATTGGTGCTACTGAGGAGATGAGGCTTGATTACCTAACCTGTGACATTGCATAGCAACCCACCTGACCCTCTCAATCCATCTGCTCTGTGTCGCTCTGTCTTGCTCCCTCTCTCGCTCTTCCTCCCTTCCTAATCCGAGTCAGTAACTCTAGTAGTGATGGGGATAAAAATTGATACAGTTACACATCGGGATATATTCTTTTTGAAGATCTCCAGTATTTTTCGTTCATAGCTTCTTCTCCATCTTTTTAAAATCGGAAGTACATTTGCTTTCAGAACTTTTATTTCCATGACCGATCAAAACTCGTTCTCGAGGCTCTCTCTTGTCCCTCTGCAGCAGAAATATGGTGAGCAATATGTTTGGAACATCGAATCGCAATAAAATCACAGTATCAAATTGCAACACGGATAGAATTGTGAGAATCGCAATGCATATCGTATCGCCACCGAAGTATCATGATAATATCATATGGTGAGCTCCCTGGCAATTCCCAGTCCAGCTAGTTTAGTCATCATCATCGGGATGGAATCACATTAGGATTAGCCTGAACTGACACTAACAGAACTGACACCAACAGAACTGACACTAACAGAACTGACACCAACAGAACTGACACTAACAAAACTGACACCAACAGAACTGACACCAACAAAACTGACACCAACAGAACTGACACCAACAGAACTGACACCAACAGAACTGACACCAACAGAACTGACACCAAAAGAATTGACACCAACAGAACTGACACCAACAGAACACACACCAAGCAAACAAACACACACACACACAAACACAAGTCAGTGCATGCATGTGTGAGATGGAGAGTTCATTCACAGACACCACTCCATCACTTAATCTCCTCAGGCATTTTAGTATAATGAGCTTTGAATGGATGGGAATACAGTAAAAACAAACACAAAATCTATTTATTTCATCCGGAGTGATTTACACAATCGTTATAATTTTTTTTTAACATTTTGAATTCGACAACCAACCAAAGGAAAGTATTTTCACAGTTTTTGTTGTTATTGTGATTTCACAACTAGCCCTTTACATTGTTTAGATTCTAACTTTATTATCAAACTGCACAGAGAACTGCAGTACGCCATTTTTCTTTAAACATTCAGCGTCCCTCCATCAAGGGAAATATAGTATTTTTTCTAACAAAGTAATCTACATATATTTCAGGATGTTGTGTGTCCCTGGAAATAAATCAGAATTCATGTAAACATTACAGTTTCGAAAACATAGCTTATCTTCTGGCACAAGGATATGGGGTAAGTTAAGCCACCTACAAACGTCTGTACTGAATTAAATATTACCACTACCTTTTTAAATACCTTTTTTAAATCTTTATTTCCCCAAACACAATCGCAAATTGCTTTTATGTTAACACACTTTGAACTTTTTAAAAACTCAACATAGGCCAGGTCCTGTTGTTACCTCATATCCCAGCAATAATGCCCGTGTTAAAAGTATATTATCACTGAACACAAAGAGAAAACGTGATAATAAAAGTGAACATGGGATCCTCTGTCTGTGAAAACTGCTTTGTCACACTAGCTTCACCTGATATGATGGAGTACTTGATAGTCTACTTAGAAACTCTGTAGTGATGCACCTTTTAAAAGTCTCTCTCCCTCTCTCTCCCTAAGAAGGAGAATAATAACTGAATTCATTAAGCCTCCATCAGACGTTTGGATGAAAAGGCCCGAGAGTTGACTTGTCCCGGTTAGCGGTTCGTGTATTATCATGGTGGGAGCTGAGGGCATATCAGTAACAGTGCGAAGGGATGAAACCGAAGAAGCCTTCAGTAGATAGATCACAATAGAAGCAGGACAGAACACTGACTGGTTGACTATAGAGGTCATTGTAACATTCCTACCACACATGAACAGGAAGGAAGGATGGTTTCAGGTTTGGCAACAACAACCAAAAAGTTTTTGCTCTTACCCTAAAGTTGTTTTTAAAATCACTGATCCCGCAGTCTCTTCCTCCACACACTGGCGCAGTTCAGCGTCATTGGCGACTCAATTGAACGGCCTTCTGAGCAACTCTTGTTGGTCGGCGACTTTACTGCCATTTCCTCTCCGTATCGTGCACATCAGTATTGATTTTCTGTGACCGACAAATCCGGGTGTAGATGTTAGGCGAGTCATCGCCCTGCCTTCTAAATCGACATACCCTCAGCCTCAAGTTGTCCATCTTATTATTCAAACTGTCTATGGTAAACAGATGGACAGACAGAGAGAGACAGACGGTCATAGGGAGCCCCCGTATATCCCATGGAGAAAGCTGGCTACCTGTACTCAACATAGCTCCAGAGAGGCCGGCTAGAGAGACCGGCTAGAACTGCAACTAGACAGACTGGCAGCCCAGCTAGCCATGGACAGGACAGAGCCTTATTCATAGAAGTGGAATTGATAGAATGTTTATAGTGGTTCTATTAGAGCATGTAAAGAGGGACCACAGCTGGGAGGCGGAGAAGGTGACGAAGGTCGGTATGGAGAGGGACGCAAGTGTAGGTAACAGGGTCAGAGAGGGACAGGTGCATGTGGGGGACAGGGATGCAATTGGGAGTTACAAGGGGAGGAGGTATGGGCACAGAATGTGTTGGGGACGCAGGGGTACACATGGGGACAGGTGCAAGAGTCATGTGAGGAAATGGGGGCATAGTAGTGGAGCAGGGGGAGATGCAACACGGGGGTACATGCGATAGATAGAAAATGGGGCAGTAGGTCAAGGGTAACAATGGGACAGTTGAGATGAAGCAAAATGGCTCAATTGGGGGTTTATTCATTTATTACATTTTCTATTTAACCTTTAACTAGGCAAGTCAAGGGGGACATTTTTTTAAAGAGCGGAGTAGAGGAGAAGAAGGGAGGGGAGCGTAAGACACAGAGGGGACATTTGGGATGACCATCTGGTATGGGGGAGCACCCTGGAGAGGTGACCTGCTGTCTCGTCTGCCACCATGGCACACTGCTGCCCACTGCACCACAGACCTGCCAACGCCATTATTGGGTCAGTAGCCCCAGCCCATTCGAGGTATAGATAGAGAATATGCAGTGTGATGACACTGGTCTGTGGCTGTGCAAGGCTGTGCTGGGCTGGATAGGCTTGCACTGCTATCAGAGCATTTTGCTATGGAGTCCCCTTTTTAGGGGTTAGGTTGACTAGGACTTTCTGTCAATATCCATAATGTCAGAACTGCTTTATAGCTGTACAGTCTGTGTTTTTCTACAGTGCTCCACCCATGACTTTGATTAAATGGAAGCTTATTCACACACACACACACACACACACACACACACACACACACACACACACACACACACACACACACACACACACACACACACACACACACACACACACCAGTCACTCTGATAGATACATGGCACTGCAATCTACAAAAGACTGACTTATGAACCCCACACAAGAACCAATACACTACACATACCAGTCAGTCACTCTGGTAGATTACAGTGCCATGTATCTATCAAAGACTGACTTATGAACCTATACACTACACTACACTACACAACACACACACACACACACACCCCTACTCATTTAAGGGTTTTTCTTAATTTTTACTATTTTCTACATTGTAGAATAATATTGAATACATCAAAACTATGAAATAACACATATGGAATCATGTAGTAACCCAAAAAAAAAAAAGTGTTAGACAAATCAAAATATATTTTCGATTTTAAGATTCTTCAAAGTAGGCACACTTTGCCTTGATGACAGCTTTGCACACTCTTGGCATTCTCTCAACCAGCTTCACCTGGAATGCTTTTCCAACAGTCTTGGAGGAGTTCCTACATATGCTGAGCACTTGTTGGCTGCTTTTTCTTCACTCTGTGGTCCAACTCATCCCAAACCTTCTCAATTGGGTTGAGGTCGGTGATTGTGCAGGCCAGGTCATCTGATGCAGCACTCCATCACTCTCCTTCTTGGTCAAATAGACCTTACATAGCCTGGAGGTGTGTTTTGGGTCATTGTCCTGTTGAAAAACAAATGATAGTCCCACTAAGCGCAAACCAGATGGGATGGCGTTTCTCTGCAGAATGCTGTGGTAGCCATGCTAGTTAAGTGTGCCTTGAATTCTAAATAAAATCAGACAGTGTCACCAGCAAAGCACCCCCACACCTCCTCCTCCTCCATGCTTCACGGTGGGAACTACACCTGCGGAGATTATCTGTTCACCTACTCTGCGTCTCACAAAGACACAGTGTCTGGAATCAAAAATCTCAAATTTGGACACATCAGACCAAAGGACAGATTTCAACTGGTCTAATGTCCATTTCTCGTGTTTCTTGGCCCAAGCAAGTCTCTTCTTCTTGGTGTCCTTTAGTAGTGGTTTCTTTGCAGTAATTCAACCATGAATGCCTGATTCTCGCAGTCTCCTCTGAACAGTTGATGTTGAGATGTGTCTGTTACTTGAACTCTGTGAAGCATTTATTTGGGCTGCAATTTCTGAGGCTGGTAACTCTGGGCAGCAGAGGTAACTCTGGGTCTTCCATTCCTGTGGCGGTCCTCATGAGAGCCAGTTTCATCATAGCACTTGATGGTTTTTGCGACTGCACATTTTCCGCATTGACTGATCTTCATGTCTTAAAGTAATGATGGACTGTTATTTCTGTTTGCTTATTTGAGCTGTTCTTGCCATAAAATGGACTTGGTATTTTACCAAATAGGGCTATCTTCTGTATACCACACCCCTACCTTGTAACAACACAACTGATTGGCCCAAACGCATTAAGAAGGAAATAAATTCCACAATTTAACTTTTAATAAGGCACACCTGTTAAATGAAATGCATTCCAGGTAACTACCTCTTAAAGCTGGTTGAGAGAATGCCAAGAGTGTTCAAAGCTGTCATCAAGGCAAAGGGTGGCTACTTTGAAGAATCTCAAATATAAAATATATTTTGATGTGCTGAACACTTTCTAGTTTACTACATGATTCCATATGTGTCATTTCATAGTTTCATTTCTTCACTATTGTTCTACAATGTAGAAAATAGTAAAAATAAAGAAAGACCCTGGAATGAGTAGGTGTGTCCAAACTTTTGACTGGTACGGCACGCACCCACGTACTCAACAAAATGATCTGGCTCTGTGGACTGCAGTGAAAGCCATGTACTTTCTACACGCTTCATATATGACACAAGGAATGCTTCACACACACACACACACACACACACACACACACACACACACACACACACACACACCAGACACCCCATAATCTTCAGATCAATTTTCAGACCCTTCACACAACCGCTAGCTAACTAGTCTCTCAGAGACCACAGCAACAGTCATACTACTTCTTAGCGATTAGCACTGCTCAGGCGTTTCACTGTCCCTGTTAGCCGTTAGCACGCCACCGTCACTCTACATACAATACAGTGATTAGTCTGCATCCACCTACACTAGAAAAACATAGAAGAGATCATGTGACCTCCCTTAGGAATGCATGAATACACAGGCATGGAGTGAGATGGGGCAGTGAGGGTTTGTCACTCTAAAAAGGACAGACAATAAGACAAGAATATCAAAGAGAACCGTGCCAAAAACAAAGAGAGAATCCCGGAGTTCAGAATCAGGCTAAACCCTCTGGGATAGTGGAGGTCTCTCTCACAGATCTATGGTGACAGACAGACAGGGATGGGTGGGCGATGGCAGGTCTGAATGCGGGCTGGGGAGAGTTCACACATACAGTATAGACTGAACAGAAAACATGTGAGGATGGGAGGGAAAGGTGTGTCTGGTTAGAATCGCTCTCACTCTCTACGGGACTGAAAGAGAAGAGATGGAATCACAAAGGAGGACATCGTCGATTTACTCCCTCGGCCTCTCCCATTTGCATTATCTACGCCCCCCCCCCCCCCAAGCTCTCTTTCGGCTCTCTCTAAGTAAATGCTCAAACCACTAGCCAGCTTGACTGTCTGCTAACAGCACTGATTAGGTAGACAGATGTCCAAGTCATCACTATCATATAGAAACCAGTGAAGCTGTGTATACAGCTGTATCCCTCTTCACTCTAACCCTATTAAACCGAGTAGCATCCCAGCATGCAGGGAAGAGGATTTTATTCACATCATTGAGAGAGCTCTATGTGGGTTCCAGAATGGATTCTAGAACTGCTGGTTCTATTCTATTCTATAACTGCTGGTTCTATTCTAGACAGCTGGTTCTATTCTATTCTAGACAGCTGGTTCTATTCTAGAACTGCTGGTTCTATTCTAGAACAGCTGGTTCTATTCTAGAACTGCTGGTTCTATTCTAGAACTGCTGGTTCTATTCTAGACAGCTGGTTCTATTCTATTCTAGACAGCTGGTTCTATTCTAGACAGCTGGTTCTATTCTAGACAGCTGGTTCTATTCTAGAACTGCTGGTTCTATTCTAGAACTGCTGGTTCTATTCTAGACAGCTGGTTCTATTCTAGACAGCTGGTTCTATTCTAGACAGCTGGTTCTATTCTAGAACTGCTGGTTCTATTCTAGACAGCTGGTTCTATTCTAGACAGCTGGTTCTATTCTATTCTAGACAGCTGGTTCTATTCTATTCTAGACAGCTGGTTCTATTCTATTCTAGACAGCTGGTTCTATTCTAGACAGCTGGTTCTATTCTAGACAGCTGGTTCTATTCTAGACAGCTGGTTCTATTCTAGACAGCTGGTTCTATTCTAGACAGCTGGTTCTATTCTATTCTAGACAGCTGGTTCTATTCTAGACAGCTGGTTCTATTCTATTCTAGACAGCTGGTTCTATTCTATTCTAGACAGCTGGTTCTATTCTAGACAGCTGGTTCTATTCTAGACAGCTGGTTCTATTCTAGACAGCTGGTTCTATTCTAGACAGCTGGTTCTATTCTATTCTAAATAGATAGACAGATAGGAGTGGAGGAGTAGCCCAACTCTGATCTACTGGTCTGTAGAGCCACAAAGCTACATCAGCAGATTCAGCCAGGATTCTGGGTCAATCCTTACACACACACCCCCTCCTCCGCCCACCCCCCTAGCCTCAGTCTATTATTCCTTTAGGGGGGAGTGGGGAAGGGAGAGGAAGAGCAGTGGAGGGAGGGACATTAAATGAGCAATCCTTCCACACAGTAGACAGACAGGAAGACCCAAGTCTGAGTCTATGGCTGGGTCTCAAAAGACACCATATCACCAGTGTAGTGCAATACCAAATCAGGTGCGCAAAGCTCTTAAGAGTCTTACCCAGAAAGACTCGCAGTTGTAATCGCAGCCAAATGTGATTGACTCAGGGGTGTGAATACTTACCGTAAAACTTCCATTAATAGCCCGGGCTTATATTTGCTTAAATCACTGAACACAAAACAGGCGTTTATTTCCTTAATGCACACATTGTTTGCATAGTTAATCGTTTCATTCCAGCCTTCACTTCCAGCATTTTAATACATGTATTTTCTTCCTGCACAAATGTGGTATCATTTACACACTGTATCATGTTTATTTTGTCTAAGTATGCCTCTATTTAAAATAAAAGAAATAAAAAAAATTCCTTGACAGAATAATTATTCTCCCGTTTGACTGGCTATTTTTGTTAGTTCGATCTGAGGGTGGCCTGTACTCCCGAAGTTGTCGACTGTTTCTGTGCTTGCCAATTAGCTAGCAGTTCTCAGCTGTTAGCAGTCAATGGCTAGCAGTTTCTTACCGGCGATAAAAAAAAAGGATGATTGCAAAAACATTTGAGAGTCATTACTGAATTATTTAACGTAACAAAATCAAACATTAACCCCCCCTAATCAATTCATGGTAATTCATGGTTACCTCGTAAACAATTCATTTATACCCAGTGTTTATTTTAAATCAGCCGGTAATTTGCTGAAATGTGTGCCGTCCGGCTATTAAAAAAAGGGACAGGCGGCTATTTGAGACTGCGATTAATGGAAGTGTTACACAATCTAAATGAGATATTTCTGTGTGTGTGTGTGTGTGTGTGTGTGTGTGTGTGTAACAGACGGCATATCGCTAAGATAGATGGAACACACACACAGAGATCATACATTGCCCTATATTACTGTATGTGAACAGTTATGTACAATACATTTGGAAAGTATTCAGACCCCTTGACTTTTTCCACCTTTTGTTACGTTACAGCCTTATTCTAAAATGGATTAAATTGTTTTTTTTTCATCAATCCACACACAATACCCCATAATGACAAAGCAAAAACCTTTTTTTTTACATTTATTTTAGCAAATGAAATATCACATTTACATAAGTATTCAGACCCTTTATTCAGTACTTTGTTGAAAACACCTTTAGCAGCGATTGCAGCCTCGATTCTTCTAGGGAATGACGGTACAAGCTTGGCACACCTGTATTTGGGGAGTTTCTCCCATTCTTCTCTGCAGATCCTCTCAAGCTCTGTCAGGTTGGCTGGGGAGCGTTGCTGCACAGTTATTTTCAGGTCTCTTCAGAGATGTTCGATCGGGTTCAAGTCCGGGCTCTGACTGGGCCACTCAAGGACATTCAGAGACTTTTCCGGAAGCCAATCCTGCATTGTCTTGGCTGTGTGCTTAGGGTCAATGTCCAGTTGGAAGGTGAATCTTCGCCCCAGTCTGAGGTTCTGTGCGCTCTGGAGCAGGTTTTCACCAAGGATCTGTACTTTGCTCTGTTCATCTTTCCCTCAATCCTGACTAGTCCCTGCCACTGAAAAATATCCCCACAGCATGATGATGCCACCACCATGCTTCACCGTAGGGATGGTGCCAGGTTTCCTCCAGACGTGACGCTTGGCATTCAGGCCAAAGAGCTCAATCTTGGTTTCATCAGACCAGAGAATCTTGTTTGACATGGTCTGAGTCCTTTATGTGCCTTTTGGCAAATTTTAAAGTGGTCTGTCATGTGCCTTTTTCTGAAGAGTGGCTTCTGTCTGGACACTACAAGTGCTGCATAGATGGTTGTCCTTCTGGAAGGTTCTCCCATCTCCACAGAGTAACTGGAGCTCTGTCAGAGTGACCATCGGGCTCTTGGTCATTTCCCTGATCAAGTCTCTTCTCCCCCGATTGCTCAGTTTGACCGGGCGGCCAGCTCTCGGACGAGTCTTGGTGGTTGCAAACTTCTTCCATTTAAAATTGATGGATCCCACTGTGTTCTTAGGGACATTCAATGCTGCAGAAATGTTTTGGTACCCTTCCCAAGATCTGTACCTCAAACACAATCTACGGACAATTCCTTCAACCTTATGGCTTAGTTTTTGCTCTGACATGCACTGTCCACTGTGGGACCTTACATAGACAGGTGTGTGCCTTTCCAAATCATGTCCAATCAATTCAATTTACTACACGTAGACTCCAATCAAGTTGTAAAAACATCTCAAGGATGATCAATGTAAACAGGATGCACCGGAGTTCAATTCCGAGTCTCATAGCAAAGGGTCTGAATACTTATGGAAATGAGATTTCCCTTTTTAATTTGTAATACATTTGCATAAATGTCTAAAAACCTGTTTTTGCTTAGTCATTGTGGTGTATTGTGTGTAGAATGATGAGGGGAAAAAACAATTTAATCCATTTTAGAATAAGGCTGTAATGTAACAAAATGTGGAAAAAGTCAAGGGGTCTAAATACTTTCCGAATGCAGTGTATATCTATGATTGGCTTCATTAAACTATCCATTGCACTCATTGACTGGCTTCCATAACACACATACACACACAGAGAGAAACACACCGACACACAAGGCTGGTTGGCTGAGCAAGAGAACATCTCTCATCTCTAACACACGCAATCACACTTATCTGCCTGAAAGCCCATCTGTGCGATAGTCACACACGCAGTAGTGTTTGTACAGCCATCTAGCCTGCAGTGACCCTCCGTAGTTTGAACTCCGCTTGTCCGTCTGCCTCTCCAGGGGGGTAGAGTAAGTGCTAGTCTTCCTGTGTATCTGCATGTCTGGAGATTTAGCGTAGCCTCCTTCCCGGTCAGTGCTTAAAGCTGCATCGAACAGCACACACACACACACACACACACACACACACACACCTCCAAATTCAGCCCCTCAGCTTAAAATACTCAGTCACACTCATCCAAACAGACATACACACACAACTGTGTTTAATACAAAACGTCACAGTCCGTCATATCAAATTTGATTTGTCATGCTTACTTACAAACCCTTAACCAACAATGCAGTACAAGAAATATAGTTAAGAAAATATTTACTAAATAAACTAAAGTAAAAAATTTAATAAAAAGTAATAATAAAATAAAGAGGCTATATACAGGGGGTACCGGTACCGAGTCAATCTGCGGGGTTACAGGTTAGTTGAGGTTTGATTAATTGTTCAGCAGTCTTATGGCTTGGGAGTAGATGCTGTTAAGGAGCCTTTTGGACCTAGACTTGGCGCTCCGGTACCACTTGTCATGAGGTAGCAGAGAGAACAGTCTATGACTTGGGTGACTGGAGTTTTTGACAAGTTTTAGGGCCTTTTTCTGACTCCACCTAGTATATAGGTTCTGGATGGCAGAAACCTTGGCCCCAGTGATGTACTGGGCCGTACGCACTACCCTCTGTAGCGCCTTACGGTCAGATGCTGAGCAGTTGCCATACCAGTGATGCAACCGGTCAGGATGCTCTCGATGGTGCAGCTGTAGAACGTTTTGAGGATC
This sequence comes from Salmo trutta, assembly GCF_901001165.1. Classification (NCBI taxonomy): domain Eukaryota; kingdom Metazoa; phylum Chordata; class Actinopteri; order Salmoniformes; family Salmonidae; genus Salmo; species Salmo trutta. The sequence continues at coordinate 54,453,644 of NC_042972.1, read as the reverse complement.
CTGGGACCCATGCCAAATCTTGTCAGTCTCCTGAGGGGGAAATTGTGTTGTCCACTGTCTTATTTGGACCATGATAGTTTGTTGGCGATGTGGAAACCAAAACTTGAAACTCTCGACCCGCTCCACTACAGCCACATCGAATGGGGGAGTGTTCGGCCCTCCTTTTTCCCGTAGACCACAATCAGCTCCTTTTTCTTGTTCACGTTGGAGGTGGGGGTTGTTGTCCTGGCACCAAACTGTCAGGTCTCTGACCTCCTCCCTATAAGGTTTCTCATCGTTGTCAGTGATCAGGTCTACAGCTGTTGTGTCGTCAGCAAATGTAATGATGGTGTTGGGTGTCGTGCTTCGCCACACAGTCGTGGGTGAAAAGGGAATACAGGAGGGGACTAAGCACGCACCCTTGAGGGGCCCCAGTGTTGAGGATCAGCGTGGCAGATGTGTTGTTGCCTATCCTTACCACCTGGGGGCGGGCCGTCAGGAAGTCCAGGATCCAGTTGCAGAGGAAGGTGTTTAGTTCAAAGGTCCTTAGCTTAGTGATGAGCTTTGTGGGCACCATGTTGTTGAACGCTGAGCTGTAGTCAATGAACAACATTCTCACATAGGTGTTCCTTTTGTCCAGGTGGGAAAGGGCAGTGTGGAGTTTGATTGAGATTGCGTCATCTGTGGATCTTTTCAAAGCACTTCATGGCTACCGACATAAGTGCAACGGGGCGGTAGTCACTTAGACAAGTTACCTTCGCTTTCTTGGGCACAGGGACTATGGTGGTCTGCTTGAAACATGTAGGTATTACAGACTCGGTCAGGGAGAGGTTGAAAATGTCAGTGAAGACACTTGCCAGTTGGTCAGCGCATGCTTGGAGTACCCGTCCTGGTAATCCGTCTGGCCCCGCAGCCTTGTGAATGTTGACCTGTTTAAAGGTCTTGCTCACATCGGCTACGGAGAGCGTGATCACATAGTCATCCGGAACAGCTGGTACTCTCATTCATGCTTCAGTGTCGCTTGCCTCGAAGCGAGCATAAAAAGGCATTTAGCTCGTCTGGTAGGCTCGCATCACTGGGCAGCTCGCGGCTGGGTTTCCTTTTGTAGTCCATAATAGTTTGAAAGACCTGACACATGTGACGGGCATCAGAGCTGGTGTAGTAGGATTCAATCTTAGTCCTTTATTTACTCTTTGCCTGTTTGATGGTTCGTCTGAGTGCATAGCGGGATTTTATATAAGCATCTGGATTAATGTCCCGCTCCTAGAAAGTGGCAACTCTAGCCTTTAGCTTGGTGCAGGCATGTTGCCTGTAATCCATGGCTTCTGGTTGGGATATGTTGGTACAGTTACTGTGGGGACGACGTCGTCGATGCACTTATTAATGAAGCCGGTGACTGAGGTGGTATACTCCTCAATGCCATTGGATGAATCCCGGAACATATTCCAGTCTGTGCTAGAAAAACAGTCCTCTAGCATACCATCCGCGTCATCTGACCACTTCCGTATTAAGCGAGACACTGGTACTTCCTGCTTTAGTTTTTTCTTGTAAGCAGGAATCAGGAGGATAGAATTATGGTCAGATTTGCCAAATGGAGGGTGGGGGAGAGCTTTGTATGCGTCTCTGTGTGTGGAGTAACCGCTTCTGGATGAGCATTTTCTTGTTTGCTTATGGCCTTATACAGCTCGTTGAGTGCGTTCTGGTTTGTGGTGGTAAATAGACGGCTACTAAAAATATAGATAAACTCTCTTGGTAGATAGTGTGGTCTACAGATTATCATGAGGTACTCTACCTCAGGTGAGTAATGCCTCAACACTTCCTTAATATTAGACATCGCGCACCAGCTGTTATTGACAAATAGACACACACCCTCACCCCTCGTCTTACCAGACGTAGCTGTTCTGTCCTGCCGACGCACGGAAAACCCAGTCAACTGTATATTATCCACGTCGTCGTTCAGCCACGACTCGGTGAAACACAAGATATTAGTTTGTAAAGTCCCGTTGGTAGTCTCGAACGGAGATCCAGTTTATTATCCAGTGATTGCACGTTGGCCAATAGAACAGATGGTAGAGGCGAGTTATCCACTCGCCAACAAATTCTCACAAGGCACCTCGATCTCTGCCCCCTGCATTTCCGTCTTTTCTTCTCATTAAAGACAAAATCTTTGTCCAGGTCGAGTAGAGTAATCGCTGTTCTGATATCCAGAAGCTCTTTTTGGTCATAAGAGAGATGGTAGCAGCAACATTATGTACAAAATAAGTTTCAAACAACGCAAAAAAAATAAACAATAGCACAGTTGGTTAGGAGCCCGTAAAACGGCAGCCATCCCGTCTGGCGCCACATCAGCATGGAAAGGGGACATATGAGCCATATCCAAAGCAAACAAGCAATTCAAAACCTACATGTAGGTATTGGCTACAAGCACCAGTATTGCAGTACTATTTCTGATCAGATGCTGGGTATTAATCCGAGTGTACTACAATGGCACAGACAGGATTTTCTGCTGAAATCAGTGTTTTTCAAGCTTTGCTATATGAAACACAAATCCCTCTCTATCTATTCACACACAATATCTCTGGCAGCTTAATACACAACAATCTGAAACGAACGCCGCACGCACAAAAACAAACAGATACACAAGAAAAAAGAAAAAAAAACACTAGCAAATACTCAGACACAATAACAAGAAAAAAACACACACACAAATCCACATGCTCTAACAACAATTAAGCTACTTAGCGCTGGAGGTGCTTATAGACCAGCTGGCCTCATCCTAACACCAGAGTTGTGATCAATTCTGAATTGACTCCCATTCAACTCATGAGTTGAAATTCAAATTGAATTAGCCACACCCAACAGGATGTAGAATTCAGTGCAATTCAAATAAATTCCACTCAGTCATAGAACATGAGAGTTTCCTTGAATCTGACAGGTCACACTTCCAGATACCAAAGAATATTTCACTTTTCTCAGGAAACAATGTTCATATACACTTTTAACCTCAGTTGGTTAGAATAGCTCATTATATTTCCACTAACCATTTGTTCAGCTTCTTTTTGAAGGCTTTGGGGTCAACTTGAGGGTTAAACTGATGCATTCTGGAAAATGCATTCCTCCCCATCTATATATATATGAAGTCGTAAGTTTACATACACTTAGGTTGGAGTCATTAAAACTCAATTTTCAAAAACTCCACAAATTTCTTGTTAACAAACTATAGTTTTGGCAAGTCGGTTAGGACATCTACTTTGTGCATGACAAATAATTTTTCCAACAATTGTTTAGAGAGATTATTTCACTTATAATTCACAGTATCACATTTCGATTGGGTCAGAAGTTTACATACACTAAGTTGACTGTGCCTTTAAACAGCTTGAAAAATTCCAGAAAATTATGCCATGGCTTTAGAAGCTTCTGATAGGCTAATTGAAATCATTTGAGCCAATTGGAGTTGTACCTGTGGATGTATTTCAAGGCCTACCTTCAAACTCAGTACCTCTCAGGTACCACGTTCATCTGTACAAACAATAGTACGCAAGTATAAACACCATGGTACCACACAGCCGTTATACTGCTCAAGAAGGAGACGTGTTCTGTCTCCTAGAGAACAACATACTTTGGTGCGAAAAGTGCAAATCAATCCCAGAACAACAGCAAAGGACCTTGTGAAGACTCTGGAGGAAACAGGAACAAAAATATCTATATCCACAGTAAAACGAGTCCTATATTGACATAACCTGAAAGGCCGCTCAGCAAGGAAGAAGCCACTGCTCCAAAACCGCAAAAAAAAAAGCCAGACTACGGTTTGCAACTGCACATGGGGACAAAGACCGTACTTTTTGGAGAAATGTCCTCTAGTCTGATGAAACAAAAATAGAACTGTTTGCCCATAATGACCATCACTATGTTTGGAGGAAAAAAGGGGAGGCTTGCAAGCCGAAGAACACCATCCCAACCGTGAAGCACGGAGGTGGCAGTATCATGTTGTGGGGGTGCTTTGCTGCAAGAGGGACTGGTGCACTCCACAAAATAGATGGCATCATGAGGATGGCAAATTTTGTGGATATATTGAAGCAACATCTCAAGACATCAGTCAGGAAGTTAAAGCTTGGTCACAAATGGGTCTTCCAAATGGACAATGACCCCAAGCATACTTCCAAAGTTGTGGCAAAATGGCTTAAGGACAACAAAGCCAAGGTATTGGAGTGGCCATCACAAAGCCCTGACCTCAATCCTATAGAAAATTTGTGGGCAGAACTGAAAAAGCATGTGCCGAGCAAGGAGGCCTACAAACCTGACTCAGTTACACCAGCTCTGTCAGGAGGAATGGCCCAAAATTCACCCAACTTATTATGGGAAGCTTGTAGATGGCTACCCGAAACGTTTGACCCAAGTTAAACAATTTAAAGGCAATGCTACCAAATACTAATTGAGTGTATGTAAACTTCTGACCCACTGGGAATGTGATGAAAGAAATAAAAGCTGAAATAAATCACTCTTAACTATTATTCTGACATTTCACATTCTTATAATAAAAGTGGTTATCCTAACTGACCTAAGACAGGGAATTTTTACTGGGATTAAATGTCAGGAATTGTGAAAAACTGAGTTTAAATGTATTTGGCTAAGCTGTATGTAAACTTCCGACTTCAACTGTATATACAGTGGGCTCCAAAATTACTGGCACCCCTGACTGGCAATGCACAAACAATACTTAAAAAAATACAAACAATATAATTATAGAGATAAACTCAAAATACCAACATGTGAGAAATACTGTACTTTATTAATGTTTCAATGGAACCAACCAAAATCATTCAATTACTTAATACAAAATAAATTTAACCAAAATCAAGGTTTCATAATTATTGGCACTCCTCATTTAGTACTTAGTACCACCACCTCTGGCAAGGATAACAGCATGGAGTCTCTTCCTGTAATGTTTGGTTAAGGAACACATTTGGAGGGATTTTGGACCATTCCTCTAACAAGATCCTTCACATTCTTGGGTTTGCGCTTATCAACTGCCCTCTCCCACAGGTTTTCTATTGGATTGAGGTCCGGCGACTGAGATGGCCATGGCAGAACATTGATTTTGTTGTCACAGAACCATTAATAAAGTACAGTATTTCTCACATGTTGGTATTTCGAGTTTCTCTATAATTATATTGTTTATATTTGTTTAAGCATTGTTTGTGCATTGCCAGTCAGGGGTGCCAGTAATTTTGGAGCCCACTGTGTGTGTGTGTGTGTGTGTGTGTGTGTGTGTGTGTGTGTGTGTGTGTGTGTGTGTGTGTGTGTGTATGTATGTATAAATAAATAAAATAACTTAGCATATTCGCATATAGTTTTTATTTTCCTTGATCATTCATTTTAAGAGTTTGTCCTGAAAATCTAATTGTTTCATTAATATTCTATTTGCATTTACAGTGTATAACATCATGTTTGATGCTTTATGCACAAGATGGAGATTTGTATACGCTACACCTAATATATAATTTAAGAGGCATTTGAATTTCATTGAATTCAATTAAATTTCATTTAATTCAAATTGCAATTCTGTATCCTGTTTACTACTTCAATTCAAATTCAAGAATTTAATTGGAATTTATGAGGCAGTCTGAATTAAATTCTGAATTGAGCACAACCCTGCCTAACACACACACACACACACACACACACACACAGTGTCGTTTGTTATCGTGTCTACAGCCAGAGAGCCAGCTCATTCAGCCTACTGTCACACTGCTGTCAGACTACAGCTCTACATAACAAACCAGTAGAAGATTAGAGGGAGGGAGGAGCGGAGAGAATGGGGGAGGAGGAAGGGATGGAAGATTGGAAGGAGAACTAGGGGTCTGCCTGTCTGGGCCAGGGTTGAGTTGGGGGAGGAATTCAGTGGGTTGGGAAAAAATTCAGGCATACATACAGTTATGGCATGTGGTGCGTGCATGTGTGTGTGAGGCCAGGCCAGAGAAAAAGTGTGTATTGTGTGAGGCCAGGTCCTGCTGGGCCAAAGAAGGCCTGGTCAGTCCGGCGCAGCGCCAGAGTCACCCGCTCGAGCGTGAAGGAGAGTGTGTGTGTGTGTGTGTGTGTGTGTGTGTGTGTGTGTGTGTGTGTGTGTGTGTGTGTGTGTGTGTGTGTCTTTGAGAGCGAGAGAGAGACAGAGAGAGAGAGACAGAGAGACAGAAAGTGAGAGGGGGAGATAGGAGAAAGACTGCATTTAAATAAGGAGGGTAGGCCATTCTATCCTGTCCTAGCAGGCCTATACCCTGTGAAAGTAACCGCCGTTTACGTTTACTTCCAGGTCATGTCCCTTAATCTTTTGAATGGGCTTGACGATTATAAAATCCCCACTTTTTTTTTCTTCTAAAAAAAGATAAGGATACAAATGATTGCCACCCCTGTTTTAAATACCTCACCATGTGAGGATGATGGCACTGAGCCTTTTTCTAAAAGGTTTTATGAGATTGGAGAACCCATTGTGAGGGATCTTAGACCATTCCTCCATACAGAGGATATCCTTTGTCTGCTCATATGGACTGCCCTCTTAAATTTTTACCCCCATCTTTTTTAGAAAAATAAATAAATAATCTCGTTAAAGCTGCAATATGTAACTTTTTGGGTGACCAAATCAAATTCATATAGAAATGTGATTTATAGAGCTGTCATTCTCATTGAAAGCAAGTCTAAGAAGCGGTAGATCTGTTCTATTTTCAAATCATGATTAACATATTTTCATTATAAACATTATTTTGATACATTTATTCATACTATTTCATCCTTCAACAAGATATAGTCCCGACAGAAATCTAGGATTGCTACCCAATCCAGCTGGTCATTCGTTCTATTGGTTCGGTTGCCAGAGACGTGACCCAGTCGTTCAGTCTTTTTGTTCTGTATCTATAGACGCGACCCAGTAGTTTGTTCTAAAATGTTCCATTGCCATACTGGTAGGCAACGTTCTTATCCTTGCTTGCTAGCTAGCCAACTACGGCTAACTTACAGTCACGTCAAATAGTGCAGTCAGAATAACAGTAGCAGCATTTGCATTTGTTTAAGCTGTTTTCTAGTGACATTTATTTGGATACATCCATAACAAATGAGCTAATGAGGTGCGATTTCACCTGGCATAGAAATGTGCTCTCGTCAGGACACTGTTGTTCAGAGGAGCTAGCCAACAACACAGCTAACACAATCACTTCAAACTGAAGTTGGAAAGACAGCAAACTAGCTGAATTTTGTTTCGTTTTACATTTTTTTTAAATTTACATTTCTTTGTGTATATATATATATATATATATATATATATATATATATATATATAAATAAAAGCCAGCTGATTCATGACTCCGACTGGCTGAGAAAACGCGCTGCCTGCCTGTCTGTCTCGTCCCGGCCCCTATACGTTCATTACTATGTGACAGCTGGAGATCGAATTTGAATATTGAAACAATGTTGCAAATGTCAGTGAGACGGACAGCAAGTTTTATACAACTCTCCACTGTTGAAAACTAATTGTTAGTCTAAAAGAAATGTGAGATAATGTCTAGATGCTTTTTATATTGGCTGGCTGGGCTGATGCGCAGTCAGATGGAACCAGGTTTATAGGCATTTTAACGTCATAGATTTAGCTGGAGGTCATTTGTGGACTAGACACTGAATGCGCTTTTAACCAATCAGCATTAAGGATTAGACCCAACAGTTGTATAAAAATATATATTTGTGTTTGTGGATTCATTTACTTCTGCAAGATGCCTTTTCTGAAGTATTTGGCTTGAAAACCATTGCGCTACGTTTTTGCCCATTGAAGAACATTCAAAAAGCCTACAAAGTGAAAAAACTACAAGGCTACTTCTTGGTAAATGGCTTGTCACTTTTAGAGCGTATAACAGAGTGACAGCCAGACACAGTGAAATAGAACAGAGGAGAGTTCTCTGGAAAATCATGAACCCATTTAGTATGACACTTCTGTGGTTCTAGATTAGACTCTACACCTGATGCCTGGATGCTCAAGAGGCTACTGTCTTTTATATATTTTTATATATATATTTATATCCTATATACACTGCTCAAAAAAATAAAGGGAACACTAAAATAACACATCCTAAATCTGAATTAATGAAATAATCTTATTAAATACTTTTTTCTTTACATAGTTGAATGTGCTGACAACAAAATCACACAAAAATAATCAATGGAAATCCAATTTATCAACCCATGGAGGTCTGGATTTGGAGTCACACTCAAAATTAAAGTGGAAAACCACACTACAGGCTGATCCAACTTTGATGTAAAGTCAAAATGAGGCTCAGTAGTGTGTGTGGCCTCCACGTGCCTGTATGACCTCCCTACAACGCCTGGGCATGCTCCTGATGAGGTGGCGGATGGTCTCCTGAGGGATCTCCTCCCAGACCTGGACTAAAGCATCCGCCAACTCCTGGACAGTCTGTGGTGCAACGTGGCGTTGGTGGATGGAGCGAGACATGATGTCACAGATGTGCTCAATTGGATTCAGGTCTGTGGAACGGGCGGGCCAGTCCATAGCATCAATGCCTTCCTCTTGCAGGAACTGCTGACATACTCCAGCCACATGAGGTCTAGTATTGTCTGGCATTAGGAGGAACCCAGGGCCAACCGCACCAGCATATGGTCTCACAAGGGGTCTGAGGATCTCATCTCGGTACCTAATGGCAGTCAGGCTACCTCTGGCGAGCACATGGAGGGCTGTGCGGCCCCCCAAAGAAATGCCACCCCACACCATGACTGACCCACCGCCAAACCGGTCATGCTGGAGGATGTTGCAGGCAGCAGAACGTTCTCCACGGCGTCTCCAGACTCTGTCACGTCTGTCACATGTGCTCAGTGTGAACCTGCTTTCATCTGTGAAGAGCACAGGGCGCCAGTGGCGAATTTGCCAATCTTGGTGTTCAAAACATCAGCCAGGAAGCATAGGAACTGAGAAGTGGTCTGTGGTCACCACCTGCAGAACCACTCCTTTATTGGGGGTGTCTTGCTAATTGCCTATCATTTCCACCTGTTGTCTATTCCATTTGCACAACAGCATGTGAAATTTATTGTCAATCAGTGTTGCTTCCTAAGTGGACAGTTTGATTTCACAGAAGTGTGATTGACTTGGAGTTACATTGTGTTGTTTAAGTGTTCCCTTTATTTTTTTGAGCGATATATATTATATATCTTAGTAGGTTCTCTGTTTGGGAGAATCAGAGATTGGGTGCAGCTGCGCGCCTCAAAATTATACACGCAATACATTGACGCTCAATCAATCGGCAGACACACGTACAACATTAGCACACATTGGATACAGAATGCGACACACACGCAAAACACGCCAAAAAAAACTGAGGACTGATGTTTACTTACGACACTGTCCCCTTTGTGGAGGACACTTCCTTCTTTCTCTCACTCTTCTATTTTTCCCCATTTAAAAAAGAAAATCTGTGACAACCAATCCTTTTTTCCTAACAGGGACTCGCAACCAAGAGAGCAGCATTAGTTACACAAAAGTGGACATCCACAATTGACTCTCTCTCCCTCTAACCTCCCTGCCCCGCTCTGTCTATTCTTCAAACACACAGTGCTCACTCTATCACTCTCCTCTTTATTTTTATTTCCTCTTAATTTCACCTTTATTTAACTAGGCATGTCCGTTCACAACAAATGCTTATTTACAATGACGGCCTACCAAAAGGCAAAAAGGCCTCCAGCGAGAATGGGGGCTGGGATTAAAAATAAAAATATTTTAAAAAAAAGAATATGACAAAACACATATCACGACAAGAGAGACACCACAACACTACATAAAGAGAAACAACAACATAGCATAGCAGCAACACATGACAACACAGCATGGTAGCAACACAACATGGCAGCAACACAACATGTCAGCAGCACAAAACAGGGTACAAACATTATTGGGCGCAGACAACAGCACAAAGGGCAAGAAGGTAGAGACAACAATACGTCACACGAAGCAGCCACAACTGTCAGTGAGAGTGTCCACGACTGAGTCTTTGAATGAAGAGATGGAGATAAAACTGTCCAGTTTGAGTGTTTGTTGCAGCTCGTTCCAGTCGCTAGCTGCAGCAAACTGAAAAGAGGAGCGACCCAGGGACGTGTGTGCTTTGGGGACCTTTAACAGAATGTGACTGGCAGAGCGGGTGTTGTATGTGGAGGATGAGGGCTGCAGTTGGTATCTCAGATAAGGGGGAGTGAGGCCTGAGAGGGTTTTAATAATAAGCGTTAACTTGCGATGTGTATACTGAGATGACCTGTTTACAGAGGAGTATAGAGTGCAGTGATGTGTCCTATAAGGAGCATTGGTGGCAAATCTGATAGCCGAATGATAAAGAACATCTAGCCGCTCGAGAGCATCCTTACCTGCCGATCTATAAATGACATCTCCGTAATCTAGCATGGGTAGGATGGTCATCTGAATCAGGGTTCGTTTGGCAGCTGGGGTGAAAGAGAAGCGATTACGAGAGGAAACCATGTCTAGATTTAACCTTAGCCTGCAGCTTTGATATGTGCTGAGAGAAGGACAGTGCACCGTCTAGCCATACGCCCAAGTACATGTATGAGGTGACTATCTCAAGCTCCAAACCCTCAGAGGTAGTAATACCACTGGTGGGAAGAGGGGCATTCTTCTTACCAAACCACATGACCTTTGTTTTGGAGTTGTTCAGAACAAGGTCAAGGGCAGAGAAAGCTTATTGGACACTAAGAAAGCGTTGTTGTAGAGCGTTTAACACAAAATCCGGGGAGGGGCCAGCTGAGTATAAGACTGTATCATCTGCATATAAATGGATGAGATAGCTTCCTACTGCCTGAGCTATTTTGTTGATGTACATTGAGAAGAATGTGGGGTCTAGGATCAAGCCTTGGGGTACTCCCTTGGTGACAGGCAGTGGCTGAGAAAGCAGATGTTCTGACTTTATACACTGCACTCTTTGAGAGAGTTGAACAGAGCACCTCCCCACACTTTCACTCCCCCCGCTCACCTGTTCTATTTCCTTCCCTTTATCCCCCCCTCTCTCCCTCTTTTCAGGCCAGAGGGACCACAGCACAGGCAGTGAATGGCGCTGATGTCATTAACTAGCTGCAGTTCTTTGTGCTGAGCTGGCCAGTCCACAGATAACGGTCTTCTGTCCTAAAGAACTGCCCCACCACCACCACCCCATGCTATACAGCTGGGTGGAACCTCACACTCACAACAGGTCATACAAATGTATACATACTCTCTACAATATAAGTGATTCTCTTACATTCTGATAAGTGAGTCTACAGTAAATTTGGAAACTATTCAGACCCGTTGACTTTCCTCAACATTTAGTTACGTTACTGCCTTGTTCTAAAATGGATTTAATTGTTTTTTATCCCTCAATCCACACAATACCCGTAATGACAAAGCAAATACTGTTTTTTTTCTTCAATTTGAACAAATGTATATATATATTTTTTTAATATTACATTTACATAACTATTCAGACCCTTTACTCAGTATTTTGTTGAAGCACCTTTGGCAGCGATTACAGCCTCAAGTCTGACACTACAAGGATTGGCACACCTTTGGGGTGTTCCTCCCATTATTCTCTGCAGATCCTCTCAAGCTCTGTCAGGTTGGATTGGGAATGTCTCTGCACAGATATTTTCAGGTCTCTCCATAGATGTTCGATCGGGTTCAAGTCCGGGCTCTGGCTCGGCCACTCAAGGACATTCAGAGACTTGTCCTGAAGCCACTCCTGCATTGTCTTGGCTGTGTGCTTAGGGTCGTTGTCCTGCTGGAAGGTGAACCCTCACTCTGGAGAGCAGGTTGTCATCAAGGATCTCTCTGTACTTGCCTCCGTTCATCTTTCCCTTGATCCTGACTAGTCTCCCAGTACCTGCCACTGAAAAACATCCCCACAGCATGATGCTGCCACCACCATGCTTCACCGTAGAGATGGTGCCAGGTTTCCTCCAGACATGAAGCTGGAGCTCAAAGTGTTCACTCTTGGTTTCAACAGACCAGAGAATCTTGTTTCTCATGGTCTGAGAGTCCTTTAGGTGCCTTTCGGAAAACTCCAAGTGGGCTGTCATGTGCCTTTTACTGAGGAGTGGATTTCGTCTGGCCACTACCATAAAGGCCTGATTGGTGGAGTGCTGCATAGATGGGAAAACCTTGCAGAAGGACAACCATCTCCACAGAAGAACTCTGTCAGTGACCATCAGGTTCTCGATCACCTCCCTGATCAATGCCCTTCTCCCCCAATTGTTCAGATTGGCCGGGCGGCCAGCTCTAGGACGAGTCTTGGTGGTTCCAAACTTATTCCATTTAAGAATGATGGAGGCCACTGTGTTCTTGGGGACCTTCAATGCTGCAGGCATTTCTTGGTACTCTTCCTCAGATCGGTGCCTCAACACAATCCTGTCTGGGAGCTCTACTGACAATTCCTTCGACCTCATGGCTTGGTTTTTGTTCTGACATGCACTGTCAACTGTGGGACCTTATATAGACAGGTATGTCCCTTCTCAAATCATGTCCAATCAATTGACTTTACCACAGGTGGACTCCAATCAAGTTGTAGAAACATCTCAAGGATGATCAATGGAAACAGGATGCACCTGAGCTCAATTATGTAAATAAGGTATTTCATTTTTTTCATTATAATACATTTGCAAACATTTCAAAACACCTGTTGTCTCTGTCATTATGGGTTATTGTGTGTAGATTGATGAGAAAAACATGTATTTAATCAATTTTAGAAAAAGGCTGTAACATAAACTCTGGAAAAAGTCAAGGGGTCTGAAAACTTTCCGAATGCACCGTATATAAAACGGGTGGTTTGGGTCCTCGATGCTGATTGGCTGAAACAGCATTTCAGCCGTGTGTATATCAGACAATATATGAAGAGATGGAGACCCGCACGCTATCCAAAACCGAGTGCAAAATAAAGATGTTTATTAAAACATCATGGTGCCCCAAAATTCATAGCGCAAGAAAGTGCATAAATGAAAGGTGAAAACGAAACACAAACATTTCAGACAATTTACCATGGGTGTGACGCAAAGCTACTACTGTATGTTGGTAACCGGTTTATAATTGCGATAAGGCAAGACACCTCAGGGTTTGTGTTATATAGACAATATACCACTGCTAAAGGCTGTATCCAGGCACTCTGCTTTGCGTCATGCATAAGAACAGCTGTTAGGCGTGGTATATTGGCCATTATAAACTGAGTGGTTCGAGCCCTGAATGCTGACTGGCTGACAGCCGTGGTATATCAGAACGTATACCACGGGTATGACAAAACACTTATTTTTACTGCTCTAATTACGTCGGTAACCAGTTTATAATAGTAATAAGGCACCTCAGGCGTTTGTGGTATATGGACAATATACCACGGCTAAGGCCTGTATCCAGACACTCCGCGATGTGTCGTGCGTACGAAAAGCCCTTAGGCGTGGTATTTTGGCCATATACCACACCCCCTCAGGCCTTATTGCTTAAATATATCATATATCGTGAACTGAGAGGATACATTCCACATAACCTGCTGACACTGAGTCTGTGTAAATCAATGTAAAAGTCAGCTCTGAATGTGAGATGGTCTGTAAACTGTACCTTTGAAGGAATGAAATGGCTCTGAAAAAGCCCTCTCTTTTTAGGTAACCTGATTGACATCTGATACCAATAGGATGCAAATGACCCAACTGACTCTCAACAGACGGTCTTTCAAAACCTGTGAACATTCAAATAATGCTCTGGCTGTGTGCGCGCACTGTTGCATGCGCTGACAGAGAGAGTTGCTCGGCAGCTTCAGAAACAGGAAGAGAACAGGAAGTGTGAGGGAGGCCCACGCGGCCTGACTGGAAGTTATTCTGCAACAGAAACATTGTCTTGATGAACCCAGAGGAGTTCATTAACAACTAAACTAACATAACACCTTGAGGGACACACACTAACAGAGAAATAAACACACACACACACACACACACACACACACACACACACACACACACACACACACACAGAGAGAGAAACTCACAGACAAACACACAACACCTCCACAACACACTGAAACACACGAGTCATGTGGAATCGACAGGGAGGGGGAATTTGTTATCCAAACTGCTCACGGAGGATATTAAAATCAGACACATTACCACAGAAGCACAATAATCAACATCTCACAGAGTATAGTCTCGGAACTAGCTCGTAAGCTGTCGTCCACAGTCCCTGGGCAGGCTAGAAATAGATCAAAACATACTGCATAAAATCTAACTAAATCAAACATTGACATCTCCATATTCATCTGATTGGAAATCATAGAAATGTAGATAATAGAATATACATTCCCATTGACCTTCGACAGCGGGTGGACCGGCGGCCATCATTGTGGTAGTAATTGGAAGTAAAAATGGCAATTCAATTTAAATGTCAATGGCGTACCAGCTAAATTGCAGGTGCTCTGAAAGGACAGGTCCATTCTATGAACTATATTGAAATGACACCCACCCTGTATTCAAGAGTATGCTGTTTCACACGCAGCTCAAATGATGTAAATTAGCGTTTAAAACTACGACATGCAACAATATGCGAAAAAATGTTTTATGCAGTTTACACGGGTTTTTTTGATAATTGATGTTAAAAGTTTTTTTTAACTATCAAATGCAACCGATAATCTTTTCCAGTGATGAAGACAGACATCTCATGGTATAGTGGGGTATGCATTAGGCTTGGGCGGTATAATGTATATACCGTATACCAGCGTATTTTTAAATACCCACAGTATGATTTTCAATACCTCAAACTATTTTTAGCTTATTTTTTTCATGAATGTGAAGATATTGAATATTTTCAAATGAATACCTGCAGTCAACATGTGCCCTAGGTTAAAAGACGAAGCAGATCATGTTCCTCGTTTCAGCTGTTGCGTCATTGTTTTTAACTGTTCCCCAAAGCAGCTGATTGAGCCAGTCACAGAGTATGTTTGTTTACAACGAGCACACGGAGCAAACGGAAGCTGTCATGACGTGACGACCCACTGCTGCGCAACGCAGGAGAGCTGATCAAGTTACACTTGAAATTCACTACTAATGTTTGCCAGCTAAATATCTTATAAACTACACTGAACAAAAAACATCATTGCAACAATGTAAAGTGTTGGTCCCATGTTTCATGAGCTGAAATAAAAGATCCCAGAAATGTTCCACATGCACAAAAAGGATATTTCTCTCAAATTCTGTGCACAAATGTGTATACATCCCTGTTAGTGAGCATTGCTCCTTTGCCAAGATAATGCATTCACCTGACAGGTGTGGTATATCAAGAAGCTGATTAAACAGCATGATCGTTACATAGGTGCACAGCATGCCACAGATGTCTCAAGTTTTGAGGATGCATGCAATTGGCATGCTCACTGCAGGAATGCCTACCATAGCTGTTTCCAGAGAGTGTAATGTTAATTTCTCTACCATAAGCCTCCTCCAATGTTGTTTTAGAGAATTTGGCAGTACGTCCATCTGGCCTCACACCCGCAGACCATGTGTAACCACGCCAGCCCAGGACCTCCACATCCGGCTTCTTCACCTGCGGGATCGTCTGAGACAAGCCACCTGGACAGCTGATGAAACTGTCTGTAAAAAAAGCCCTCCCAGAGTTTCTTTTGGGGGGGGACTCATGGCACTGCCCAGTCATGTGAAATCCATAGATTAGGGACTAATGGATTTAAAACTTGTTGAAAATGCAAAATCGTTGAAAATGCTGCATGTTCCGTTTCTATTTTTGTTCAATATATAAGTTTCACTATCTAAGATGTGCCAAAAAAAAGGTCTCCAGAAATGCATTTGGTTTCCTAATTTGCTAGCTAAGTCACGAGCTTAAAAAGATAAAGCTTCTTGGTTACAGCAAAGACAGCCAATCCACTCCTGGATCAAGTTCCCTGCTGTCTAATATTTGTTTTGTGAGTGCTGCAAACCTTTTGAGATAGTTATACAACTTCATGAGCTGGGGTGTCTTTAGTCGTTGCAATTTGTTTAATGTTCGCTTGCACTTGCTAGTATTTAGCTAGCGTCTGCTATGGGAATTCACTAGTACTTTGTTAGCATGCATATTTAAAAATAATAATAATAATAATAATAATAATAATACATTTGGAAAGAAATACACTATTTATACATAAGTATGTGGACACCCCTTCAAATTAGCAGATTAAGCTATTTCAGCCACACCCATTGCTGACAGGTGTACAAAAATCGAGCACACAGCAATGCAATCTCCAGAGAAAACATTAGCAGTAGAATGGCCTTACTGAAGAGCTCAGTGACTTTCAACGTGGCACCGTCATAGGATGCCATCTTTCCAACAAGTGAGGTCACCAAATGTCTGCCCTGCTAGAGCTGCCCTGGTCAACTGGAAGTGCTGTTATTGTGAAGTGGAAACGTCTAGGAGCAACAACGGCTCAACCGCGAATGGTAGGCCACACAAGCTCACAGAACGGGGCCGCCGAGTTCTGAAGTGCGTAGTGTGTATAAATCGTCTGTCCTCGGTTGCAACACCACGGAGTTCCAAACTTCCTCTGGAAGCAACATCAGTACAAGAACTGTTGGGCGGTAGCTTCATAAAATGGGTTTCCCTGTCCGAGCAGCCACACAAGCCTAAGATCGCCATGCGCAATGCCAAACGTCGGCTGGAGTGGTGTAAAGCTTGCCGCAATTGGACTCTAGAGCAGTGGAAACGCGTTCTCTGGAATGAAGAATCACGCTTTACCATCTGGCAGTCCGACGTACGAATCTGGGTTTGGCGAATGCCAGGAGAACGCCTGCCCCAATGCATAGTGCCAACTGTAAAGTTTGGTGGAGGGGGAATAATGGTCAGGGGCTGTTTTTCATGGTTTGGGCTAGGCCCCTTAGTTCCAGTAATGGGAAATCTTAATGCTACAGCATACAATGACATTCTAGACGATTCTGTGCTTCCAACTTTGTGGCAACAGTTTGGGGAAGGCCCTTTACTGTTTCAGCATGACAATGCCCCTGTGCACAAAGCGAGGTCCATACAGAAATGGTTTGTCGAGATAGGTGTGGAAGAACTTGACTGGCCTGCACAGAGCCCTGACCTCAACCCCATCGAAACACCTTTGGGATGAATTGGAACGCCAACCTCGAGCCAGGCCTAATCGCCCAACATCATTGCCCGACTTCACTAATGCTCTTGTGGCTGAATGGAAGCAAGTCCCTGCAGCAATGTTCCAACATCTAGTGGAAAGCCTTCCTAGAAGAGCGGAGGCTGTTATAGCAGCAAAGAGGGACCAACTCTATATTAATGCCCATGATTTTGGAATGAGATGTCCACATACTGCACTGCCGTTAATACCGTATACCCCGGTAAGGTACAGAAACGGTATGAAGGTATGAAAATCTGTATACGGCCCAACCCTAGTATGCATAATGGGTCAACTTTGAGCACCTTTATCTCCTGAATGTTTTGGCATTCTGATACCAAAAATGTAACTTCTGACCACTTCTACCGTGGGCAAATATGCATGGAAAGTTTCATTCAAATAAAAAGGGATGCGGTCAAAAAGTGATTGAAATCAAATGGAACGACCTTCTTATAAAAACAGCCAGGCAGTGAACAGGGCACCTACAGTCCTACTGTAATCCCCCAGGATTTATAATAACAAAATAATACAGTTGATTCCTGATAAATGCTACAGCTTCTGTACTGCCATGAGTTTGGACTTATCGATTAGACTGTAGACCTTTGCATTTTTCCCTCGTCCTAAATCACTGATCTAACACAGTAGGGATCCATACTAAATCCAATAGAGCCACGATAGATCAAAATAAGCGTGTCCACAATAAAGCTTTCACCACTCCTGACAGATCAGTGGTTAGTGATGGCATTCCGTGTTAATGGGTAATAAACCTTGTATTCATATCAGCCGATATAAAATGTGCCAATCGGGCCTGTAGTGTACAATACTAAGTAAGTCTGCGTTGAGCTAAGGCTTTGCTGTACTTTACCGTTCTTTACTAACGGCGCCGTGCTTTGTTGACTCTCCCATGCTTCAGTTTCTGTAACCGTCCCAGCTCCAGTCAGGAAAGTCTTTCGTTTAGCACCCCCTGACAAATTACTTCCTCTAATGACTAGAGGTCAGAGACCATGTGGCCAAGGTGAAGAGGCTGGAGTGTGTGTGTGTGTGTGTGTGTGTGTGTGTGTGTGTGTGTGTGTGTGTGTGTGTGTGTGTGTGTGTGTGTGTGTGTGTGTGTGTGTGTGTGTCTGTCTGTCTATCTGGAGAGGGACCTCTATGAAGATGTTGTTGGTAGATCCGGTGTCCTGTTTGAATACCTGGTAACACCTTCAAATCAAATCAAATGTATTGGTCACATACACATGGTTAGCAGATGTTAATGCAAGTGTAGCGAAATGCTTGTGCTTCTAGTTCCAACCATGCAGTAATATCTAACAAGTAATCTACCAATTCCACAACAACTACCTTGTACACACAAGTGTAAAGGAATGAAGACGAATATGTACATAAATATATAAATGAGTGATGGCCGAACGGCGTAGGCAAGATGTAATAGATGGTATGGAGTACAGTATATACATATGAGATGAGTATTGTAGGGTATGTAAACGTTATATGAAGTGCCATTGTTTAAAGTGGCTAGTGATACATTTATTACATCAATTTTTCATTATTAAAGTGGCTTGAGTTGAGTCAGTATGTTGGCAGCAGCCACTCAGTGTTAGTGATGGCTGTTTAACAGTCTGATGGCCTTGAGATAGAAGCTGTTATACCGGTGTAACACTGTAATTAGCTTCACTAGTAACGACATTGTATTGCATCCTCCCCTGCTTCCAATCCCAGAAAGCGATATAGTTGGAACACTCGCTTTCACTTATCCTATTATGTTAGATTGCTCATGCAATCCAGCTTTACTTGAAGGAAGGGTGGAGAGAGGGATGCATTTTATAGGCTACAGTAAGTATCTGGCCTTGAACAGCTCTTAACAGGAGATAACCAGGGGACAATGAGGGCAGGGGGCCAGTCTCCTGTTTTTTTGTGTGGTCGGTTCGGTTAGATTATTTTGGGGAGAATACTCCACTCAAAATGTTGCTTGCGCCAACACACAGCAACATATTTCATCCGAAATGAAGTGAAAACTATTTGAAAGAATAGTACAGTGCTCTCCCCCCAAAAAAAATCTGCCTAACGCTCGATGAGGCTACTAGTTTGAATTAAAAACAGAGCCTTGATTGTAAACATCAAGACTTCAGCTGGCAGATATGGACGTACCAGCAAACATTTTTGTTGATCTTGTGGAACGGGAGGACTTATCTGCTGGGGGAATTGTCCGTAATCTATTATCCGCATTAGGAGGGGGTAAAGTTTACTGAGGACTTTCTCTCCAAAACCCTCATCGGAATTACGTGTGGTGGTGCGTCTGTCACGCTGGGACGCGAGAGCGGAGTAGCAACGAGGCTCCGGGTCCTCTTCCCTAATATAACTGCTCCGCACGCAGGCTTGAGCTCACATTGGGCAATGTGGTAAAAGAGACGGGAGCTATCAATCCTTTGAAAATACTTATGGACAAGCTCATATGTGCTTTATACCGTATCCAATAAAACGAATGGAGCTGAGGGAGTGCATAGAGAGTTTAGACATTTAGCTGTGCTAAAAAATAAAATAAAATTTAAAAAAAATCGACAGGATCTTGGACACTAGATGGGTGGCATCCAGTTTTAGAACGGTCGAGTCCGTGTGGAAAAATGACCCGGCTGGTCACAAGCATTGAGGATGCCTCCTGCGACGGTGTGACCCGTCAGAGCTAGTGGCCTTAGCGTGAGGATATCCTCGCATGGGTTTGTCAACGATCTAGGCCTTATGTGTGACGCACATCAAGAACTCTCTCTTTTGGAGCTCGAGTGACAATTCAGAGACCGCACAATTATTACTGCACACAGGGCAGTCACCAGGGAAGCGAAGGTGTTCAGTGCAATGGCAAAGCAGCCAGACTGACACACACACACACACACACACACACACACACACACACACACACACCTCAGCCAGACAGGGATTTAGGAGAACTCTTTCTAAGGCATCAAACTGAATGGTTGAAGACCAGAGTAGAGTCCTTAATCAGAGGGAGTTTTTCATAGAGCTTGGCGAGGAACCGTGGAGGCTAGAATGTTCTCTTAAGGAGGACGGACGGTGGACAATACAGGACACAGCCAGGTCATAGAGGAGCTGAAGGTGCTTTACGCGCAATACTGGCAGGAGGACGTAGGAGCTATGTATGGAGAAACAGTGGTAAAATCTCTCGGCTTGGCATCGACAGTCCATGTACGGTCATACGGACCTACAGGCAGTACAAGGACACTAACGGTAATGAAAAAGGACACGTTCCAGATGGACTCAAAGTGCTGGTGATGGTGGTCAACACCGTCCCCATCTCCAGTACAGAATGCGAGCGGGGATTTTCTCAAACAAATCTGATTTGGACCTCAACCCGCGCCTCTCTGCGTACCTCCACCATATCAGGGCTTCTCTTTCTGAACCTTGTTGGCCCACCCCTGAGCCAATTCAACCCAGTCCCCTATGTGAGGTCATGGATCGCTAAAGGACACAGATGTGTCACGGATACCAGGAGCAAAAGAAGAAATAGGGAGGAGACGCACAAGGAAACGGCTGTGTTATGGGAGGTTTTGGATAACTAAGGTGCACTGTGAAGTTAATCTGAATAAGCGCTTCATATTATCACATAGGCACGAGGCCTGTATAACATAATAGGTGTTCTGCCGTAGCCTGCGTCGATGTATTTCATTGATATCACAATCATTTGACTTGATATACGTTTGTTCTACTGCTACATGTATGTCTTGAAAAGTACACGAAATTCAAGTCTTGTAAGCCCCACAGCTGTGTGTGCATAACCAGGTGTTCTGCAGTGACGCCTGAAAACGTTGCTGTACATTGATGTCTTGAAAATTAGGCTGTAAGAAATTCAGACTTGTAAGCCCCACAGCTATACTGGAGTTTGTGGGCATATTTTATATTTTATATATATATATATCAATCAATATCAATATATATATATTTGGGACGGTGGCTGTGAGAGAAGCCCGCCAGTATCTCTCTCCCTCTCTGCTCCGAAAGACACAAGCATCTCTCAAGCGTTGCACTGAATCATTTAATTTAGACTGCTGTAGGCCACCAAAATATTTGATCAACTTCCAAATATTGTTTTGAGACAGAGACAGAGGCTTTTGGCACGAGTCCGTCGGCCGTCACCAGTGAGTGAGCTGCGCATCATTGTGTGGGTCAGTGAAACTGGAAAGCATTTTTAGGACTACAATTTCCTCCTCACATTGTAGCCTACAACGTGTCTTCACACACCGAGGCCTAGTCTATTGACGGATTCAAGACAAGGTCGTTTTTATTGATATCAGATTCTCAGTTTTGTCAGTGTCAAAGTTGCCTGCCATTTCGATCATTTGTGTGGTATTAACAAAGATTCAGCCAAAGTCTCCAGTCATGTAAAAGGACGTACATAGAATTGCAAGAAATGCTTTTATTAAAAGGCCAAAAATTTTCAATTTTTCACCCACAAAAAATGTACCATGTATAAAACTTCTCTAAGTGCCTTTTACTCTATTGCTCTATGCCACTACACAAATGCGATGAAATGAATGCAATGCATTATTATAAAAAGGAGATTTTTCTTCTCTTGTGCTCACTGTTTGTTCCGGCACCTCCCGATTTACAAATGAAGCACTGGATACCTCGCAAAGAAACTGCTTTCTATCCCTTTCAAATTGCACATTCTTCTGTCACGCATTCTTCTGTCCCAACACTAATCTAACGTAGCAGGTGCAAAAGAAACACACCGGCATGCAATGGATTATAGTTGTTCATTACTTAAGTTTAATTAAGTTTTCTGCGCTAAACTATGTAGAATTGTTTTTCTTGTTGGAAACTACAACTCCCTACTACAGTTTGGGCTTGATCTGATTCATCTCTAGAGAAACTATGCAATGTGTGCGCGTTGAGCTCACAGAAGAAGAAAAAAAACAGAAGGAAATGGAATTCAAAATAATTGAACCAATGATTTTGGTTAAATCTCTCAGCATAACACACACACACACACACACACACACACACACACACACACACACACACACACACACACACACACACACACACACTCTGGTGGGCTAGTTCCCACCAGAGCCAGGCCTGTAAAGCAGCCCCCCTAGAGAGGCTGTCGACCCAGTGAACGGTTCACAGTGTCAACAGGAAACAGACGCGACACACACATCCTACACAGGACATACGTCCAACAACCAAAACAAACCCTTTTAACAAAAATGTCAATTTACTCTACATCCCCTGGCTTCTGTCATTGTATTCTAGGCTAATCACTGTTGTGCCAAGGGCAGACTGTCAATATCGTGGCCTGTAACAGTCTGAATGCGGACCAAAGCAGCAACGGAAAGTTGGTCGCAGAAAATCCTTTCACGCGACGCACGTTGCGTCACACAGACTCTAGTCAAAATTGTAAGCCGTGGCGGTAACCAGTGTGGTAAAACGCTTCTGCGATCACCACAACACGCAAAGACCACTCCTGCATGGCAACAGTCAACAAAGTACATCCTTGTATCTCCTTCCCTGTTCATAATAACCTATTCATCACAATTAAAGTATTCATATTAAATCTATTTCCAGCCTCATCATCACAAGAGGAGCAGAACATCAGACCCCCCCGCGCTTGACGGGTAATGTTGTTTCAGAGCACCCTGAGGTGGTGGCTGGCTGCTCGTCTGATCAACTCTATTTAGAGCACTACTGTTGACCAGTGCTCTGATTCAAAGTAGTGCACTGCATAGGGAATAGGGTGCCATTTGGGATGCGGGCCCTGTGTCTCTCCTCCAGTCTCCTCCAGTTTCGTCCAGTCGTCGCAGGAGACGTGCAGTCAACAGCCTCTCTCGGTCTTCTTTGTGTCTATTTATAACAAGACTGGCTGTTGACTCAACACCTTCACGTAAGACCTCTCTCTGGACCGCAATGACGGGGGGGTGAAAAGAGGAGGGGAGAGGAGGATGGAGCACGGAGAGGGACGGAGAGAGGGGAGAGAGGGGCAAACATGGCCTGCAGATGAAATACTCAAGAACAAACATACCCACACACCCAAAAGCACATGTTCACAAATGAGCTTGCACACACAGAGAAATACATGAAAAGCACATGATTTCCCACACACACAGATTAAATAAAACACACACATGGCTTAGACCAAGCCATCAGCAACATAAATCTGTCAACCACAAGCCAACACCAGCCCTCAAGATGGCATCGACAGCACCGGAAGTGTGTGATCTACTGTTTGGATGCAAGACTCTGGGTCATTGTGTAACAGGCTATCTGTGTGTTGGCTGTATTTTCTCCGAATGTTGTTTAGTGAAGGCTTCCCAGACAGACAGGAAACGAACGGCTTCTCTGTCGTGACACAGACTGTGGAGGGGCGGGGCTATGGGGTCAGGGTGGTGAATGACCTGACTTTGTTTGGCCATCAACACCTCCCTTCGTCGGCTCACACACACGCGCTCGTCAAACCCAAACCTTTTCTAAACGCAGTCCTTGTCCGCAGTCCTAGAACTGAGGTTCCTCTGCTGCAGAACGGAATTCCAATTATAAATGTGGGAGCAATTACACAGCCATCCATCTATTCTCTGTTATCAGTGGCCTGGCGTTCCCTGGAATAGTCTTCCCTGTCGTTAACGAAGACAGTCCATCTTAATGTGCATCCCAAATGGCACCCTATTCCCCAATATAGTGCACAATTTTTTTTACCAGGGCCCATTGAGATAAGGTCAAAAGTAGTGTATTGGGTGTGCCATTTGGGATGCATCCCTAGTTTCACGGGAAGTCATCTAGAGCCGTGTGTTTGTTTGTGTGCGTCCCTACTTCCTGTCACTGCTAACACTGCTTTCAGTGCCACCCATTAGGAACAGAGTAAATACGCACATTTCAGATCACACACGAAGAAGAGAACAGAGCATGCTTTTAAGATTCCTATTACAACAGTGGCACTACGGTTATTACATTGGTTAACATTGGTTAGTTAACATTGGTTAGTACTGTTCACTTTGTGTGCTTAATGTAGGCCTATACCTAGTGCAGGGTGACTAACACCAATTACGTAAATTGTACTTCCATTGTTACAAAATAATCTGTTGAAAAATGCAGCTTTGAATAGAGAGACAGCTAACCATATATGGACAGTAGGCCTTGTCTCCTGCTGCTGTGTTGACAGGTCATGTCAGGCTCCTACTGTGTGCGTGTGTGTGAAAGGTGTGAACTATAACTGATGCCGTTCACCTTCACTCATCCTCACATACCATCCCCTCCCCGGCCAGTTGAATAAATCAATAGTAGGGCATTTAACCCCACCTTACAGCACATCCAACTTCCTCATTTGTATTTTATTTATTTAACCTTTATTTAACTAGGCAAGTCAGTTAAGAACAAATTCTTATTTTCAATGACGGCCTAGGAACAGTGGGTTAACTGGCTTGTTCAGGGGCAGAACGACAGATTTGTACCTTGTCAGCTCGGGGATTCGATCTACTAAAGGCTACCTGCCGCCCTAATACGAACAACAGATGAACAACAGATGAACAACAATGAACAAGCAGCGTCGCTTTTCTTCTTTTCACTCTTTTTGAAAAGCCTCAGCAAAATGTTGGCTAAACCACTTCCTCTTTTTGACATTGTGACAAAGCGCAAAGGAACTAACTGACAGGCTGACTCTCATGCCGGGTTCTGCCCCGTGGTGAGGCGGTGGTGTCGGCCCATTGTCTGACAGTCTCGTGCCGCACCGGGGGGGGGGGGGGGGGGGGGGGCGAGATCAGGACCTCTGGAAGTCAACCGTAATATTGAAATATTGATTGCCCCATTTCCCCGTGCAAGGGCCCATGTGTGGTTGGTAGGCTAAATGTTTACAAGGCTCGTAGCCTATAGCCCGTCAGCTGGACGCATCCTTAAAAGGCACCATATTCTTTACTTATGGACCCTGGTCAAAAGAAGTGCACTATATAGGGAATAGGGCGCCATTTGGGACGCAGCCAGCTGACTGACTACAGGCTACGAGCCTTGTAAACATCTAGCCTACCAACCACACATGGGCCACTGCACGGGAAAAATGGGAAAATGGGGCCATCAATATTACGGTTGACTTCAAAAAAAGGCCCTGATTCCGGCCGCCTTGCCACGGGGCAAAACCGTCTGGCTGCGACAAGGTTACCACGCGCGCACGCACACACAGAGAAAGAGAAACACGCACGCACGACTGCAGATATACTATCCAATATACTAGCCCAATTAAGTCATGCCTTCTCACGTTACTAGTCTATGTGGTCTACATCCAATGAGGTACATTATGGAGTTCTAACCGAGCTGGGTGGTGACCGTATTACCGTCACACCGGGGCGGTCACGAGTCATGAAGGCAGTCAAATTCCACGTGACCATTTAGTCAGGGTAATTATGCTTCTCGAAGCTCTGATACTGCCGATTATCATTAGTAGCCTACCAAACTAGCTACCAACTGGTACTCAGCACTCTATTGTCCCCCTAATCACTCTGACAATGTAAATGTAAAAAAAAAAAAAATCAAACACTTCACGTGGCACAACATTTCTATAGGCTTTGCAATTGCGGGAGAAAACAGAGTGATGGCCGCTAATAAAAAGAGGAGGATCTCATCAGCTTTCTATAGGCTAGACCTACTATATTTATATCTTAACTTTCCTAATATTATGCACATTGCGTATCATTTACAAAAGGAGTATAGTCTACCTGGCTGGCATGAAAATAAACCACGGGGAAAAGCATCCTCCATTCGCTATTTAAGTACATAGATGACATATTTTTTCCTGCTGCCCGTTTCGATACAGGTGCATGATAATGGTCCATTCTAAATCGAAACAAATGTTACACATATCATTTTGTATAAGTAAAGAGAAGATTCAAATCAAGAAGTCTGATGGGTGACAATATTCGCCTATCAATTATATATTAGTCAGTCGGCATGGCTACCACAGCATTATGCTTAGTGGGACTATTATTTGTTTTTCAACAGGACAATGACCCAACACACCTCCAGGCTGTGTAAGGGCTATTTGACCAAGAAGGAGAGTGATGGAGTGCTGCATCAGATGACCTGGCCTCCACAATCACCCGACCTCAACCCAATTGAGATGGTTTTTGATGAGTTGGACCACTGAGTGAAGGAAAAGCAGCCAACAAGTGCTCAGCATATGTGGGAACTTCTTCAATACTGTTGGAAAAGCATTCCAGGTGAAGCTGGTTGAGAGAATGTCAAGAGTGTGCAAAGATGTCATCTCAAATATAAAATATATTTTGATTTGTTTAACACTTTTTTGATTACTACATGATTCCATATGTGTTATTTCATAGTTGTGATGTCTTCACTATTATTCTACACTGTAGAAAATAGTACAAATAAAGAAAAACTCTGGAATGAGTAGGTGTGTCCAAACGTTTGACTAGTACTGTACACCTCGGAATTGGATAAGGACGTGCGCCGTTGCATCCCCGATGTGTCTGTCTTTACTTGTAGCCTGTGAGAAAGACCTGATCCACGTGAAGGAGAGCCATGTGAGTGCGAGACGCTTCGGATTGCGCAGCACACTCAGGGAGAAGGGCACAACGCAGCAAGCTGGGCCGCAAAAGGCATGGATTGTTTAGGGTGCATTACAGCCACAAAGGGGATGCTGCTGTGAAATTCAGGGCATTATCAAGTGCTTGTCAAATTGTGAATGAGAGACTATTGGTGTGTACAGCCTGCGCTAAAAACGAAGCAGAGCTCATGCCTTTCAAGCGACTTTTTTCAAATCATCATTAGTCGCATCATGCAGCCTTACAATGTAATAAGCCCAACGTTTGTAGAACAACTAAAGTTACATTAATAACTCTAAATGAAGCATATAGGAGTACCTATTTCTCTGTTAACTGATTAACACAGAATAGCCGCGCTCCCTCAAATCGTTTGGAGAAAATATTCATATATTTGTTCAACTGTATTCTTCATACTATGAAATAATATAAAATAATGCCACAAAATTATAAGCAAATCTTGTCTGCTAAATGAACTAGTGTAGCCCACAGCCATTTGGCATAGCCAGATCAGGACCTAACATAAGGACAACTCAGAGTATGCTATTCTGTTCTTCTATCAGACCTGTCTAATATAAATCATGGATTTATTAGACTTTTTTATGTGCGGAAGCCAGGAGATGCTAAATGTGTTTATGTTAATTAACGGTCAATTACCGTGAGACCGACGGTTATTTGCTTGACAATCACCGGGTGATGAAAGTTCACGACCGCTACAGCCCTAGCGGTGATCGCCTACTGTGATATATAATATCCCCTTACGGCACGCAAATTAAACAGCGACGATGTCCAATATTCATGGATAACCTCACAACACAGTCCCGTGCCTTCAGGGTTTTGTTCTCAACAAAGGCAGTGAATAAATGTGAGGCACATGTAAATGCTGTTCCCCGGAGCGATGGCATCTCTTTGTGATGGTCGACTCAAACGCAAAAGCACATTTCGGCAAGGTCCAAAG
Source organism: Salmo trutta (assembly GCF_901001165.1). Taxonomy (NCBI): domain Eukaryota; kingdom Metazoa; phylum Chordata; class Actinopteri; order Salmoniformes; family Salmonidae; genus Salmo; species Salmo trutta. Next base: position 54,425,994 of record NC_042972.1, on the reverse strand, counting down.
CAAATTTCTTCTAACACCGAGTCATTGAGGGAAAGCAATTATTTTGTAACGATGAAAAGACACCCTATTGCAATAGCAACAGCACATGGCATGGAGAGCTCACATGATGAGAATTTGATATTATTGTGACTGGCAGAAATGCCCAACCTGGTTTCAGAGCATTTCGTATTATTCTGTACGTAAATCTGAGACACGCCATTTAGTATGTTACGTTTCGTATGGTATGTATTACATTGTGAATGTCCATCACCCATCTCATATGATATGTTACGAATTACAATTCAAATTGTGTTACGAATTTTCTAAAATGTACAATGTTATGAATTTTCAAAACGTATGATATGTTATGAATTCTAGCTAAGTATCTAATATTAGCTAGCTGGCTACCGTTAGATAGGCTAGGGGTTAAGGTTAAGGTCAGGGTAAAGTTTAGGAGTTAGGTTAAAGGGTTAAGGGCAGGGTTAGTTAAAAGGGTTAAGGTTAGGGGAATGGTTAGTTAACACGCCAAATAGTTGCAATGTAGCAAAAAAGTAGTAAGTAGTTGAAAAGTTGCTATTTAGCTAAAATGCTGTCAGTGATGATATCCAAATTTGCAACCTTCATTCACGTTGTACACTTCATTCGTGCTCTCCAACCAAAGTACTTTCGTTTTTGCATTAAGTAACTGTCTGTCTAATGTAACCATACCAAACGTAACATATATCATACTTACTTGAGAGTCCAGCTTTACAATTACTATGCTACGTCTAGTCTATGAGACCAGGCTGCAACGCCCCATGGATATTCTACCCCGCCAGCACCTGGGCTGAGGACTTTTAGAAATAACACAACACTCATGATTTCAACCAACAGATCATTCAGCCTATCAGCATAATAGCACTGATCTACTTAATCTTCTGCACCTATATGAAGGCATGCTCGCACATGCTTTGCCTTATCTGCTCTGTGTACAGTAGCTACAAGAACACCCATATGTTGCAACAGCAAGCCAAATTCTAACTGTACTAATGCAATTATTGCTGTACTCTACATATGGACAGCTAAATAACATCACCAGAGAATGCTTCTAGGACTCACATGTGAGCGAATCAATTAATTAATTGCCCGGTAACAGAGACACACAGTGACAGAGACACAATGCGTTCTGCGAAGGTCAACAGAAATCTTTCAGTGGGCTTTCGGGGACCGCGGAGGGGCATACCTCAAAGAGACCTTCACACAGCAGTCGTTTTGGCTCGCCATCCTGTCCTCTTTCTTTCAGTGCTCCCCTCTGTTACAAAAGTATCTGAACTGTGCCAGTCAGAGTCCGTTTAGTGCGTAAAAATCCAGCGTAGCATCAAACAAAAACGCATGGAGCGGTACTTCAGGTTAGCAGCTCGGGCCGCGGTGCTGTCATCATAACCTGCCGTGGGAAATCCTGCTACCGTCGGCTTCTGCTTCTGTCCACTCTCACAATCTACACCTCCCGTTCTTCGCACGCGTTTTTCTTCTCCTTTCTTATTTCTTTCGCCGCTGCTACATCCTGTTGTGTATGTGCGAAGTCTACAAACGGTTTCGGCGCTCATCCAAAACCACACAGTAACAACCTTCTCTGCCTATTTGTTGTCTGTCTCACGTTGAATGTGCACAGCGGAGGCAGAGAGAGAAAACCGTAGGGGGGCGGGTGTAATCGCATTTGATTGACAAGCTCTTAGCCATACATCAAATACTCCCGCCCCCGTCCTACCTAATAGGCCAATTAGGGAGCTCAGAGCCTCAAGAGGCGCCCAATGGTGTGTGTGTGTGTGTGCGTGCGTGTGTGTGTGTGTGTGTGTGTGTGTGTGTGTGTGTGTGTGTGTGTGTGTGTGTGTGTGTGTGTGTGTGTGTGTGTGTGTGTGTGTGTGTGTGTGTGTGTGCGCGCGTGTGTTAAGGTTGTGGGCAGTAGCAAAGGGAACATCTGAGGCCCGTTAACCAGTCATAAAGAGAGTCAGTGTTCCCATGTCTGAGAGGGAGGTTCAAGGGTCACAGATTTAACATCATGGGGGTCAAAGGTAACATACCAAGTTAGGGATGTAGTTGTATGATGACTAGTGCATGGTAAAGTAAGAAAGAGTGAGTGAGTCTACAGATAACATATAACAAGTGTAACAGTATAGCTTCCGTCCCTCTCCTCGCCCCTACCTGGGCTTGAACCAGGGACCCTCTGCACACATCAACAACTGACACCCACGAAGCATCGTTACCCATCGAGCCACAAAAGCTGCGGCCCTTGCAGAGCAAGGGGAACAACTACTTAAGGTCTCAGAGCGAGTGACGTCACCCGATTGAAACGCTATTAGCGCGCACCACCGCTAACTAACTAGCCATTTCACATCGGTTACACAAGCACAGAACAAGCTGGGATAGGCCGGTCGTGACTAACGGCAGATAGGTAAGGGTTTTCAGTAAGAGTGAGTCGATCCACCACTGATAGGCCTATATTGCTTCATCCCGCAACGAGCCAACAATTTCCCGTCAACAGAGGCATATCCAGTATCTCTATTAACAATTACTTGTGATTCGTCAGGTTGAATGTGTCCTTCGCTATCAAATAAGCATTTAAAACACATTTTTATCTCAGGGTCTACCATTTTCCGCCTGTATAAGTGGGAGATCACGCGTTAGCTTACGCTCGCGTAACTGCGTGGCCTAGAACGGACTACAATGGCAGCCCACTGACAGAACATGGGAGACCCTGGGTAAAAACTTCTTTAAACGCTATTTGATAGCGAAGGACATATTTATTGATAGCGAAGGACAGTATTATTCCTAAAGACATTGGATTTTGACGGGAAACGTTATTTTGGTGAAACCTCATAGTTTAGGTTTGGTTGATCAAGGACGCCAGGCTACGGAAGCTTCCACTGTTGAGCCATCTGTAAGCAATGGCTAGTTGCAGGATGAGTCCTATAGTGACTAATGGCAGATAGATCATGGTTTTGAGTAAAAATAGTAAGTCTATTCACTACTAGTAAAATAGTACAAGCAACATAACTTATTACAAGCATGTAACAAGTTAATATTAGACCTATGGATTTGATGTTAAGAGAGTAAGGTTTTATCAACTGGTATTGCAATGGTGTTATGGTAGAATGTGTTTCTGGTGGGGAGGAGCAACCTGCGAAGGAAGTGGCTCAGTGCCGTGTTTCTTTCCTGCTTTCAGTCACAATCTTCAAAAGAGGAAATGTAAGTTCTCTCTTCCGTTTTTTTCGCCCCTCTGTTCTCTCCTGCCGATCACCTCCAGGCTATTGTAGCTGTAGTGAATGTTTAGAAGGAATGTCAGAATCAAGGACCCTCTCTGATCTTTTGTACTGTTGATTTTCTCAATGAGGATGTGTTTCAAAAGTATGATTTCCTCTCTCTGATTTTGGCTCCGACGAACGTCTTGATTCCTACCTATTTATGGTTTAATCCTTGTAGAAAAACGGAACATGCCCTAAATCCTTTCCTCATCCTCCATGGCTCATGTTCAAGGGATCAAATCCCATCTGACAAATTGTCATTTTGTTCTGAGACCATTATCGGAGATGAATTAGAGGCACGTCACAGAAACAGGGCAGGTTTCCAATCCAAAATGTCATGAGAGCTGCACAGACATGTGCAGTATGATCCATCGTTTCAATTCAATACAACTTTTTTGTGAATGTTTTTTTTTCATTGTTTTTTCAAAACGCACAAGAAGACAAATTAGGGTCCACACTTTTGAGTCGTTATAGAATATAATTGAAGAGCATAAAATGTGACTTTATATACAGGGCTATATTACAGTATTTTGTAAGATGTTGAAATTCCCTTTTAAAATGTAAAAACAAAACAAGGGGAAGGATCCTCATTCTTATGAGGAGCTTCTGTTGGTTGGTTTGCTGATATCTAGGCGTTGTAAGAGCTGGCATGTGTCAGCAATTGCATGGGCAGAGGAACGCCCCATGGTTAAAGGTCCAATGCAGTCGTTTTTATCTCAATATGAAATCATTTCTGTGTAGCAATTAAGTGCCTTACTGTGATTGTTTTCAATTAAAATGGTCAAAAAGAAACAAAAAAAATAGCTGCTTAGTAAAGAGCAATTTCTAAAGCAAGAATTTTGCTGGGAGTGTCTGGGACTGGTCTGAGTGGGGAAGGGGAAACTGAAAACTAGCTGTTATTTGCCGAGAGGTTTAGGACCACTCTTAACTCATTTACTGTCTGGTAATGTCACCAGGCAGGCCAAAACTCCATCCCACCAAAGAGGCAGACATTTCAGGTGGTCTTTTCAAAACAGCTCTTACACTAAAGGGGTATAATCATCATTTTCACAGTGTTATTCCAAATCTGTAACGAGTGCGCTGAGAGTCAGGAAGCAAGTTCAGGGAGTGAGTGTTTTAATAAATAAAATAAACAATGAACACGAAACATAAACAATGCACCGAAATGAAAACAGAGTCAATAACACCCGAGGAAGGAACCAAGGGGAGTGACAGATATAGGGAAGATAATCAAGGAGGTGATGGAGTCCAGGTGAGTGTCATGAGGCGCAGGTGCGCGAGACGATGGTGACAGGTGTGTGGGATAATCAGCAGCCTGATGACCTAGAGGCCCGGAGAGGGAGTGTACGTGACAGAGTCCAACTCAAGGTGTCATACATTTTTTTTTACCCCACCTCCCCAACATTTTCAATATTTTCACATGACCCTTCCCTTGTGCTGTAAAATACACTGAACAAAAATATAAATGCAACGTGCAACAATTTCAAAGATTTTACTGAGTTACAGTTCATATAAGGAAATTCATTCATTTGGCCCTAATCGATGGATTTCAAATGACTGGGAATACAGATATGCATCTGTTGGTCACAGACTCCTTAAAAAAGGTAGGGGCTTGGATCAAAAAACCAGTCAGTATCTGGTATGACCATCATTTGCCACGACACGTCTCCTTCGCATACAGTTGATCATGCTGCTGATTGTGGCCTGTGGAATGGTGTCCCACTCTGTAACGCCCTGGCAATAGAGAGGGGTTTTTGTTCTTTATTTTGGTTAGGCCAGGGTGTTACATTGGGTGGGCGTTCTATGTTCCTTTTTCTATGTTTTTGTATTTCTTTGTTTTGGGCCGTGTGTGGCTCCCAATCAGGCACAGCTGAAGCTCGTTGTTGCTGATTGGGAGTCACACAAGGAGCATGTTTTTCCTTTGGGTTTTGTGGGTAATTGTTTCTGTTAGTGTTTGCACCTGACAGGACTGTTTTGGCTGTCAGTTTTCTTGTTTTCTGTATAGTGTTCACGTTGTTCTATTAAAATTCTAATGATGAACACATCCTCTGCTGCACCTTGGTCTACTTCTACAGACAGCCATTACAGAATTACCCACCAACAACGGACCAAGCAGCGGAGGAAGGAGCAGCACAAGGAGAGGCACCAGGAGAAAAGCTATCTGGAGTCATGGACTTGGGAGGAAATCCTGGACAGAAAAGGACCATGGGCTCAAGCTGGGGATTATCGCCGCCCGCAGTGGGAGATCGAGGCGGCGAGAGCTGAGAGGCGCTGGTATGAGGAAACGGAGCGCAACGGACACGGGAGGCAGCCCCCCCCAAAAAATTGGGGGGGCACACGGGGAGATTGGCGGAGTCAGGCGGGAGACCTGAGCCAACTCCCCGTGCTTACCGGAAGCAGCGTGGTACTGGTAAGACACCGTGTTATGCTGTGGAGCGCACGGTGTCCCCAGTGCGCGTTCAAAGCCCGGTGCGCTACATACCAGCCCCCCGCAAGTGCCATGCGAGTGCAGGCATCGAGCCAGGGCGGATGGTGCCAGCTCAGCGCGTCTGGTCTCCAGTGCGCCTCCTCGGTCCAGGTTATCCTGCGCCGGCGTTGCGCACTGTGTCTCCAGAGCGCTGGGAGGGTCCAGTTCGCCCAATGCCTGCTCTCCGCCCGTGCCGGACCAAAGTGGGCATTCAGCCTGGAGTGTGGGTAAAGAGCGTCCGTACCAGAACTCCAGTGCTCCCCCACAGCCCGTTTTATCCTGTGCCTCCTCCTCGGACCAGGCCTCCAGTGGGTCTCCCCATCATGGTCAGTCCTGTGCTTGCTCCACGGACTAGGTCTCCAGTGGGTCTCCCCATCCTGGTCCGTCCTGTGCCACCTCCCAGGACTAGGCCTCCAGTGGGTCTCCCCATCCTGGTCCGACCTGTGCCACCTCCCAGGACTAGGCCTCCAGTGGGTCTCACCAGTCCGGAGCCGCCAGAGCTGCCTGCCAGTCCAGAGCCGCCAGTCCGGAGCCGCCAGAGCCGCCCGCCAGTCCGGAGCCGCCAGAGCCGCCCGCCAGTCAGGAGCCGCCAGAGCCGCCCGCCAGTCAGGAGCCGCCAGAGCCGCCCGCCAGTCAGAAGCCGCCAGAGCCGCCCGCCAGTCAGGAGCCGCCAGAGCCGCCCGCCAGTCAGGAGCCGCCAGAGCCGCCCGCCAGTCAAGAGCCGCCATAGCCGCCCGCCAGTCCAGAGCCGCCAGAGCCGCCCGCCAGTCAGGAGCCGCCACAGCCGCCCGCCAGTCAGGAGCCGCCAGAGCCGCCCGCCTGTCTGGAGCCGCCAGAGCCGCCCGCCTGTCTGGAGCCGCCAGAGCCGCCCGCCTGTCCGGAGCCGCCAGAGCCGCCCGCCTGTCCGGAGCTGCCAGAGCCGCCCGCCTATCCGGAGCCGCCAGAGCCGCCCGCCTGTCCGGAGCAGTCAGAGCCGCCCGCCAGCCCGGGCCAGGCCTCCTTCATGTCTCCCCAGCCTGGTGAATCCTGGGCCAGAGCCGCCAGAGCCGCCCGCCAGCCTGGAGCCGCCGGAGCCGCCAGAGCCGCCCGCCAGACTGGTGAGTCCTGTGCCTGCGCCCAGGGCCAGGCCTCCTTCATATCTCCCCAGCCTGGTGAATCCTGGGTCAGTGCCGCCGGAGCAGCCAGGGTCGCCCGCCAGCCAGGCGCAGCCATCGCCGCCCGCCAGCCGGGCGCAACCAGGGCCGCCCGCCAGCCGTGCGCAGTCAGGGTCGCCCTCCAGACCTTCGGCGCGGCCAGGTGCGCCACCTAAGAGGGCGACGCCAAGGGTGGAACAGAGGCCATCGCCGCCCGCCAGCCGGGCGCAACCATCGCCGCCCGCCAGCCGGGCGCAGCCATCACCGCAAGCCGGGCGCAGCCATTGCCGCCCGCCAGCCGGGCGCAGTCAGGGTCGCCCTCCAGACCTTCGGCGTGGCCAGGTGCGCCACCTAAGAGGGCGACGCCAAGGGTGGAACAGAGGCCATCGCCGCGCCCGCCAGCCGTAAGAAGGCCCACCCGGACCCTCCCCTTCAGTGTCAGGTTTTGCGGCCGGAGTCCGCACCTTGGGGGGGGGGGGGGGGGGGGGGGGGGGGGGGGGGTACTGTAACGCCCTGGCCATAGAGAGGGGTTTTTGTTCTTTATTTTGGTTAGGCCAGGGTGTTACATTGGGTGGGCGTTCTATGTTTTTGTATTTCTTTGTTTTGGGCCGTGTGTGGCTCCCAATCAGGCACAGCTGAAGCTCGTTGTTGCTGATTGGGAGTCACACATAAGGAGCATGTTTTTCCTTTGGGTTTTGTGGGTAATTGTTTCTGTTAGTGTTTGCACCTGACAGGACTGTTTTGGCTGTCAGTTTTCTTGTTTTTTGTATAGTGTTCACGTTGTTCTATTAAAATTCTAATGATGAACACATCCTCTGCTGCACCTTGGTCTTCTTCCACAGACAGCCGTTACACACTCCTCTTCAATGGCTGTGCAAATTTGCTGGATATTGGCGGGAACTGGAACACGCCGTCCTACACATCGAACCAGAGCAACCCAAACATGCTCAATGGGTGACATGTCTGGTGAGTGTGCTGGACATTTTCAGCTTCCAGGAATTGTGTACAGATCCTTTCGACATTGGGCCTTGCATTATCGTGCTGAAACATGATGTGATGGTGGCGGATGAATGACACGACAATGGGCATCAGGATCTTGTCACAGTATCTCTATGCATTTAAATTGCCATCGATAAAATGCAATTGTGTTCGCTGTCCGTAACTTATGCCTGCCCATACCATCCCCCCACCGCCACCATGGGGCACTTTGTTAACAACGCTGACATCAGCAAACCGCTCGCCTACACAACGCCATACACGCACACGTCTGCCGTCTGCCCGGTACAATTGAAACTGGGATTCATCTGTGAACAGCACACTCCTCCAGCATTCCAGTGGCCATCGAAGGTGAGAATTTGCCCACTGAAGTCAGTCACGACGCTGAACTGCAGTCCGGTCAAGACCCTGATGAGGACGACAAGCATACAGATGAGCTTCCCTGAAATGGTTTCTGACAGTTTGTGCAGAAATTGTTCGGTTGTGCAAACCCACAGTTTCATCAGCTGTCCGGGTTGCTGGTATCAAACCATCTCGCAGGTGAAGAAGTCGGATGTGAAGGAACCAGATGTGAAGAAGCCGGATGTGGTGGTCTGCGGTTGTGAGGCCGTTGGACGTACTGCCAAATTCTCTCAAATGATGTTGGATGCGGCTTATGGTAGACAAATTAACATTCAATTCTCTGGCACAGCTCTGGTGGGCATTCCTGCAGTCAGCATGCACATTGTACACTCCTTGAAAACTTGAAACATCTGTGGCATTGTGTTGTGTGACAAAACTGCACATTTTACAGTGGCCTTTTATTGTCTCCAGCAAAAGGTGCACATGTGTAACGATCATGCTGTTTAATCAGCTTCTTGATATGCCACACCTGTCAGGTGGAAGGATTATCTTGGCAAATGAGAAATGCTCACTAACAGGGATGTAAAAAAAATTGTGCACAGAATTTGAGCTAAATAAGCTTTTTGTGCATACTGTATGGATCATTTTTGGGATCTTTAATTTCAGTTCATGAAACATGGGACCAACACTTTAGGTGTTATGTTTATATTTTTGTTCAGTGTAAATTGAACACCCTCCCACCCTCACCTCAAAAATAATGTTTACGACCAAAAATAACAATAACTGTAGCGACCCTGTGTTTATAAATGTGGATATCGACTTTGCCATCAGCATGCTTTTGTGGGGGTTTGCCGACCATCACAGATAAGCTCGCTCTCCCTGCCCATTTCATTACAGTAAGATCAGAGCCAGCTGCAGACAACGATCAGCTGGGGGGGAAATCCTATTTTCAACATTTTGATGCCATATTTATAATTATATAAAATATTTGCAACAAATTTTCCACCAACAGGTTTCTGTGCCAATGCACCACACAACCAATAAACAACGCATTCCGACTTCAGGCACTTCAATACCATGTTTTGCGTTTTCAACGCCACAATAAATTGACTATGTCAATCTCGATTAAAAGAAAATACATCCCTCCCTGGCTTGATAATCTCCGAATGTCAATAAAGTTTTTGGTGTTTTGAAACAGATGTCTCTTTCCATTCATCAATTGGCCGCTGCACAGTTTGGGTTGATTGATTGTATCAGGGCATTGCATGCATAGACCTATAGACTAAGGTGTCCACTGTATGATATTCCTATTTTAATATGTATATAGAGCCAATATGAAAAGGAAGAGAAGTTTAGGCCTGACCCCATAGAGAGAGATATGCCGGTGGCATGCTACGACGCCAACTTGCATTTCTTTATGCCAGACGGCTACTGCGTCTGCTATACAGATATAGACGTACAGAATTTGTTCATTTTCGATCTGAATATTTTGTATAAAGATAAGCACTACAATGTTAGATTATAGGAGTAACTCTGATAGGCCTGAAACAGTATTCCTCACCTCAAGTTCAACTGTCGGAGTCAGCTGGAGCACTGGGGTACACTGCCTTCATATCATACGCCGGCAGTAGCTAAAGCTTAATTATAGCGACACCATACCAAACCTTCACAAACGTTTCTAAACTTTATTAGGGTAATATTAAAAGTAAGTCCAGCCATTGTTTATAGGGACAATACAAGCAGAAGAGCGAATGTAAACCAGGGGGTAAAAACGCACTACCCTCCCCCCCAAAAAAGTTGAACAACCCTCTATTTTGGACCAACCTCTTCCCCAGCAAATTTCGTTCTGTCGCTAAGCAATCAGAGCCCAAATCCCACCCAATGCTCATTTTTAGGCGCCTTTTTGCCTGTCTGGCGTGCCGGGATGTCGGGGTTTTTCCATTTTATTGCATCCTATTAGTCATAAGTTGTGTAAACCTTATGTGATCCTATTCATCCAGTGTCCCCCTTGTGCATAAAGTTTTTTATTATTGTGTAAAAAACGAATGTTACCACTGAATAGTGTAAGTTTAAATAAAACTGCTCTGGTGACTATCAACTGGTCCTACATAGGCCTAATTGTTGCCTGTTCCTTCTCAAGATTTCAAATTGAGCACGTACTATGTTGATTGATTGTTGGAGTTCAATACATGTATTTACATGTGAGTAATGTGCATGTTATGGCTATTTATGAAAGAAAACAATTTATTGAAAATAAATCATTTCAGCAAACAAAATGAATGATATTCCAAGCCACATGGTCTCAGTGTTGTACCTCCTCATGGATTACTGCTAGATAGCTATCTTGGTGAAGCATTTAGTGTTGTGTGCATTGTGCTGCACATACCACCCCATTCGTTTCATATGAAGCGTGTGTGACTTCCTGGCTCTGTTAGCAAGCTAATGGTGGCTAGCGGTGGCGGGTAACTGTACCTCACCGTGATTTGATTGAGACCTCTATAGTCAATGCCCGGACGTAAACCTCCATCCTTCTTCACAAAAAAATTTACTTGAGGAGGCGGGGGAAGTAGAGGGCCGAATGTACCCCTGACGCAGGGATCCAGAGACATATCTATCTTACTTGTATGTATCTTACTGTACTCTATCCATATGTATCCATAGCTGGTTAAAAAAAGGTGAAATAAATTTAAATAAAAAAAAAAAAAAAAAATAGCCACCGTCTCCGCTTGCGACAGGGGATACACGTGACTCCTGGGAAGCGCAGCATCTGCCAGGAGATTTATCGCACAATCCCCCCGTCGATGAGGTGGCAATTGAGTCGCCTTCTTTTTACAGGCGAGAGCCAAATCGGCATATTCTGGGGTGGGATGTGCACGGTGGAGACCTGGTCTGGACTTTCCACCGTGGTAGCACCAACGGAAACCCCTACACACCTCCCTGAGCACTCTCGCGACCACCCCGTGAGAGCCCTCTGTTGCCAGGAAGTAGTGGGGTTATGCAGAGCCAACCAGGGAAGGCCTAGTACCACAGGAAACACAGGAGATTCAATGAGGAAGAGACTGATTCTCTCCTCGTGACTCCCCTGCATAACCATGGCCAAGGAGATGGTGGCCTCCCTGATTAGCCCGGACCCTAATGGTCGATTATCTAGAGCATGTACCGGGAAGGGTCTAACTATAGGAAAAATGGGGATCCCTAACCTAATGGCTAATGCTCTGTCGATAAAATTCCCAGCTGCGCCTGAATCGACGAGCACCTTATACTGGGAATGTGGGGAAAACTCAGGGAAACAAACAGGCACAAACAGTTGATCAACAGAGGACTGGATGAGTGTGGTGCGAACTCACCTGAGGTGACGCCAGAGTTGCCTCGACTCCCAGAGGAACAAACACGGCACCGACCGGCAGTGTGTCCTCTGCGGCCACAGATGGTGCACGTGATGGCTCCTCCTCCAGCCTCCCTATGAGCAGCCCCTCCTAACTCCATGGGCACCGGAGCAGGGGTGCTGGAAGATGGCACCAGCAGGCATCCGCGGGTGACCAGCAGGTTATCCAATCGGATGGACAAATCCACCAGTTGGTCAAAGAAAATGGTGGCATCCCTGCAGGCCAGCTCACGTCAGACGTCCTCTCGTAGGCTGCATCGATAGTGGTCGATGAGGGCCGTCGTTCCAGCCTGCTCCGGCGGCCAAGGTCCGGAATTCCAGGGCGAAGTCCTGGGCTCTCCTCGTCCCCTGCCTCAAATGGAAGAGCCTTTCCCCCGCCACTCTGCCCTCGGGTGGATGGTCGAAGACGGCCCGGAAGCGACGGGTGAACTCCTCGAAGTGGTTTGACGCCGTGTCTCCTTCTTTCCACATGGCGTTTGCCCACTCCAGCGCTCTACCTGTGAGGCAGGAGATGAGGGCGGCCACTCTCTCCCTTCCCGAGGGAGCTGGGTGCACAGTGGCCAGGTAGAGGTCCAGTTGTAACAAGAATCCCTGGCACTGTGCTGCCGTTCCATCATACTCCCTGGGAAGGGAGAGACGCATCCCACTGGAACTCTCTCCGGATGGGACAGGTGGAGACAACCCCGGTTGTGCTGGTCGAGGCAGCTAAGAGACTTCCTGTCTCTCCCAGCGGTCCATGGTCTGGACAACGCGATCCATCATGGCACCAAGAGGATGTAACATGGCCGAATGTTCCTGGACGCGCTCCTCAACTCCTCTAACCGGGGCACCTGCTCCTGCTCCTGCTGATTCCATTGGAGGTGTGTAATTCTGTCAAGGGGTGTACTAGAGGTGAAGTCAGGTGCAGGAGAGCAGAGTAATGATAACAGGCACACTTTTATTTTCGTTCCAAAACGAGAGCGCTACATAAATCAAACGCCCTCAAAACACGGAACATAACAAAAGTAAGGCGCGTAACATAACACCACAATAACATGAAACAATGACACACAAATACATGATGGGAAACAGAGGGTTAAATACAAGTAGATTGTTTGGGGAAATGAAAATCAGGTGTGTATGAAGCAAGCCAAGACCAATGGACATATGAAAAATGGAGCGGCGATGAAAGCCGGTGACATATTTCACCCGAACAAGGAGAGGAGCCGACTTCGGCGGAAGTCGTGACAATATGGCACAATTCAACAAAACAAAACCAACATGAAAAAAAAAAAACGTTATATTTAATCTAGAATCCTCCTCACCAGAGTAAAAAAACAAACCAAAAAACAAAACTCATTGAGGGCTTGCTTGATGATTCATTTAACAAGATGAATCAGGCGTGTTCGTTTGGGGCTACCATCAAAATGTGTACTGCTGAAGGTACTCGAGGACTCGAGTTGGGGAACACAGCGCTATTATATCATGTTCTAGTAATATACATACATCCATGGAAATGGTGCCTGTAACGGTGGAGGGGCTGGCTTTGCAACAAAGAGGATGAATTCGACAACAAGGTAGAAGAGAAGGAGGTGCACGACATGGTTTGGAGGTTGAATAAATGCATGTAAGAATTGTATTAGTATATAGCACATTTCTTTTTAGAATTCTTAACAAATTATAACAAAAGGGAGAAAGGAGAGATACAAAATAACATCAGTATTGTAAACCCCTCTCCCACCCCACCCAGTGGCACATATACTTTCTGAGATCAATTATTGCATTTGGGGAGTTAAATCTAAGCCCAAGATAAAGTGGCTCAGTGAATGGGGTGTGGAATGCATACAGGTGGGTCAGTGTGTCAGACTCAGAGGAGATGCTGTAGAAGGGCAGAAGCCTGGCCCGGCCAGTCCAGAAACACCCCCTACTCTACAAGACACATTTGGTATGATTTTGGGGAGGCGTAAGTTGTGGATAATTTTTAGGTGCTGTGCTTATGCTTTGAGGCGTACAATGTCCAAGAAACAGCATTCTGTCCTAGCATTATATTGCCACTGGCCTCTTTCCTCTCTATTCCCTTGTAGGCTATGCCTACGGTATATGTACGTCGTGTAGACACTCAGCCTCCAAGTAATGTCACTCGTCGATGCCCTCCTTGCACAGCACCTGGTTCTATTTATTAAACGTCTCTTGGGTGCTGGGATAGCGCTGCTCCTTTCTCTGGCGCATCACTTTCCTGTTCCCCTCGGACAGGGACAGGAAACCATTTGCTGTGCTAGCGTCTAGTGTGATTTGCTTTGCTGCTGTCTAGTGTGAGCTCACTGGCATCTGAAAAGTGATTAGATTAGGTAAATATTTGGATTAGAAAAATAAAGATTTTCAATTGTCCTCATGCCCAGAAGAAAAATATTTTGTTTGTAGTCAAGTGTTTTACAGAAACACCACTGTATTTGCAAAGGTGCTACTACATGTCCTGGAAAGTTTTATCAGTCATGATTCAAGGTTAATTACTCACATTTCTTCAGACCTCGTTTGGTCCTGCGCTCTCCTCGGTGGTCCACACTGAGAGACAAAGTAGGGTTGAATGAAAAGGGGTGACAAGACTCAGACTCATTAAAGGTAATATTATTAAAATTAGAGCTAGCAGCACCCCACCCTTGCGGTTGGTAAATCATTGAAAATGAAATGTGATTTATCCATCCTACAAATAAAAAATGTTTACAGTGAGGGAAAAAAGTATTTGATCCCCTGCTGATTTTGTACGTTTGCCCACTGACAACGAAATGATCAGTCTATAATTTTAACGGTAGGTTTATTTGAACAGTGAGAGACAGAATAACAACAATAAAATCCAGAAAAACGCATGTCAAAAATGTTAGAAATTGATTTGCATTTTAATGAGGGAAATAAGTATTTATTTCTGTATCTGTATCTGTTCAGCTTTTTGGTCTCTGATATGCTGCTAATATACACAGCTTTTGAACAGGCATCAAGATTATATCATCGAATTGAAATGCAGTCATGAAATATATACAGTACCAGTCAAACGTTTGGACACACCTACTCATTCAATGGTTACATTGTAGAATAATAGTGAAGACATCAAAACTATGAAATAACACATATGGAATCATGTAGTAACCGAAACAAATCAAAATATATTTTATATTGTCACGACTTCTGCCGAAGTCGATGCCTCTCCTTGTTTGGGCGGTGCTCGGCGATCGACGTCACCGGTCTTCTAGCCATCATTGATCCATTTTTCATTTTCCGTTCATTTTGTCTTGTCTTCCTACACACCTGGTTCCAATCCCATTCATTACTTGTTGTGTATTTAACCCTCTGTTTCCTCTCATGTCCTTGTCAGAGATTGTTTGTTTGTTATGTTTGTGTATTATGTATTGGTGTGCGACGGGTTCTTGTATTTTGTCAAGTCTATTAAACGACTCCATTTATACCAAGTTTGATTCTCCTGCGCTTGACTTCCCTGCCACCTACACACAAGACATTACATATATTTTACATTTTTCAAAGTAGCCACCCTTTGCCTGGATGACAGCTTTGCACACTCTTGGCATTCTCTCAACCAGCTTCATGAGGTGGTCACCTGGAATGCATTTCAATTAACAGGAATGCCTTGTTAAAAGGTCATTTGTGGAATTTCTTTCCTTAATGCGTTTGAGCCAATCAGTTATGTTGTGAAAAGGTAGGGTATGAATGAGTAGGTATGTCCAAACTTTTGACTGATACTGTATGTAAAATTATATTTGTATTTGTCGATTAATTTACTTCTACCCAATTCCTTTCATGAAGGTTTTCGTTTACGAAAAAGGAAACACAATCGAAAACCTTCCCAAAAGGCATTAACTGCATATTGCTGTATTTGTTACTGCTTTACAAACCTCATTGCCTGAGGCTTACTACCATCACAAACATCATGTGGGCAACTTCGCCCCCAGGTCCTCAAGGCCATTACCGGGTTGTAATAGTGCCTTATGAAATTTTAAGTTGAAATTGAAGTTGAAGTTGAAATATTGCATTTTAGAAGCCTGTTGTACTCAATGAAGTGCTCCCTTTTTTCTTTTTGATGAAGGCTGAGTCAATTTTGATGTTAACAAATTCATGAAATGCATATAGAGCAGTGAAGAAGTCCTGAACAAATACGTCTACAAAACAATACACTTTTTGGGGAATACAGTCTATGCTCTAATTCTACAAGTTCTGTACACAGGCCAGGGCATGCAGCAGCTTCCATGACACTAATTCCAGTCTTTTGATGCACAGTTACTGCCATCCAGCAGAACACCGGTATATGGCACATTATATAGAGGCTCCAGGTTGCTTTAATGTCTGAGATGATGAGGCTGGCCATCTCTGGATCATTGATTTTAGGTTTAGGGTTAGGGCTAACCCTAACCTCTCCTGAAGTACTCATCCTATGGAGCATCGTTGAATCATCTGGTCTCTGTAACTCAATCAATACTATCTGGAGGGATCTGATTGGCAGTTACTAGATGGGAGGTTCTCCAGAGGAGAGCATCAGGGAGCAGATGGCCAGTGATGAGGTTTGTAAGAAAAACATCAAGTGCAGCAGACTCTGACACGTCAGATATCGGCCTGAGGTCACACTTTATTTGGATAGTCCATCTGTAGATGCTACACAGATGGTCATACTATCAACAATCAATCTGTTGATAAGAAACGGACTATCTGTCGATAAGCAACTGCTTGCTAAGGTAACAGATGTTTTACCCAAATAAAGTGCTACCCGGACTGTTTTCATCAAACTCCAGTGGCAGTTGGCCCTCATCCAGGCCGTCAAGGATGGAAGAAAAAAAACATTGGTTATTTTGATCTTGTTTCTTATGTGAAGGATATCTTCAAAAAGAGCAACAAAAAAGTACAACAGCAAATGTGTTATTTTGGGTGAAATTGTGGTGTCTTTTCCACTGGGATAACAACTGAATTTTAATTTCTCCTTGCTCCGGTCATACAGTGGCACCCGTCTTGATTGTGGCATCTAGAAGAATGAACAAGACAGAAATTTACATTTAAAACAGCCTTTCAAATACAGTTTCAAAAACAATCTAGCCCAGGGTTAGGTTTTCAGAAGAGTGATGTGAATTTTCCTCTAACTTCTTATCCTCAGCTTTGCTCCTTCTGATCCTGATAGAGCTGAGCGATTAACCAACAATTCGTTTTTTTCACAGTTATTAAACAACAGTTAAATTACTTGAATACTATTTAGTTCAGGTATTTCTGATTCCAACATGCAGTTTCTCTAGATAGAAATCAAATAATTCACGAGAGTAGAACGCAGGAGAAGGGAGTTGTAGTTTTCATTAACCAAATATTCAGCATAGTTCAGTGTAGAAACGTGTAAATGAACTACAATGACCATAATCCATTGCGCCTGTTTTTTCCACTCAGAAAGAGATTTTTTACTTTTTGGCCTGCTACTTTAGGTTAGATAAACACAGACCGCATAGACCACATGAGAGAGGAAAATACACAACACAAAGAAAAGAGAGAGGGATAGAGGCAGTTCATGAAAGTATGCCTTATCTACTTTGTAAAACTAGTAAAATGATTTAGTCAGTCAGCTCTGCAGCATGCTTAGTCAGCCTAACCTAGCTAAATAGGATGACTAAAGACAGTACAGTATGGGGAGCAGAGAGAACATTGTTTGGCTGCTACAGCCTGAGCAGGGATGAGATGATGACTTTTAATTAAGGAATGAAAAATAATAACGTAATCAAATAAAAGGGGGGGGGTCTGATCCCAGATCAGCACTCCTACTCTGAGACGTTTGGTGAATATAAGCCTTGAGTAGCAGGGACCAGTGGACCAAGAGGTTGTTGGGGTCCCGGACGGCTGAAGCATGCATATATACATGCATAGTTTCACAACAGCGCAGGATTCCTGGTAAGATTAACATTCAGTAACAAGGATCAGCCTCAATCCTCCAGCCTGGGGAACCAAGTTGCTACTGACACAACTGGGACCTGAACACACAAAACAATGAATACACACACAAACACTCACATATGCACATACACACTATGGTACGCACAGATATGCACGCACAGACTGTTCTTATGGACTGTACACACAGATTCCCACACACAGGCAAATACAGACAAACATGGATACACATACTGTACTTACAGACAGATAAACATGCATAACCCCACACAAATATGTACATATATCGTACTTGTTAAGGCACACTCCACATGCACGCAGACACATATGCATGTACACATTCACAGTGCTCTTGACCCAAAGCTGTTTTGATTTTCCCCTTGTTCCCTCAGCCACAGCGACAGCCGTGCATGTTAGTGTACGGTCCCCACTTCACGTCAACTGCAGGTGACTACCTAAGCACTTTACACCGACAGGCAGACCATTTCATAACAGTCTGTGTGTTATGAAAGATACTTAAGTAATGAT